>NW_025335549.1:6734941-7099384 GCF_004798865.1 Varanus komodoensis
TCAGTACAGAAAGGATATAGCCAGGTTGGAGTCAGTGCAGCGTAGGGCCACAAGGTTGGTGGCCGGTTTGCAGGGGATGCCGTATGAGGCGAGACTGAGGGAACTGGGTCTCTTTAGCCTGGAGAAGAGGAGACTCGTAGGGGATATGTTGGCGACATACAGGTATGTGAGGGGATGTCACATGGAGATGGGTAGAGACCTGTTCTCCCCTGCAGAGGAAGGCAGAATGCGCTCCAATGGAGCAAAGCTCAGGGAGCCAAGGTTCCATTTGGATGCCAGGAAGCACTTCCTGACAGTCAGGACCCTGAGGGTGTGGAATGGGCTTCCCCGGCAGGTTGTTGAGGCCCCATCCGTGTGCGTGTTCAAGGATAGACTGGACGTCCACATGGTGGGCATGTCGTGAGCGGAGCTGGCTGGTGCCAGAGGTCAGACTAGATGGCCCGGGAGGTCCCTTCTGATTCGCTCTATTTTCTATGTTACTTTAGCTGCTACTGCATAGTTGCTACTCCATTAAGCACTTGTGATTTATACCTTCTCTTTCTTTTTTAAAAGTAGGCTAAAAAGGCAGGCATTCGGAAGGGTCATGTCATGTTCTGAGAGCAGGGAAAATGGGATGGAGAATGTGACAAGGAAGAAAGAGATTGGGAAAAGTGGTGAGTTTGCAGCAACTGTTTTAAGTCCAGGAACAGATGGAGATGTATGTATGTTGGGAAGCTGAAGAATGAAATTCAGCACATGGTGAGTTGAAAGGTGCCAACATAGCAGGGAAAATGTGAAGGAAGAGACCATACGAAGGGTTAGAGAATATAACCATTTGAAAGCAAGGGACAGAAGTTTTCAAACTATGTATTATTTAACACACACATTGCGTTTGACATGAAAATGGAGCTAGTTGAGACAAGAAAGAGAAGATATTTCATCAAACCAAGGGACAGAGAAGGCAGGGCAAAATTGACAGCTGAAGGATGAGACTTAAGATAAAGCAGTTTTCATTAAGCATGTTATATCAATCAATAGTCTAAAAGTGAAACCATGTTCTGGTTATGGCAATTACAGAGAATCAAATGAAGTCTCAAAATATGCAACAGATAAAAAAGAGTAGGGTTTTAGTAGCAGTTTGCATCGAGGCACAAGGCCTCGGTATCTTTTCCGTGTGAAGATTTTGTTACAGTTGTTTCCTTCATCCATTTATTTGTTCAGATTTCTTCCTATGGGGTGCAGGAAAAATTTGTTAACATTTTTATACAAACAGATCTAATTCACACTTTATGAACTAAGAGGCAGAACCTTTCAGTTTTCACACTTAACATGAATGGTGTGATGCAAGGAAAGAAAACAGTACGGACACAAATGTGGCCACAAGGGGTAAGTGCAGTGTTCCCAATCTACATTTTTGTCTGTAAGTGAAGGAATATCTCGTATGTCCCACATGATACGGCTACTGCTTGTTGCATAAAGCAAAGCAGAGCAACCTGTAAACCAAGTTTTTGCTACTGTTATCAATATCATTATCGTTTTCTACCAACGCTATTGAGCTAAAGCACACTGATTTAGACACCAAGCGTTGCAATTTGCAGCCTTTCAACTCCTTTAAAAATAATTCTGTATGGCAAAGCTTGGTCTTCCAACTTACATTAATTCTTCTTTAAAGATGAATTCCATTACTGTCAGAGCATTACACAGCTTATCTTAGGCTGCATGCGACGAACAAGCACACCAAGACCACAAGAATGACAGGTTTGAAGTTTCCCTCTTTGAAAGATCAGCATATAATGTGTGATGTATCCATCAAATTAAGCTTCTACATGCTGGCCATCCAGGGCTGTTCCATAAAACTCCATCATCCCTCATCATTCTTTGGCTGTTCCTGGGGGTTGCTTTTTGAGAAGATAGCATCTCCCCCTGCTGACTAATGAACACAAGACAAACAATGAGAGTGGTAAAATGATGTTGTTCATTGTTAGAATCACAGAATCATACAGCTGAACAGGACCTAGCTGGTCATTGGGCCCAACTGCCTGCTCAGTGCAGAACGTGAGTCTTTCACCCAGATTCCAACCAGGCCTGGTCCTATTTAGCTTCCAAGATTAGGCAGGATCAGGTACTTCGGATTATACATAAACTGTTTTAACATTGGGTGGGTTTAATATTGGATTGGATGGCCTGGAGGAGAGTGGCAAACAGGTTTACACTAGACAAGATGGATGAGTTGTTGGTCAGAAGAAAGCCTGACTTGGGGATCAGGATCCATCCTGCTCTAGGTAGCATTGTGGTCTCCAAAGGACCCGGCATGTAGCTTGGAAGTTCTTGATTCTATACAGTTCCTGACTCTGTAGGCAGCAATGGGAAGGAGTGAATTTCCACTTTGTGAACCAGATGCAACCCCCTTAAGTCAGAATGCCTTTGCAACAAGTATTAATGTCATAATTAAATCATGTTTGGGCTACCTCAATATGTTCTACATGAAGCTTCCCTTGAAAAATATTCATAAACTTTAGAGCAGTTGTTCAGTTTCAGGATCAATCCCTCTTTAGTTTAACGTGTGGCAGGGTGATGGAGAATATCTCAAGAAATATCATCAGTGTGGGAAATGTAGAGAGATGACAACTGATCTGAGTCTAAAATGTCTCTGAATCCACAAGAATTCTGGCCATCTGAGTATAATGAAGTAGTGCAAGCCAAGACCTTAGATCATCGGCTCACAGATGCACTTCTTTCCATTGTTTTGTTGGTGGTGGCCCAAATGTACTGTTGCTTTACCCACCTGTCTTTCACCTGGAATGCACTGAAAAAGGACAGATAGGTATCCAAAAGTATGTTGTTGGCTTGAACTTTACAGTCTTCTGCCATGTTAAAATGTTGCCATTTTATGTCAACCTGTCAAAATATCCACAAACTTTGCCTCAGAGTCTGGATAAATGCTATATTCTGGTTTTTCATTATTCTTATTGTTTTGCATTTGTTTTATCCTTTACTACCATATCGTAAAATGCGTAAAATTACATACAGATGATTTTGGTTAAAATCCAGTGACAAGTATGGAATATGTGGAGTAGCAACCCCAAGATATTTTGGTTATGTTATCAAAGGTGTTGTAATTTTATTCCTTTTTAATATTTATTTTTAAAACTCAGGACATCCCTGTTTGAAGGTGTTCCAACATTAACATTAACATTAACCCTTACAGCAAACTGGCTTTTTAATTTTAGGAAGATTTTAATTTGGTGATTCTCTTTGTCCTATACATCTGATCTTACTGACCTTCTTTACTGCTCCCAGCAGATTCTGGTGGTGTATCTAAACAGGAGCCAAACCTGGCCTATCTGGGCTAAGTGTCAAATACTTTCCATTCTAGATGAACCAAATGCCTGGTTTATGCATCCTGTCCTGTTCCAACAGCAGCAAAATGCATTCTAAAAGCTGAGAGTTTAAGGGAACAATGAACTGAGAAACCAGTCCAGTTCAGAGGTCAGTCCTTTGTGCCGAGCTTTTTGGTCAGTCAGAGGTCTCCAGGGCTGTGGTCCAGATGGCAGCTGAGAGTCAGAATTTGTCAGATCCAGTAGAGTAAAGCTGGTAGAATAGAGTAAAACTCCAGTAGAGTTGAAATGTTGTTTGCAGCAGAGAACTAACTCCAGGTGGGCTAAGTAATCGTTGATTGTGAATCAACACACCTGGGTAATCACATCAGTGATTATGATGTTTAAGGAAGTCCCCCCACCCCCGCGCCATCTGAACATCTGTTGCGCATGTGTGTCCTATGCTTTTCCAAGGAGTAAGTTGTCTCAGACTCTGATTTCTGCGCTTGGAGGAGCTTAGGAGCAGCCCAGGAAGACCAGGCACTCTTCTAAATGCTCCAAGGAAAAACTGTCAGTCAAACTTTCAGTTCTCAACCTAGCTTTGGCTGTGCCCCACAGGGCTTGCTCTCCCTTGCTTCTTCCTCCTTAGATGAATCTTTCTCCAGTTCAGACAGGACGTGTTGCATGTTGGATCATACAACATGAAAGGCAGCCAGAGACAAGGATCTAGCTCAGCTCTCATACTGGCCGCTTCTGAAACGTGTTGGGCCAATTGTTTGGGTGTGTCTTGGAGGCAAGTGGCTGTTGTGTCAGTCAGAGCAGGCTCAGTATCATTGGCATTGGCAGGACCAGGGATGGAGCTCCTGAAAATCTGGTATCAGTTGCCAGTGAATTTTACCATCTTCTGATATCAAGCATGCCTTCTTCACATTAAGATTGGAAATTACAGAAATGCTAGATCATGATTTGCTATTTGGATGTCCAGACCATCATGTATCTGATGTAGTCACTGACTTGAGCAGTAGAATATAGCAGCTGTAGGTTTCAGAAGTGAAATTAAATGGACCTCCCCCCCCCCCATTTTTTCCAAGTAAATGATTACATTCATTATCTTTTCTGAGAAGTGTGTGGGGTATTCTACTGCCATAACAGCCTGATCTCTTGATTTAAATATTTAAAATCAGGGTGCCAAAACAATATTTAGCACCTGCGTGGTCGTCTTAATCATGTTTACAAATATGTTTTGTTTTCAATTAGGTAAAGGTGAACCTGCTTGCTGCCTGTCGCAAGAACATTGCCATCATAATTACTTCCTTGCATGACTTTATTACACTTAATTTTGCTGTTATCTCACATAATTATGCATTTCCAATTATGCACTCCCCACTGCCTTCCCTGCAACAGAGTCACAATAATTATATATTTCTGAGTCATTTGAGGGAAAATCTCACAAGCTGAACATTCTAGAATATGGATAGAACTGAGACAACAATATCATCCATTTATATACGCAAAGCAGCATGGAGTGATTCCATGGAATAAATCAGGACCAAGTGCTATTGTGTGAAAAAGAAAACATTCAAGGATGATATCTGGCTGTTTATCCACTGTGCCTACTTTTGGTCTTGTTGCTGAAATAAGATGCAAACACTACCTGAGAAGCATTTTTTTCCTGCTTTTCCTCACTATAACCTTTAGGTGGCACTGCAATATAGTGGAAGAACGCAAACACCTAAGAGAAAATAACAGTTTCACTTTTGCAATTAAATTCTATTTTTCCCTGCACATGCTCTCTCTCTCTCTCTCTCTTTCTCTTTTTAAGTTCTGGTTAGTCACAGAAGCAAAACTGGAGGGTTACAATCTTATCTAAAGAACAATCTTGTCTAAATAATTAGAAGTCAGGAATATTGAGTGCATGATCAATGTCTCATGTAGAAAAAAATGGTATGAAGCCAGTTCAAAATGAATCTGAAGAGTGAGGTTCATGTTAAAACTGTTTCACAGGCTCCCATGTTTTCTGAGCTCGTAACCAGTCAGTATGGCTAGTCTCTGGACCTCTAAGTGCTTTAGAGAGACCTTTTCCATAGTGAAATGTTTAAGTTTCATAATTTTCAGTTTTCACAGAATAATCAGTACAAGTTGCAGCAACTCAGATTCAGGCTGGACATCAGGAAAAGTTTCCTCCCTGTCAGAGCAAGATGACAGTGGAACCAGCTACCTAGAGAGGTGGTGAGCTCTCCCACCCTAGAGACTTTCAAAAAGAAACTGGACAGCCATCTGAGTGGGATGGTGTAACTTGGTATCCTGCAACAGCAGGGGATTGGACCTGATGACCTTCACCCCCCACCAACTCTAATATTCTATGATCCTAAGTATATTCTTGTCACAAGCCCCTCATCATTGAGAATTGGGTGATGTTTCTCCAGTATGGATGGATAATTTCAGATTGTGGGGAGCAATTCCTAACACCTAGAACCCACCACTGAAATTGCCACCACCACTCTGGCAGCAAAATTGCCCCTTCCATTTATCTTTAAAACAAGGTAGACTGGAAGGGCATGTCTTGCTTTAATGCAAAATAACACTCCTGCAAACCCCAGAAGAGTGCAAATTGGCACCTCAACAACAGGGTGTGCATTTGTGTAAATGCAAATGCAGCCACTTGCGATCACCATTCCACTGATATATTCCACGGCTTGGAACCTGGATACCTAAAGGAACGCCTTCTTCCATATTTGCCCTCCTGCCCCCTGAGATCGGCAGCAGAGGCCCTCCTCTGGGAACCCTCCGTGAAAGACATTAGGAGGCAAAGTATCTGGAGGAGGGCTTTCTCTGTGGTGGTGCTCTGCCTATGGAATGCACTCCCCAGAGAGGTCTGCCTGGCGCTGTCATTATTTGTTTTTCGGTGCCAGGCTAAGGCCTTTTTATTTCAACAATATTTTAATAACTTTTAACATCAGCTATATAGGTTTTAATCTGCAACCAGGGTGGATCTGGATTTTATTTGTATTATGTTTTGTTTTATTTTTCTTATTTGTGTAAGCTGTCCTGAGGCTATGTGATGGGACGGCAAACAAATACTCTAAATAATAAATAAATAAATAAATAAATAAATAAATAAATAAGTATTTGCTGACAATTTGGAGGTGGCAGCAAAATGGGAGAATTGGGGAGACATTCATGGGAATTTACAGCAAGCCTTCAAAACATTTTTCTGATCCTTCTGCTCTAATCTTTGGATGCCAACTTAAAATTATTTCCAGAGGTGTTACCACATCAATCTGTTGCAGCAAAACCAACATAGAGTCTTGTGGTACCTTACAGTTTAACAAATTTGTATATTCTGACAATATATTTCACTAAGGAGAAATCACAGAAGTAAAACAATGGGAAACCAGATCAGTGTAGGCACTGTGAGAAGTGCTTCAAAGACAGTGGATATTTGAATTTTACATGAACAAATTTGTACTGGGGAGAAACAATTTGAATATTCTTACTCTAGGAAATGCTTCAGGCATTTGAACAGATATTAGGGAACCCTTTCTATTGAGAACCCATTCAAATGCCCACTATGTGCGAACTTTTCTCAGAGGATTGATCTTCACTCAGAGATCTCATGGACAGCAGAGGCCTTCTGAATCCTTTAGTGTAGCAAGACTTTTAAAAAAAAGAAATATCAAATGAGGAGCCATTGGGACATCCATAAAGTGCATGGATCCAACTTGTGTTTTGCGGATCAGTCAGTTGTTTACTCCAATTTTAATTTTGTTTTAGGCTTCTAAGGGTGCAGTCCAATGGCCTCACCAGTGTATCTGGAATCCCAGCTGTGTAGTGCTGGCTGTCCCCACCACAGTCTCAGTGGGAGAGGAAAGGGCAGTATTCCAAGGAGAGGGAGGATGGTGAGGCCTCAGACTTACACAACTTCTCATCCAAATCCAGCCTCATCAACATCTTCTCCTTAGCCCAAAACCTAGCTGGTTAAAATGGCCATCTAGGGAAAATACTCGGCACAAGGCACTGCAGTGGGAGAAATTATGGGCACTACTCCTAATTTCAGGCATAGGACAAATATAAGTCTCTGAGTTTGGAGGCTTGCATGCACTGAGGAGTCATAAGTTTTGTGCCCTAAAAGTATCTATATTGTGCTTTGACACTCTGTTGTATTTTATGCTTCCGGATTTGTGAATGGCCCAGAGAGCTCCGTCTACTGGGCCACACAGAAATGTAACAAACAAAAAGTGAGTGTCAGTCTCCAGTGGGCAAGTGAAAATGGCTGTATTTCAGAGTGCTTTCAGCACTGAGTACTCCGTTCATGTTTTCAGCTGGACAGTTTTTTCACTGTTTATTAAATAGGTTATTTAATTTTGTTAACAACATTGATCAAATTATTTTCATTAGCCACCTTGGATCTAGGATTGAAAGACAGGATAAAATATTTTAGGGATGATGGTGATGATGGTGATGATGATGATGATGATGATGATGATGATGACAGGATTGACCTGTTGACCACTTTTTGTTACCTGTAAGTTATGCTTCCTGAGTCACACACGAGCCTTCACATGTCCAAAATTGGGTGGAAAACTCAAAATAGAAATTCACCAAGGCTAGTTGTCACAAGACATTTTGCTGCATGTGAGCCCTCAGCTCAGGGGGTCTTGTTCAGTGAAATGGCTCCAGTAAGTTCATGTTGGGTGTTGCAGTTTCAATCATGTCAGGAGATCTGACCCAATGGGGAGCTGTCCAGACAGTTGCTTCCCTCCATTCTGAGATCATCTCTCCAAAAGTTGCAAGAACTTCAACGTGGGTTTTCCCTCTGCCAGTCCTGTGAGGCCAAAAACTCTGAGCCACCCAGGAGAAACCAATGCTGTGACTCAGTCTCACCATGACACCACCTTTCTAGACAAGTGGGACAGTGCTGCTGTGTGGGAGCGCTGGATCTCTCCCCTGCGGCCTGTATCTCTTGATATCACTATGGCATCATGGAAGGGATATTTACTGCAGTATCCTCAACACTCTGTAGATGTGTTGGAAGAGCCAGGACAGGCTGAGTCCATGTTCACATTTATGCCCACTCAGATTTTGTTTCCTCCATGTAGTCACATCCCTGGAGTTGCCTGGATGCTCCACATGTCTGAACCATCTCTGGACCCTCAAGAGTCTCCTGTGGTCAACCCCAGCCCAAGGTCTCTCACCACACCCACCCCTGTTGCCCCACATTGCTTTCCACTGCAGCCTCATGTTCCCCTTTCCATTACTTTGCCACTGTATGTCAGTCCTTCTAGCCAGAGGATTCTCATGGGTGTCAATCTGCTCTCATAAGAACTCACAAGAGTTACCTGGCCCTGTGGTGACATCTTCTGGCTGCTGTAGCAGCAAAACTATAGGAAGAGGAAATTTGTGACATGAGGGATCCAGACGGAGGACAGCTGTTCTAAGGATCCCTACCAGCTTCCTCTCACTGTGGCAAATACCACACCAGAACAGCTGAGGGGGGTTTTCACAAGACCCCGGTGGAGGCAGTAGGCAGTGGTAGCAGTGGACCATCTTGGTGAGGGGACAAAGGGAAGTGGTCAGTTCAGCACCTGATGTGGGTGTCTCAGTCTGCTTCATAATAGGGCTGGCCCTACCTACAGTACCCCATGTTCATCTAGAAGCCAGCTTCCAGGTTTAACAACGATCCTCCCAGCTTAGATGTTTAGGCTTAATGCAAAGCTTGGCATCACAGGATGCACTTCACCAGTGAACAAGGAAATGACACATAGGAGTATAGCAACTAAAAAATAACTTTCCCCCAATATGTATCTAGAAATAATAGAGTTTTACCCCTTTTTAAACAAATTAGGTTATTAAGAAGTCAATGATATAATTAGCACCTAATAGTGGTATTTTCTGGATCATTTGTTTTAAGCAGAGCCAAATTGTAATTAGATCACATTAATGCATTACGATTAAGCTTCTTTTGAAAGCTGCTTGACTTCTGATCACACCTACATGTATTAGCCATGAGACATGACTGATGTTAATGCTTTCTGTTCTCCTTCCACCTTCCTGTGTTTCTTTAATCAGGAAGCCACTAAGTTTGGGGCTCTTGTTTGATTTGCACCCAGTTTAGGGGTGGGGAGTGGGATTCATCTCCCTACACAATAATGAGAAGAGAAACATGCTGCTTAAATGATTAAAGACCTTGTGAGATGGGTGGTTTCTTTGAAAGGCGTCAGATTAGGTTACAAGGGCACATCTTTCATCCCAAGTCTGTTGCTCATTGGAAATAAAACAAGGAATATTAGGTGCACCAAAGAGGGTATTTGAGAAACTGGATGAAAGAAGAAAGACCTACATGTTTCAGATGGCATTTGATGGCACTGGTACCATAAATAAGGTAAAGCCACATAGAAACATAGAAACAGAGTGAGTCAGAAGGGGTCTCCCGGGCCATCTAGTCTGACCCCTGGCTCCAGCCAGCTCTGCTCACGACATGCTCACTGTGTGCATGTCAGCTACATCTTATCTTCTACCCTACACTCTCCCTGGCTGTTTCTGCTGCCAGAAGTCATTTTTAATTTTCCAGAATTCTTCAGAACAATGCTCCGTCAGTTCATTTCAGGGGGTTCCTGTGTACAAAAGGGCAGTGGGAATGGGCTTCTGGGTTTGCCTGTGCGGTTGTAGAGTATCCTTCTCCTGCCTCCAACATCCACCTGAGAAAAGAAGGCACATGCATTCAAAGCTCCAGGGGAGTGGAAATCTCAGTAGTATAAGGTTCCAGTTTGCAGGGAAACTTATAAACATAAGTATCTATAAGTGTGCGTTTGGAAGCTTCAGGGCAGGGCAAGCTGAACTGTCCTACAGATGATTAACGCATGGAAGGGTTCTTTATATAGCATTATGATGATGGATATTCTGTAGAAAAGGTAGTAGCCATCAGTGGGGATGCAGAAACATAGCAAGGACTTCTGCTGGTAATGAACCTTACGAGCCATGCAAGGCACTGCAGTTCTGGTTCTAGTTTGTAATGTATTAAGTATTATGAGGCTGAATTTGGTAGAGGTTTCTAGGTTTTACAGCTCTTGAGAAATGAAATCTGTGTTTCATTAGCAAGAGTACTACTTTTTAAATGAACAGCATTGTGGAAACTTTACAAATGTATGCACTCTGCTGTGAATTAGGGCAGTGCTGGGCAGACTTCAAGATTTGGGGGTCTTCTACGCATTGGCTTGGCTTGCCTCACCTTGCTGAGGACCAGGACCCAAAAGTTTACCAAACAGGACTACGTGCAAAATAATGGCTATGTGAAGGAGATGGTGGAGCTAGGTGAAAAATGCTGGCTTGAGAAATGGAATTGGACTGTACGATAATTTTGTTTTGATTTATTGATTGTTTTCCAGAATTTGCCATGCTTGCACCCACAAATATGAACACTACTTGCAGGAAAAGCTCATATATTATTGATCTTGTATTCATTATCGTGTGTGTGTGTGTGTGTGTGTATGAGAGAAAATGTGCACTTTTACTCAGCGGAGGAACACACCCTTGGGCAAACACTTTTAAAAGAATGAACAAAAAGAATACTTATTTTTTCATAGTCAATCAACAATAACTCACTAATGCAAAATGGAAATGAAACGGACTTTGTTTCAAGGATCCTCCATCCTTTTGCCTACTGCAGTTCATAGGTCTGTGCGGGATGGTCCATCACATAGAGAGCTACTCTGAAGTTAGCATATGTCAAGTTTTCTAACACAACTCTAAAACTGGTTAGGCAAAGCTGCTCAAAGCATTTACAGATGAGCAGCACTAAGGCTAGAAGATATTTATACAACAGCAGCTTTTTTCCCTTCCCTTCCCTTCCCTTCCCTTCCCTTCCCTTCCCTTCCCTCTTTTAACTGAACTTTTACTTGCCATTGTTCAACTGTTGGGAGTCAGAAATCTCTACTGCAAATCATTCAACTTACTTTACATTCACCCCTGAACTAAAACACAAATGTCCTTTTACTGGCATGTATCTTCTTGGCAAATTAGGAGACCAGACACATTCAAGGGTTAGTTTAGTGTTCCAAAATGGAATTTGTTGTATGTGCCACACTGCTTATGCGCTTTTTGTCCTTTGATAAATTTGTCCTTGGGTTGCATGGTGGTATCCCATTCAAACATGAGCCGGATCCAGACCTGTTTAGCTTCAGCATCATTGCAGTTTCATGTGGTCCATGATCATTGACTGACCAAATCGCTCTGTGTTCTTCATTTATTGGAGGGGTTCTCTTGCTCATCCTTTGAAGGGTTAATAGAAGAAGATGACTACAGCAAAATAAGTTCCCAGTTCCTGGATGGCCTTTTGTTTTTAATCCAACACGACTCAGCACAACGGAAGAGGCATTGATTGTGACTGAGGTAGCAGACTCAGGGGAGCTAAATGTGTTACCAAGAGAGTGTTCTTGCCTTTTCTTCCCCCTTTCCCTGGACTACCACAATTTCGCACTTCCTAAATTCATGCCAACTCTGTGTTGACTACTTTATCTGTGCTGGGTGTCAGCATTTTCAATCTCTCCGGCACTGCCATGCATGCATATACCGTGGAATTTTAGTGTCCTCTTGTCCGTACTGCACTTTTACAAAAAATAAAAATTGAGGAGGGGGGAACAAAGCAAGGAAAGAAAGGAAAGTGAAGGAACAATCCTGAATTGCTGTGATTTCCGTGGGGTTTTAACAGCATACACAGTCAACCCAATGAGATACCAATGGGATTTTGACCCTACAAGTGCAAATAGAAGCAAATTAAATAGTGTTTTCATAGCAATCTCATATGTGGAATACAATTTGCTCTTTTCACGTAGGGGATGTCAACCCCTCCACTGTGCTTGATTGGCTGTTTTTTCTAGCTACAAACCCCTCCAATATAAGGTATCATTTATTTTTCTTTCTTTAAAAAATAGACTTCAGTGCAGTGGTGAATTGTTTTGCAGGGAGAAAAGTTTGAGGGCAGATACTATAAGAAAAAAACAAAAACAAACAGCCATGGAGGGTAAAAAGATTTTTTTGTTGTTGCCTCATATGTAGACATAGTTCTATAAAATCTGACACAGCAATTTTTTTCTTACAATACAAATGGCAACACTTTTTGAACTTTCTGTCCTAATTAAATTCCCATTATTTAGGTAATATTTACTGGGGTGAAGAACATGTTCTTTCTGTTCCATTTATTCTGAATTGTATATAAACATATGCAATTTGCACCACCCTATGTATACATGGGATACAAGTGGCACAGTGGCTTAAACTGCTGTGCTGCTGGGCTGGTTGATCGAAAGGTCGCCGGTTCGAATCTGCACAAGGGGCTGAGTTCCCGTTGCTCCGTCCCAGCTCCTGCCAACCTTGCGGTTCGAAAGCATGCAAATGCACGTAGATAAAAAGGTACCACTTTGGTGGGCAGGTAACAGCGTTCCGTGCACTTCGGTGTTTAGTCATGCCGGCCACATGACCATGGAGACTGTCTGTGGACAAACACTGGCTCCCTCGGCTAGGAAACAGAGATGAGCACCGCCCCCTAGAGCCAGGCATGACTGGACTTTAATGTCAAGGGGAAACCTTTACTTTACCTTTAATGTATACATGCACCACAACATACTTGTATATTGCAATCCAATTTGGAATTTTGTGAGGCTGTTTGCAACTCACTCTCCACCCCCAACTGTAGATGGATTGCACTCACCAAATACATATAACAGAGGAGATTTCTTTAAACACACCACCTAACTCATATCAAATGATAAATGCTTGCAAAAGTACACAGTAGTAAAATGCATATGAAATGAGTATATTTGCAGAGAAAATGTAAGTATCTGGAGAAGAACGGAAACATACCAACAAATTTTCATGCAGTCTTTCTCTGACAATTTTGCAAACTGCTTCAGAAACTATTTGACACTGTGTGATGTACAACTTAGGGCTGGGGAAAAGGGAGCCTGAGAGAAACTAACACTGACAAATTTGTCAGTTCCTCCTGCTTTCTCCATTGCTTCACCCATTGTCATTGTGCCAAGTAAACTTATGTTGGGAAAGTTCAGGCTTCCCTCCTCTGAACCAGTGAGAAAGCAGGGAAAACAGATAAAACCGAGAAGAAAAGGCCAGGAGGAGTGTGCTCCCACTCACTTCATAAAAAGTCACATTTTTGTTGTATTTCAAATACTGTAGTACACTTAGGAGTCTATTGTAGTCACAGTTCTGTAAGTCAGGTTGTTGGGTGGCCACATAAACTGAGTAAATAATTAGCATTACTGTTGCATGAAAGAAAAACTCCTGAAAATGATGTGCTTGGTTCCACACACCGCAAGGTTCTAACCCAAAACACAATGAATTAGTGGTAGTCCTGAAAGAATTGGGTGTACATCTGCACGTGATTGTCATGCTTCACAAACAGGAAGCTACAGTTAGGACAGAATACAGAGAAACAGAATGGTTTCTTATAGGCTAAGTTGGCAGACAAGGATGAATTTTATCATCTTACCCGCTCAGTCTGTACACAGAACATATTATAAGGAAACCTGGATTAGAATAGGAAGGAGTGAAATTTTGAGGAAGAAACAATTCCTGATGAAAGTGTACGAAGAAAGAACAAAAGCTGGACTGCACTTGAGTATTAAGAAAACAACAATAATTTCCACAGAACAGTTACAGAATTTTACTGTTAACATTGAAGAAATCAAAAATGTGAAAGATTTGACCTACCCCTGCTCAGTTATCAGTTCAAAGGGAGACTACAGCCAAGAAATTGGAAGAAGAATGAGACTTGGAAGTACAGCAATGAAGGAAGTAGAAAAGGTAATCCAGTGCGAAGATGTTTTAATGTAGGTCAAGGTCAAGATAATTCAAATGACTTGTACTCCTAATCACACTGTATGGATGTGACAGCTGGACAGTGAGGAAAGCTGACAAGAAGAAAATTGGTGCTAGAGGAGCACTTTGTGAATATCCTGGACCAACAGAGGGATGAACAAGTCAGTCTTAGATCAAACGAACCCATAGCTTTCCCTAGAAGCAAAAAGAACAAAACTAAGACTACAGTCCTACTTTGGACACTTCATGAGAAGTCGAAACTCACTGGAGAAGACAACCTTGCACACTTGTCCACATGTATTACATGCCTGGGCTCTATGCCTCCAGAATGCAAATGGTCGGTCACATGTCTGAATTCATCTTTATGCATAGGCACAAATGTCCATGCAGGTAGCGTGTGAGAGATCAGAGAGGAACATTCTGCATCCTCATGCAGATGAGATGTCCCACTACAGCTCAGCTTTCAATCTGGGAGGAGGAGGAGTAGTTTATTTTATTGGTGCAAGTATTCCTTTTATTTAATACTTTTTACGCCAACTCTCAGGATAGATTTCTACACATTACATATGGCTTATATGCATAGTAACAGAATGAAGCACTAATATCATAAAATGTTAAATTACTGAAGCAGCATTGGCATAAAAGCTGGTGTGCTGTGCTGGTTACAGTGCTGGACTTGCAGCAGGGGGATACTGGCAGCAGATGACTATTTGGTAAAGCAAAGTGCCATAAAAATTATCCAAAGGTGGATGGGAAATAGAACCAACTTTAACCATTTCCCGGCCTTGAGTTGGATATAGGAGAGCTTAAAGTGGGTGGAGCAACTAGGCCATGCATGCTGCCCCCGTCCCCAGCATCTGTTGGTCCCACTCTCCTCCATTCAGATATTGCTGGTCTGAAGAGGTTCTTCCTGCATTTTCTTGAGCACATGCAGAACTCACTAGGAGACTGCAGAACATGCCTTGCCAGGATGCATGATCTGCTTGCTAAGGCTTTCCGTGTTCAGCCAAATGCCTGAAGAGAGGTAAAGATGTGACCACTTATACCTTCCTGGAGACAGGACTAAGGAGGTGTCACTGCAGACCTGTCTTTGCTACTCGTCAACATGACAGCTGTCTAAGCGTGGCCTTAACTGTTGATCTTAAAATGCTAGCATGTTTATATTGGCATAGGTGGCCCTTCATAAAGCTTGGTTCTTTTAAAGGTCAGTGGCAGAAATAAGGTATTGTGTCAACGTGACTGACACAGAGTATGTATGAGGTGATCATCATGCTTAGTTCCTGCAAGCGTTCTAGCTGCCACATCCTGCGCCATTCTGCATTGAATTACGTGAGCCTGATTCTGAAATCTTTCAGTTGATCATCTTAATGTGACTTCAGTTTAGAGATGAGTTCAGCTTATTTTCATTCACCAATGCAAGTGTTTTTGGGGGGGATGGGTTGGGGGCAGATTCATTTCTGACCATTTTTGGAAACAAAATGTGCTGCTTTCCACATTGGAATCATGAAAACATGCAAACATGCAAATCATGAAAACATGCAAAGTTTTTTAATCTACATTTTTCAAATATTGCTACAAATTCAGAAACTTATGAGCTTTGCATTCCTGTTCACAGTTGTAGCTCCAAGTGGAGCTCCAAAATTCAAATTCAAAGTAAAAGTGAACCCGAGTGAAACGATCCTGCCTCCGACTCATGTAGCCACGCTTTGACAATAGTCCCTGTGCCATTTTCCTAGCAGAGATCCAATTAGGCAAGATCCTTTCTTTAGCAAGGAGCCTCTCACCTGAAAACAGAATGAACACTGAGAATTGATAAGAGTGAATATTTCAAGAGGCGCTGAAAGAGGTACGTTTCTGAGTATCTATAGAAGGCCCTTCCTTTTTTGCATGCAGTTGAGTTTTCTTTCTCCAGCTCAACCTTCAAAATGGTCAGAGTCAAAATGACCCCCTGCTCCCAAGCTCTCTTCGACACAGTTTTTGTATTTATGCAAATACAGCAGTCCTTCTACCTTGGGAAACCCAAGTTGGAACAAATTTGGAGTCTGAAAAATACTGACGCTCCCCGTTCAAATGTAGTAGCTGATACAAGATCATGTAGCTATGTGTGAAAACACATTAGGGGGTGGGGGGAGATGAGAAACGATCCTTCTGGCTCAAAAAAAGTACTGTGCAGAGCTCACAGCTGGAACGGAATACAGATTGTTAGTCACCACAATGTTGGCAGTCATTCTTCAGCAACAGGGGATACTGAGGGCAGTGGGGGAGAGCAATTTGTCAGGTGAATTCAAGGAACTTCTGCTGCAAGGAACTTCCTTGCCTCATCTATTTCTCTGCCTTCCTATCTTATAAAATCAGCAAAGGACAGAAAACCCGCTTCAGCTCTAGTATCATAGTCAGCAGAGGGAGCAGCATGTGTGAGTGAAGATGAGTGTGTGCATGGAAGGGTGGAAGAAAGGATGAAAATAATCTCGCACGAAGCTTGGAGATGTAGGAAAGGCACAGACCTTTGTTTAAAGTAGGTGTAGGGAGTGTGTGATCCTAGAGATGCTCTACATGGGCTGTGCTACTACCGCAAAGAAGTTGTAGTACAGCAGTATCTGAAGACTCGTAGCTTGGTTTAAACTCTTGATGTGTCTGTGTTTTTCTGTATTGTTACCAAAATAGCCCTGCTGCATTGGCTCGGATATTCTGATCTAGTGATGGACACAGAAACGTAGAAACAGATCTGTCTTTGCACAGAAATCAAGTAGGTTTGGACTGTATGAGAATTTTGGGTTTGCCTGCAAAACATGCAGGCAAGGCTCATTCAAAGTCCCGAACACAAGCAGGTGTCCATCAAAAACAATTCCAGATTGCTGAACCTGTGCTCAGACTCCTGTTATTGCAGATTTCTAATTCCCAATCGGGTGCATGTATACTTCCTAATAGCAAGTCATCCCAATGCTAAATTTCATTCAAATTACTCATTTTTCCTAAAGAAAAATGAAACTCTTCTTTCAAAAGCAAGTCATATCATTTACTGCCACTTTTGTTTTCAGGTTTTTCTGCCCTTCTCCCTTCGTTTCTTGTCCATATAATGCTAATGCATGTCTTCATAATCTGAAGACATCCTGGAATTATAACCTCTCAGTACTGACCTGCCCCATTCCAGCCACACCCATTTCACACTCTCTACAACTCACACTCTCTACCCCTCACAAATATTTATTTTTTTTTAATACTGAACTCAATTTTTCTGCATACATTTTGTTGCAAAAGAGTTGCTCCAGCTTTTTGACAATTTTGGAGGTCTGTTCTTTTCTGATTTTGCTACATCCATTGCATTGTCTGGAGTACTTTTGTACAGTTGGGTTCCACAGCAGCAATATCTTATACTCTCAACAAAAATCACGAACAGGCAATGTGGTTATCCCAGAAAAGAGACATGTTTCTCTTCAGTCACTGGTGTGAAAAGTAAATTTTTGCAACATGCCTCCAACACATGTAGTTCCTGGCTGAAAATGTTGCCAGGGCAGTATGAGATTTGACCACCAAGAAAACAGCAGGGATGTCTTGAGGATTTACCTGGAAATAATTCCGGTGAAAAGGCTCAAGAACTGTGTGATCCTCTTTAAATATGATGAATGTTGTCTTAAAGAGCCCTTTCTCGTGTGTCTTCAGGAAGGATGGTTTCCTCTATTGAAATCAAGCTAGAGGAAAACTTTAGAAATCTGTTGTGTGGCTTCATGGATCATCTTAGAATCCATGTTAGAATCATAGATTAGAAGGGACCTCAAAGGCCATTGCAGGAATCCTGGTGTGCTTCTCCCCTGAAAAGTGGGTCATGTAGTCTCCACTGCAGCCCCACATCCTATAAAGGAAGTGTGAAGAATACGTGAAGCACGCCTTCCTGAATAAGGCTTAAGGGACACATAATACTCATTGCCTTCATGTCCATATAGCTGGAAGCAGGAAATAAATGGGAGGTAAGTGGTTCCAGGGCTGTGTTGCCTGTTCATGTCCATCACTTGGTGAATGTGATGCAGGGCCTGTCCAAGGCATTCTGCTCCTAAGCTGAAGACCCCCCTGAAGCCAGTTTAGGCTGTCAGCTGGTCACAGCTGCAAAAGGGAAACGAACATGGGCAGCAGTCCAGGTCAAGGGGTGCATGGCACAGACTACCCTGACTTTCCGTCTGCTCAAGCCTGTGCTGCCTGAGGCAGCCACCTCACTCCACCTAATGGCACGTGCATGGACGGATGTCATCGCAGATCAAAGGCTGCGGCTAGGACTGCCATGTCAGCTCATAGACAATTCTTTTCAATGGAGTCAGTATGAATGTTCCACAGCTGGTGAGCTGGAGATGAGAAATGAAGGGATGCTCATGCATGTCTTAACCAGCTCTAAGCCCCAGAAGATTGACTCTAATGTAGGAAGTGACAGAGAAGCTAATGCAGACATTTCAGTGCAGTTGATGTGATCAGGAGAAGGGAAGGGAGGAACTTTAAAGAACCATCAGAATGCATGGCTTAGTAATAAGGCTGCAATCCTTGGGACTAAACTCTATGGAGACTAGTGGGATTTCTTTCCTTGTAAACATAATCATAGCCAATTCATCTGTAAAGTGCATTTACTGCAGTAGTTGTGGTCACAGTGGTTTGCAGAACAAATAACATAGCTACAATTAATATGTTGCAATGCAACATTAACTCAATTACAATCCATTTAAAACATATACAAATGAATAAGCAAAGGACATGCCAGTAAGAGAGTTAACAACTCCAGTACCTATATTATCAACATTATGCACATATGCTTAGAAACATGATTTGCATTTCACTTCATTTACTAAGGGGGATTTCACTTCATTTACTAAGGGGAGGGGGGATTATATCAAAATGTTGGCTGCTTTCCTCATAACAGAAAAGGCTGAACAGATCTGAGTGATATGAACTAGGACAGTCAAAACGCTCTCAGAAAAAAGAGGTGGGGGTGGGAACAAAGTGTGTTATCAAATATGAACCAGGGATCTTGCTTGGCTATAGGTACAGAACAGATAGCATCCCATGTCTCTTTTCTTTGGGTCCAGGAAGAATACCTTCCTCCAGCCTGTTCTGTGCTTTGCTGATTCCAATACCTTTCCTTCCCCAGACTTTTTCTCATTTCTGACTCTCTGCAGACCACTGCATAGTGGGGAAGTGTTTTTCAAGCAGGATATCCATTTTTATTCCCTGTTTGGCTTCCTGAAAATGAGCTCAGAAATCTTTTGCATATTGTAAAACCATGACAAAGTTGTGGTAGCTCATTTGACTACCCCTGGGGCTGGGCAGCCTGCACACGCCCGCTTCTGATTAGGGTGGAACTAAGTGAACAGATGTCCAGGTAAGATTTTCCGACCCTTCCAACCATGAATTGGATTTCCTCCTTGCTAGGGGGCCTTCTGGAGCCAAACGAGAAGAATGCTGCTATTTGTTCAAGCTCGTTTGAACCTTGCTAGAAAGGATTGGATCCAGATCAAGGCTTGAGTGATTTCATTTTTAACTTCTGCCAAGTGATTTACCTACTTCTGCATATATTTCTCCCAGTGCCTGCTGTTTATTAACATTTGCAGCAAACACACATGCACCTCTTGCTAATAGCATTTAAAGGCATAACTTTCTTGTTTGTGTATTACAAAAATAAAACTTATTAGGAAGCATAAAAAGAAATATCTGCTTGCAACAGTGATTTCAGGCTACCAATATTTCAGTTGATCAGAGACACTGCTTAGAATCATTGCATGCTCAGAAATTACCCTAATATGCTACAATTTGAGGGAGCAATAACTACAAAAAATGTCCTTAATTTACTGTTTCTGAGCTTGGATAAAAATCTGTGAATATGAAACTATTTGCTTTTTAACAACACCAAATTGCTGAAATTCATGTTGGCTATGATCCTTAGCAACTCACTTAATAGCAGTGGTTGCCTATATAGTTGGAGCGTTTTAGTTGCTATTACAAATGATAATATTTGATGGCACAGTATGGATTTCCTAAAAGATCACAATGACTAGAGCTTCTAGAATACTGAAATTACCCCAATGAAAACTTATGAATGTAGAATTTGACATTTTAAACAAACAAACCAACAAAAACAACATCAACCTGTCTAATTTCCATTTTCTGCATTCCGGGACACAGTGACAAGATGGAATGAAACTCTTGAAAGAGCACTGCTGGAATCAATTCCTCCATGTTTGTGAAATTGTGATTCTGAAAACACTGGAATCTGGTGGCTTCCAGATGTGTCAAATTACAACTGCCATTTTCACTTCCGGCACACCCATTGGCTTGTCTGACATGGCCATTCCAACATTGGTGTATCTGTCATGGAAACACAAGGGATGCTGGACCATGTAATAGGCTGTACAATCTATTCATACATGGTACGGGCCTGTTAAGACTGATTGTTGATGTGTGTGGAACTGAGAACCGTTCTAAGTGCACTTTCCTGTTAAATTAACTTTTATGTTAAGTTAAATTCGACTGCCAATTCTTGTTGCCACCTTTCATTGGAGGTGAGCTATCTTGTTCTTTGTCTCAGGAAACAAAATGTCTTGGTCTGTACTTCCCCATATTTCTTCTTCACTCTTAAACCTGATATCCTGAGTACACCAAACATCCAAGATGTGAAGATAACTTTGAAAAGTCACAATTTAGTAGTTTACAGAACCAAAATACAGCATGTGTCTTGTCACCAGACAAGAAGAAAAAATGTCTTATATAGAATCATTATATGTAGCTTGATAGGTTATTTTATATTATTTATTATTATTTATTAAGACATTTATATGCCGCCCCATTTGCCGAAGCCTCGGGGCGGCTCACAATATGAAAAAAATTACATAGACATATGTAAAATACATAACATTTACATTATTATTTAGAGAATACAAAACAGTTTTGCACATATTATCTTGAAATGTGTACAACAGCCCCATAAGACTGGCAAAACTTACCATGGCAGATATGGGTCCCTCCTGCTTCCTTGCAGCCAGCACAGAAAAAACAGCACTGGCTGCTTCTCTAAGAGAAAAAAGTCACCTTGGAGAAGGGGTTTAACGAGGTTTTAGTGGGTGAATGGAAAGGGGAAGATGTTTCCAATAGGATATATGCTGTTGTGGCTTCTGCCACCTTCTTTCTCCCTCTGAAGCACAATTAGTCAGCCAAACTCAACTGTTAAGCTGCTTTGTAGAGCAGGAGGAATATGGAGGAGATTCTCCTGCCCTTATTTCTCCTACCTTGCATAGGATGCCTGTAATCCTCTGAGTTTGGAAGGTTATGAGGATTCCAACAGAACTGCACCTAGCTTGCTTTCTTGTGGGTATAAAAGAATAAGTAGAGGCTGTAATTCCAATCAGAAAGTAGTGAACTGGTTTCTGTTTCCCTTTAGGAGCACCAGAAGCTTCCTTGTACCCAATCACACTGTATGTCCATCAAGCCCATTTTTGTCTACTGATGCCCTCTACATATGTTAGCTTGCAACTCTGTCTAGCATCAGTAAGAATTCCAGCCCACTGCATGTAGACCAACAGTGGTCTGGCCTGGGTCTTGTCCATCATTACCTGACTGTTGCAGCTGAACTGGAACCTCCTCAATTCATCATTGCCAAACACACAGTTAGCTATGCAGGGTTCCTCTCCCATGTAATTTTGCACAGTGATTGCAAAGATGCTTGTTCTTCAGTAGGATAAAATTGCATTTGATTTTATTCATGCATTCAAATATATCGGTTTGTATTTGTGTTTCAGGTCTGGTTATTTGCTATTGATTGCTGCTTCTCTCCAACCCTGGTATATACTTAGGACTGGGTGAGCACAGTGTTTCTAGCCATGGCCAGAAATTCTAATTTCTAATTCATTTCTGTAATTTTCTTGGCTTTATTCACTTATTCTGTTGTGCAAATGCAGCTGGCCTTTGCTTTAGGGTTCTTCCCTTTTGGATTCGGTTCCATAATGTTGTGCTAATGTAAGTTATGCTCAAATACCCTTGGTATTTGAAGACATTGTAGAGAATAAGTATGGGGCTGAAATTGCTCCTTTGTGTTCGGTTCTGTAAGCAGCTCGAGACACGCTGTGTAATTAAAGGCAGCATAAGGCTCCATGGGAATCAGTGCCTGCCTCTTCTACACACCAGGTTTTGAAGTGAGCTCCCTGGAATTAGTGTTAATCTAAACCACTTATTGACTTGAACAGGGACAGAGTGTGAAGGTTAGAAACTTGAGGCCCGAAAGCAACATGCAATAAGGAGGTTTATTTTGCTCACATCTGTAAAAGGATGGTTATAATTGTCATTGCATCAGTTATATTCAAGTTAAAAAAACAACACAACACAATGCCTTTGGAGACACTGGTAAAGGGTGGGTCATAAAATGGGTTTTGGGTCTTGGACCCAGAGGCGAGGAGGAAGTAGCAGCAGAGCCTGGGAGTACAGAGAAGCCGAGGAGGGTGTGCACGAGTGATGAAGGCCCCGGGAAGCAATAAGGGCAGGGCTGCAGGCAGAGGAGGCCTCACAGGTTCAGCCTGGAGAAGCGCAAGGTGGTGGGGTGAGCTGCCATCTGGCCGTGAGGCCTATTTGAGGCCCTGTGCCACAGTTGGCGGTGCCAAGGGGTGACGCACTAAGGCGATGCAACCAGGGCATCTTCCCTTGTCTGCCTTCCTTAGCTGCCACCCAGGCTGCCCGGGGACTCTCTTCCGCTGGGTGATTTTTAATCTTTTGTTTTGTCTGGGAAAACTAGGCAAGTAAAGTCAGGGAAAGATAGTTTAGGACAGACAAGGCAGGGGAAGAAGGCAGCTTGGAAGATTGTTTTGAGCGCATTGTTGGGACTCCGAGCTCAGATGAACGTTCTCCACTTGCAGCCAGTGCAGAAAACAAAATGAAGCTAGTTACTCCTCCAGGGTTGTAAATACAGAGGGAAGGTATGGAGGCAGACAGAAGAGAAAATTGCATGTTGTTTGGTTTGGCCTCACCTCACTTAGTAAAATGTCTCAGGATGACCATGACTCAATGTTTACATCTAAGTGCTTCCTACTGAAACTCTTAAAGAAGTGAGCAAAGGACAGCATCCTTAATTTCCCTTTTTTCCCAACCACATGGAGCGAACAATTGAATGAAGGGGTATTGCTCTGTAGAACACTGCACACCTCAAATAAGCTTGTTTTAATGTTACTGAACCGTTGTGAGTGGACTGCTGCCGATGTCTCCTTTGATTTAGCTCCCTCCTTAGCTGGAGTTCAGTGAAGGTAAAGTAGAAGGGAGAAGGAAGCATGATAACATGCGACAAGCTTTTTTCCCTCCAGGCTGTTCATCTGCCATAAAGTATATTTCACATCTTTCCCCCTCTTACATAATGAAAGGTGTTAAGTTTCTATCCTTCACTGAGACGTTGCAACCCCAAGCTATTTGCCAGCCAGAAGCCAAAGAGGATCCATCAGGCTCTATTGGGAAGTGGGTCTGCTACAAAGGAGAATAGCCCACCCACATCAGAGTACACTCAAGCAGAGAGCCCTGCAAGTTTTCTACTTGCTAAATTCAGCATGTTCTCCTTCTCATATTAACCAAACTCCATTTCATTTTCTCCCTCTCCTGTGCTCTGTGTATATGAGAAAACAAATTTAGTTAAGGAAATGCCAGCATATACTGTCTTGAATGCTTGGGAAATTTTCAGGGAAAATGCTAAATTAAGCTATGCTTTCTTGCTTGCTTGCTTGCTTTTTAAAAGGCTGTGCTCCTGCGTTGTTCACAAATGCCTGTCCATGGAATAGTGTTAAATTTTGAAGAGCAGATGCTGCTCTGCATAGCCATGTCCCCAAGGAAAGTCTAAAATTGTAAGCAGCTGTGCTGATCCATAACCAAACAAATAAGTACAATAATAATGATAAAAAAGAAACAGTGCTAGGAATTATCATCAGCTGAGATCAGGTCTTTGGAAAATTCATGGATCTTAATTGCCCATTCAGAATCCCCCCCCCAAAGTTTTCATTGCAAGAAAGAACAACAGGGAACAATTGCAGCTAAACTCAGAAGGATTATTGGATTCTGTGGGTGAGGGGAAACATTCTGCTAAAAAGAGTCAGTTTGGTGTCTCTGTGAGCCTTGGCTCCACTGCACCACCAAGGTAATGTACCAACATGTAACAGAAGCAGGTTGTTCTGCAGATTGTCTCTGTGCTGCAGGTGAGGGAGGGCCATGAGTCCAGCTCAGCCTTCGTCGAAGTAATTTCCTCCAGATGTTACTGCCTACAACTTCCAACAACTGAAATATCTTAGCCTGAGGAAGGATAGTCTAGTGTTTAGACTCTACATTTGAAACTCCAGCTATTATTAGGGATGATGCTCAGTTGGCCAGTCAGTATCTTTTAGCTTCATTTATTTCATGCAACTGTTGCAAGGGGCAAACTGGCTAGAAGGTTTTGTACATTGCCATGAGCTTCTCAAAAGAGAAGATAAGATATGGTAGGTCTTTCATGAGTGGAGCTGGCTGGAACCAGGGGTTAGACTAGATGGCCTGGGAGGCCTCTTCTCACTTGCTCTCTTTCTGTATTTCTATATGCATGTAATAAATAAATACAATGTATTTGCCTATGGGTGGGGCACATGGGTATACTTTTAGTTATTTAATCTTTGCTATTCAAATTGAAAGTCAATCAGCTCCACTACTTTAACATGCATTTTATAAAATAATACTATTTATAAAGGTGTCAGGAAATGCTCCAGGCACTGTCCAAATGTCAACAGTTCCTGACAGTAGGCTAACAAACTTAAAACAAACAATAGCATGAAACAAAAGGAAAGTGGACTTGGAGAAAGAAACAGGACAGATGTTGAGTAAACAGAACAGTGAAAGAAAAGAAAGTATATGGCAATTTACATGGGAACCAGAGAGGCATCAAAACCATTATCATGGAAAGATAAGGAGGATCTACAAGAGAAGCAACTTGAGCTTTTAATTTTTTTTCTCTTAAAGTGGGTCCCTGAGGAATATCTAAAGAGAGAGAAGCTGTGGTCAGAAGTGATGTGGCAGGAACTACAGTATTATCAAGACAAAAACCAATCAGTAACTTGCTGGGGGTCCTTGTACAGGACTGGAGTGGAATTGAGGGTTTTGAATAGTGGAAGCTTCTTCTTCCTGAGCCTCTGCTTAGTCCAGGACTAGGAGGAAGGGCACAGCTCAGTAGCAGAGCACATGTCAGCATATAGATGGTCCCAGCTTCAACCCCTGGCACCTCTAGAGGCCTGGAAAAGAATCCTGCCAGAAACCCTGAAGAGCATCTGCCAGTCAGTGCCAGCATTGCTGGCCCAACAGTCTGCCTCAGTTGAAGGGAGATATATACCTATATGCCTACTATTCTGGGATCCAGAGGCTCTCCAGGACCTTAGACAAAGAACGTATCCAGTTCTGCTACTGGAGAGGATGCTTTTACTGAAGATAGCATGGATCTAATTGAGGCTTCCTGCATGAAAAGCATATGGTAGACAACTAAGTCATGACTAGCACTTCCTTTTTCTGCAGAGCCTTGCCTCTGTTACTCTGTGCAGACAAACTGCTTGGAATGAACCTTGCTTTGAATGTTAAGAATGAAGAAGCAGCTTGTTATCATAATGGCTAGCTCTGCTATAATTTTATTTCTTAAAAGGATTGATTTCAGTGAAATTTCAGTATAACGGGGTAGACACTGAGAACAATTGTCAGAAGGCGCAATGCAAATCTTGCATTCAGTCTGTCTGTCTTTGTCTTTCCCTCCCTCCTTCTGAAATCCATCTTGCCTTACGCTAATCAGATGGTCCATGCTCTTGGATCAATGGTTGGCAATTTGCAGGCTGTTCCACAGATAAGGTTGTCACATTTCAGCAGTCTCATCACTGCCAGTCAGCATTAATAGCTGATAGGACCATTTCAGACAGACAAAGTAGATAGGAAAGTGAAGGGGGGGGAGTGAATGGAATGGCTTGGGGGTGGAAAGCAGGCTTGCTAAAACGGGTAGGGATGGGAGATAGCAAATTCCATGGCTTTGCGATCCATTTGTACATCTTTCCAACAGTATATGTTGGAATGTATTTAGACACATTAGGAGAAATGTGTAACCTTCCATATAAGGGAAAGCTATGAGATAATGTCATTCTTTCACCAGCCCGGCTTTTCTTCAACAAAAGCATAGTAACTGGCATGAAAATGGAGCTGTTGTAAATTGGTTCAGTCACCAGTAAAGAGTATAGGTGAAGCCAATCTAAATCCAAGAAGTCAATTTGCACGAAACAGAGCCACGGAAACGAGAAGGCCGAGCTCTGCAATACCTTTTGCAACAACGGGAACCTTAATTACTGGCATTGACCGCGGAAGCCTGGGTTCCTGTGTTCTATAATGAATTACTAATTGACATAACTCAGAAAGGCATTTCTGAAGCAAAGATGTTTTTATGGGGAAAGGAAATGGTAGAACGAGCCATTAGTTTATCCAGAGCGACTGTCTCCGTTCATGTAAAATATTGATACTCTCTTATACTGTGGTAACTCTTCATCTCGCTTTGCTGTGGTGTTCAAGGGGCAAGGCTGGTGGCCATTTCTGCTCCATGTGCAGGAAGTGTGTTGTTCCCACACTGTGCCCTGATAGCTTGTGCAGCCCAATTGGTGTTTGTCCCTGTGTGTTTGGAGCCATTATGAGCCATGCACAGTTCAGAATGCCCTGGGGAAAAGATGTCCTTGTTCTGGGGGCATTTCCCCATTTCCCATATTCCTACTAACATGCTTTGTGTTAAAGTGGGACTGCCAGTTATTTCTACACACACATACACACACATGCACACACACATCCTCGGAAACATTAGGACAGAAGTAATTAATGTGAAAGAGAAGAGACCCTTTTTGCTGTTGGCATTCTGGGAGCAGTGAAGTACAATCACAGGCAGTGTGGTGGAAAGCTGACATCAGATTGTTTATTTAATTCCTCCAATTTGTTCACCTTAATGAACCAGTGTAAGGTTTTATTTGAGTGATAATTAACAAGAGAAAGCCTGCTTAACAATACTGGGAGGTGGATAGGGCTTGTTGCTGAGATTGATGGTAGACTCCAAGTTGAAAGCAACCACTATCCTTAGTCTGCATACACCTGTATTCATGCGTGTCCTGAAATGGTCTTGTGACAATCATTTGCCAGGCTGCCCGTGCATCCACCTCGGTGGCAAAGTGTACACGTAGGACGCATGAGTGATGCAAGGATCTCAGACCTTATTTCTTAAGTCGGTCAGTTGAAGCAGCTAATTGCAACAGGAGCAACGCACACCTGCCCATCCAATCATCTTTAAATAAACAAAACAACACAGCAAGGAAAACGAAACAAAGGCAAAGCAACTACTTTATTTTTACCTGAGAATGTAAAATCCTTGAGGATCACAATGATGATATAAACTAGGTAACATTTTCAAATGAGAGTTAGAACTAGATGATGGTGATGATGATGATTGAGTAATAATTAATCTCCCTCTCTCTTGTTCTTACTGTAAGCCACCCAGGGAGCTCTTTGGCTATGTGTGGCATATAAATATAATAGATACATAAACAAAGTATTATTACATTACATTTCTACACTACCCATAACCAAACTTCTCTGGCCAATTCACAACACTTAAGTCACCCATCCAGATTTCAACCAGGCCTGACCCTTCTTAGCTCAGGCGGTATGAAAGCGAATAACTTGAAACTGATAAAAAAGATCTTTACAGAACAATTCTATGCAGGTAGAAGAGGAAGAATTCATGGAAGTAGAATGAACAAATTTTTAAATTATTGCTTTAGTGCAAGGGGAAATGGGTAGACAAGGAGTAGGGGAGTGATTCTGGGGAGCCATCTTGAAGGAAGGGACAGAGTGTTAGAGGGTGGAACATGTACCTGAGACATCTGGCTTCTGTTTCCTACCATATTGACACATGCACTCAGCTTCTGATCTCCTTGTACATTTATGGAAGGAATCCCACTGCGAGTAGCACAATAAAGGCAATTTGTAGTAGGCTCAATGGGATGTGCATTTTTCAAATATTTCTGCCTTTCTCTGTGTGCACCTGCAAAGATGCATCCACTCCTGGCCCCACACAAGCCAGAATCACATGGGGCCCTGGGGCCAAAAAGGCTGTGCATCCCCCTCTGCTCCCCAGCTGGAAGATCCTCAACAACCCTAACTGGGAGACAGTGAATGCCCTGGTCCCTCCACACAGCCCAAGGGTGTAATTTAGGTGCACTAGAGGGAAGCACAAGGGAGAGAGAAGAAAGGACACAGATGGGCAGGTGATTTTGACTCTGTAAATGCATCTCAGGACGTTGGTTGTCTTTAAAGGGATCCAGTGTGGGCACAGGGAATGTTGAAAAATGTTGGAGGTCTTTAAACACAGATATTGTGCCTATTGTATTTGGCTTCCATCCAAAGGAAGCCAAACTTTGGTGAGCGATAAACAACTTGGCAACTCCTTACCACCCAGAGAATTGGGTAGTGTACAATGGCATAAAAGGTTACCCACCACGATCCTGCATTAGGAAATAAAAAAGCAATGAATAAAAGCAAACTCTGGCTTTGAGATCTGCATCTGCAGCAGTCCTGCCTCTCTGTATCACTTCTCGGTGCTTTTGTTGTTGTTTCTCTAGTGTTCGGTTTGATTTTGTCTCCATTTCAGAAAGCTTTGAACTTCGTATCCTGTAGAACGGGGTGCGTTACACAGAGCAGTGCCCTGCCAGGAATAGGATCATGAGCTGGAAGACAGAGATGTGCCTGTCATTTCTAATTGACTGGCTCTCTGTCATGCGGACCTGAACTCAACAAGTCCAACATGATTGTTAGCAATGAGCAGAAAGCCAGAGCGCTGCGTTCGTATTCTCTGCCACAGTGGCACATCACCTCACACATATGGTTTATTCTGCATGAGCAGGCTCCGAAATCAAGAAAGGTGCACAAGTCTTGCACAGTAATTCCCCTGTTGATTTACCATTTCATTTATTTAACAGCATTCTCCTTTGTCTATGTAGGGGGCTACATAGTACCTGCATTAGAAAGTTCCCCCTTCTAAAAGTTCTCAGCTTCTTGTTCATGCTTTTCCTTCAGTTTATCTGCTTATATATTTGTAGAAAGAATTTCATAATCAGTGTAGTATCTGTCCTTCTCTTGGCTTCAGTCTCTAAATTTGCAATGCTCGAATATCATGTGTGAGAGTAAGGAGGAAAGCTATAAGAATTACTTCTTCATAGACATTTAAACAATGGGTAAAACAATAGTTGCGGATGACATATTATGAAAGAGAATCAGTGCAAAAAGGAAAGAGCTCAGTTCAGTATACAAGCATAAGAAGAAAAGGAATTTCCTTGCCCTTCCTTTCCCTGCCTTTCTTTTCATATGTTCACTTGGGATGCTCTTGTGTACCTCATGTGGGAAGAAAGAAATCCAGCCATTCAGAAGCCCTGCAAGAGAATTTATTTATTTATCACCTAAATTATATTTTATACCTTATTTATTTATGGAATTTGTATGCCATCCAATTACTAGCATCTCTGGACAGATAACAGCATAAATAAATTGACGACCCACTCTGGCTGCAAATACAATATTAAAATTCAGTATTAAAACATGTTAAAATATTGATTAAATAAAAAGGTCTTAACCTGGCACCACAAAACATATAATGACAGTGCCAGGAAGACCTCTTTGGGGAGCGCATACCACAGTCGAGTGCCACTGCAGAGAAGGCCCTCCTCCGTGTACTCTGTCTCCTAACTTCTTTCACAGATGGTTCCTGGAGGAGGGCTTCTGTTGCCGATCTCAGGAAGCAGGAAGACAAATAGGGAAAAAGGCATCCCTTAAGGTATCCTGATCCCAAGCCATTCAGGGCTTTATAGGTAATAACTGCACCTTGAATTGAGCCTGGACTTCGATGGGAAGCCAATGGAGCTGATAGAAGACTGGGGTTATATGAGAATAATGCCCAGTCCCCGACAGCATCCTGGCAGCTCTATTTTGAACCATCTGAAGTAGCCGGACTGTCTTCAAGGGCAGCCCCACATAAAGTGCATTACAGAAGTCCAACTGGGAAGTAACCAATGCATGTGTTACTGTTGCTAGGCAATCCTCCTCCAGGTAGGGACGCAGCTGATAGAGTAGCCGAAGCTGAAGGAAAGCGCTCCTCGCCACTGCTGTCACTTGGGCTTCCAAGGACAGCTCCGGGTTGAGGAGCACTCCCAAGCTGTGAACCCTGTCCCTAAGAGGAAGTGCAACCCCATTCAGGGCAAGGCCCAAGTCACCTACCCAGGAGCTCGAATCACCGACCAGCAGAACCTCCGTCTTATCTGGATTGAGCTTCAGTTTATTGGCCCTCCAGCCCATTACCTTGGCCAGGCACAGGTTCAGTACAGCCACTGCCTCACCTGGATTAGTTGAAAAAAAGAGGTAGAGCTGGATGTCATACCTTTTATATATTCATTTTATACCTATTGTGCCACAGCACCTCACAATCATGGAAAACATGGAACTATTTGCTCTGAAAGGTGTGTGTATTAGCAGTGTGAGTATGGATCCAGGCCAAATCGTATACTCTGAGCTATCCACAGTGCTGAATGCTATCCCCAGAGAAGCCCCAAATAGCTCCACTGATGTGGATAGCTCTTTTATATTTCAGAGTAAAATCCAGAGTGGATACAAAGCTCAGATGACATTGGAACCACAGGTCTCCATTGTCCATTAGACAGTTGATCTTCAGGTGCATTCATGTGTACTCATTAAATCTGTTTCTCCACCAAAATGAAGGTGGGAGTGTAGGTTACTCACTTTTTTTAGGTTACCCATAATTCTACAGTTGCCTCAGAAAGCTCAAACATAGCTAATACTTCTTCCTGAATGTCCTGACTGAAAATGATATTTTTGAATAGTTAAGGAATGGACACATTCTGAGCAAAACAATGTGGTTAGTTTTCCTTTCTACCCTATTATCAGTTTTGCTTCTGCCTGGTGTGCTCGCACGCGCGCGCGCGCGCTCTCTCTCTCTCTCTCTCTCTCTCTTTCTCTCTCTCATCTTTTAGCACTTTTGTGTTCATGAATTAGTTAAGAAGTGATACATTTCAAATGCTAGAGGACAAGGGAAGGCTTTGCACTTTTCTTTCTTGCCCTCCCACACACTTACACACCTTTTCAGCAAATGATTTTATGGTTCTTCTATTTTTGTGTTTATCCAATGTTTTGGGAAGACCTGAAACATTTGGTGATTATTCCATGATTTTGTTCTAAAAAGTTTGAGACATTTCCCTCTCCAAAATGATAGTGAATGGTTCTGAATGGAGTAAATGTTATGCCACAAATTAAGTTGCAACAGCAGAAAGAAAAGCATAGCAGACCCCTCAACACAGAAAACATTTCTATCTTTAAACCCTGGTCATTTCATCCTCAGTTCTACCACCTTACAAAAAGCACCAGCAACAGACAATCCACAACTTCCTGCTCTCTTCTGTAAACTTTAAAATTCTGGAAAAGATTTCCAGCTAAAGGATAGAACTAAAGCTTTGTATTTACATATTCATTTAAAATATTTTTTAAAATCCTAATCTTCAGCCAAAGTGTCTTTTGGAGCACCTTACATGCAATCAGTAAAAAACACTGTCTGCTTTTAGGTTTAAGATCTAAAAGGACAAGACACATAATGCAATATTATATATATATATATATATATATATATATATAGAGAGAGAGAGAGAGAGAGAGAGAGAGAGAGCACTGCATTATTATACAGAAACGCTAATGAAGACAAAATAACTATTCATATCTATCTATATCTATCTTTATATTCAAGAGCAATGTCTGCATGCCAACTGCTGAAATATCAAATTTTCATTCAGACTCCAATACATTTTGGGTGGAACTTCTAATACAGATAAACTTTGTATTAGAACCCTCTTTTGATATTTTCTGAAGTCAATATGATTTTCTATTTGATTCTTGGCTTATAAAGCTTGGTCAAGATAAATGGATGTCTGAGAGTTAAACCATAAACCTGGAAAGATAAACGCTTACTCCTTACAGTCCAGCATGTTTTGGAAAGGAAAGGACATGCAATTCTGCAGAGAGAGACTTCAGCAATACAATGGCATGAACAACTTCATCCTTCCCTTCATGCCACAGTTTTGAGTTTCTTTCTTACTCTTTATATGGGGGAGAGAACTCAGTGGACACTTGCAGAGGTGCTATCATAGTCATAGAAATAGATATTCTCCATCTTATAATGCGTCAGGCAATTGGTTCCTCGAAACTAGCACTGTCAGCACTGACTGGCAGAAATATTCTCCCTCAGACTACGTTTCTGCATGCACATGCTCTGTCAATGAACTACAACTCTTTCCTCTTCCATTAAAGCATTTTGTTTCCTTCAAAGATACAAGTAGAAACTTCAAATACTGCCTATCCCCCCATTTCTTTTTCTTTATCCTCCCCTTTCCTTCATTCCTCCCTTTCCTCTTTTCTTCCCAAATAAAAGATGTTATTTCAGTGCTTCCTTTCCAAAGTCCTATGTAGCTACCAATGAGAGGAAGCTGAAACTTATAAAAAATAAAATAACTCTTTGGGCTTTTCATTGCCACTGGAAGACTTGCAAGAACCATCTCATTGCCATCCCCCACCCCCTGTAAGGATGCACCTCCTATAAATCAATGACAAATATAAACTCTCGTAGCACAACAGAAAGCACAACAACGCCTTCATTTTAAGATGATTTTATGGAGTTTGTCATTTTATCTGCTACCCTGAAAATGATATTGCAAACGGAAGAAATCTTTGATACGCAGCAGTGTAACATTTGCTGTCATTTGGAATATGTGGGTGGTCTTGAAGAGTTTTGTTTTGCAAAGGAAAGTGCAAATTGGCTGGGAAAAAGAAAAGTTGCACAACAGTTTCCATAGTATCAATTCATGGTATTGGAATGCAGGCATGCTATTTAAAACACACAGCTTTGGCAGAGATACATAAATACACGTAATAGCAGTCTGTAACTAGGAGCGCTTTGCTCTATACAAGTAGCAGTTGCAGGCAGGGGTACTGCATGAGTCGGCCCTGGTATGGCAGAGCCAAGGGGAATCCCAAACCTGCTTTGGCTCGGGATTTCCCTTTCTTCAAATCTCTTGTTTGGCGTTTTGGCTGATAGGGTATTCGGATCTTGGTGGTGGTTCACCTATGCAGAGGCAAGGCTAGTGCATGAAAACGGCCCATTCCTAGAGTTTTCGTATCTGTCCGGAGGCATGAGTCAGCTACACCATATTTTGAATGCTGCAACATGCTCTATGGGGAACTGTCTCTGAAGAAAGTCCAGGATCTTTGGCCAATTAGAATGTTGTATCCCCACCTGCTGTTGACTAGGGCCAGTTGTAGGGAGTATGTAGTCCTCTTGAGTTTGCTAGCCATTGGATTGTTGCTGGTTGCCTTCCCACCCCCCTCATGTGACATACATTATCGTAAGAAATATTTTTGCACATGGTTTCTTTCCCTTGCATCCACCTGAAAGCAAAGCTGCTGAAATAGGGACATAGATTTTATACCACAAACATATTGTTTGTATTTGAGTTGTCAGAGAAGGGCTTACCACTGGTGTTTTAGAAGCATGACCTCAGACGAGAGGAAAGAAGGATCGGTACATCCCCCAGCTCCATTCCCTTCTCTGGCTGTTAAGGCCTAGAAGGAATGATGCCCCAGATGCGTAGGATCAGGGGACTGGGGGGAAGGGAAAGGGGACTACCATCTGGATGGCCTGGTTCCCCAAACCCCTGTGTACTTCTTCTCTGCTCAAGACCACCCCACACTGAGTGTTTGCATGGGTGTCCAGCAAGAAGTGAGCCCATAAGTCTGACTTGTGCACATTCTCCCTGTATTCCCACTGTGTAAAAGGAGATTGGTGTCCACACACAAGACTTGTGGGTTTTGCATGACTTACATACCTTGTAAAAAGAAATCTGTACTTCACATACTTTGCACAAAGAAGATGAACGCTTTCCCAAGCATTTGTGGACTTGACCTTGGCTCAGCTAACTTCCTGGCTGAATTCTGGAAAGGTATCCAGCAAGTGCAAGAGACCCAGATTCTGGTCTGATCTTCACATCCCCAGTGTGCACAGAGCTTCCATGGAGACTCATCTCCAAGCTCTGCCCAATGTTGGACCTATTTAGCTTCAGAAAGATGCAACTTCATCAAAGCTATATACAGATATGATAACTGGTACACCCTGTGGCTTTTAGAATTTGAGGTTCCCAAGCACATTAATTTTAGCTTGGACATGAACTATTACAAATACAATCTTCTCTAATTAGCTAAGCAGAACCAGAGAGTTAGACCAGAAGTGGGCATCTCATGACCTTCCAGTCTACATCTAGTCAGAATGTCTAGAGATGGTGGGTGATGAGAGCTGCAGGTGGAAACATCTGAAAGGCTGCAAGTTGTTGGCCCCTGGTTTAGGGACTCTGGCTCCTGTTGAACTTATGCAAGAGAGGCTCAGGTCAGATATTTTGTTTGGCCATGGAACTCATCCTGGGCCAGTTGGTATTTTTCAACCCAACCCTCGTCATAGGATTGCTGTGAGGACAAATGGCAAAAACCATGTGTGCCGCTCTGAATCCTCCATGGAAGGACAGGAGAGAAATAAATTAGATAATTTGATTGAGAGAAGCAGAATCAGTCAGTAAGCTTTTCTCTTCAGTGGCAGATTGTCCAAATTTTCCCCCCATACACCGCCCCCCCTGCTTATCTTCCCCACTGGATACTTCTATTATCCATTTAATGCTAGAAAAGATAGGTTGGATACAAACATTTTCACAGTTCTGGTATGTGCACACAGGGAGACTCAATTTATTTCCAGGACCATGAGTAGAAAGGCATACGATAATATCCACAGTGTTATAAAAAGTAGAAGAGATGGTGGCTCGCAAGCTGTGAAAATAGTTTTTGAATAATTTAGTACCCTTATAATCTAGTTCCTAAGAAGAGAGGACTTTTTTCTCTCCTGTTATTTTCCTTTATTTTATGTTATGCTATGTTATGTTATTTTATTTTATTTAAATAGACGATGTTAATACTCTAAGCTTTTGCACAGAAGCACAACGAGACTATTAAAAAGGGAAATAATGGGCTTTCTGAATCTATGTAATGTTTATAAAATATTTGTTTATCACAATGTGCTGGGTTGTTAATTGGTTAGTTACTTGCCTAAGCAAGCAAATAACATGGGATGGATGGGACTATTACTCTGAGATGAGGAAAAGGAGTGGAAACACACTATCCATCTTTGCTAATAGCCTTTTCTGTGGCTTCAGTGAGTGGGCTTTTGGAATTCAGGTAACCAAAAAAAGGAGCTACAGGACGGACCATGGAGTCAGAACTCCACCAAAGCACCAACTGGACACACGGACCCAAACAAAAGGACTCACTATGTTTGTCCGCATTTTCATTGTTCTGTATCCTTCAGTCTGCCTTCTCTCCCATACGACGTTTTGGTTTCAGTCTGCTTTTTAATCTCACAAACTTCCCCACTGAGTAGAGGTTTTTCTTCTTCTTCTTCTTGTAAGAAGCAGCATGAATTGTGTGGTGTTGCCACGGAAACACAGCTGTGTAGGCAGCTGTAGTAACCGTATCTGGTATTTCCCCCCCTCGTGGCTTATCTGAAGGAGGGGAAAGAAAGAAAAGGGATTTTGGAGCTGTTTGGTATTTGTCTGACATGTTCTGATACCACATCATTTTGTGGCAATGTGCTTGACAAATTGCCACAGCTGGAGGAAAGAATACAAGGGAAAAGCGCCAGCCAACGTCTGTACCCACCTGAACTTGGGTGAATCAGCTGTTGTCTGCATTCAAGGCCTCCCACCCTCTTAGTAGCAGATTACAAGTAGTAGCAGTTCCCCTATTCTCCTCACTAGTCAGACCTCATCTGGAATGCTGTGTCCAGTTCTGGGTACCAAGATTTAAGAAAGATGCAGAAAAATTAGAAAGAGCCCAAATGTAAGTAGGAGCACAAAACCCCCATCTTCACATATAAACTGATGGGATGAACTAGTGGTGACTGACCAAGAAAAAAATCATGGAGTTGTGGTGGAGAGTTTGATGAATATGTTGACCCAATATGTAGGTGCTGTGAAAAAAAGTTAATATTAGGAAAGGGATTGAAAATAATACTGTCAAGAACATATCCTTTTATACAAATCTATAGTGCATCTACATTTACTAGTGCAGTTCTGTTCACCGCAACTAAAAGAGTAACATAGTAGATTTGGAGAAAGTGCAGAAAGGGGCAACTAAAATGATTGAGTGTCTGGAAAACTCCCTCACAGGAAAGATCACAACATCTGGATTTCTTAGCTTAGAAAAGAGTTGGGAGATGTGATGGAGTGTAGAGAAGCATGCATAGTATGGTGGAAGCCCACACATCCATACTTTGAGGAATGTGACAATGTTGATATTTTAGGAGAACCCTCTGAAGTTTGAATAGATTCTACTGTCTTTGAGACAGGACATTGATCTGTATGACCAAGTTTGCTCTGTTTGGAGGCAGCTCCTCAGGATGTGTGCAGGATGTGTTTTCGTTGTTTGTTTCATTTCGTTTCGTTTCATTTGATACCTGCGGAGATCCTTTTATCTGGGGACTTTCAGTAGGGCCTGAGACTTTCTGCATTCAGAACATGCCTACCTCTACCAATGAGCTTTGGACTTTACCAGGGTTTGTCTCATGCAGCCATGTTGATTGAAGGTCCATATTTTCCAGGGAGCATTATCTTTGGTTGCAAATATGCTGCTGTCTCAGCGGTTGTTGCAAACCTCGGCAGCTCTATCAGGCAAAATACTTAAACCTGGCATGTGTTTGCCTGAGTGTGCACGTGGACTTCTTTTCAAGCCAAGACACCTAATTGCTGCAATATTTTGAGGCCCTATACCTGTCAGCTTCACCAGTTTGGCTGGCATAGCACTATTTTTATATGCGTTTCTCTCAGTGAAGGGAGATAAATAATAGCACCGTGCTATATTTCTAACAGAGTGCTCCCACATGGACAGACTGCATGCAGAAAGGTGTCCATTCTCCTTGCACATAAAAGATGGAGAATGAATTCACCCTGGTTTTCTCCCTTGTCAAGTGTGTAATGACTTGGGCAGATGCCGAGTCCCCTTTTCCCCCTTCTGCTTATTTTTTTTTACTTTTAATCAGACTTCATTCAGATGGTCCATGTAGCAACTAAATATACTCAGATCCATTGCATGCAATTAAAAATACCCAGTAATTGATAATTAATATCCAACAATGAATGAGAGAATGCCCATATTTTGTTAACAATAATTGTGAGCATCTAGCAAGTGTGTAAATTATTAGGATTTTTTTCAAAAGAGTATTCCCCCATATCCCAGTCTCCTTAAAGCCTACAGAAAAGGTCTTCCTAGGAAAGGAGTTCCATAGTGAACAGGCTCCCATGAAACAGGCCATTTCACTTAGGCAATACTGCCTGAAGCCAGTATGTTTTTAAGACTGTCTCCAAATCACAGTTCCTTATGGGCATGACATGCATTTGGCTCAGGCACATGCTCTTGTTTGATTCTGACAATCATGCTGGGGAAAGTCAAAGGCAGAAGAAAAGGAAAACCAAGTATGACATGGATTGACTCCATAAAGAAGCCACAGCCTTGAATTTACAAGAGCGGAGAGAGGCTGTCAAGGGCAGGATGTTTTGGAGGCCATTTATTCATAGGATTGCCATACATTAGAGATAATTTGACAGCACCCAACAATGACAACAGCATTTTGCTCACCTCAAACTTGTGACTGCCACATCTGCTATGTCATCTCTCTCCAGAACACTCCAGAAACATACCTAGAGGTGGGCTGGAAGTACCAGTTCCTTCCTGCCAGATATGAAAAGCTTTTTCCTCCATTTCCCCATCAGCATTAGACTTTGTTTATTTGTTTGTTCATTTATTTATCTAGCATGTTTGTATACCATCTCATAGCCACATGGTTTCTCTTCCCAAATCATGAAACATGTCCTTAACATGAGTAGGGGTGCCCCTTTTTGAAAAATGTTTACAGATTCTTGAATTTGTGATCGCATTCAGAAGAGGCAAATGTTCATCGTGAAATGCATATTCCCCTGCCTCCCCTGCAACTTCATGCTTTGGTCCATGGGAGGAAGTCCTGAAAACATATACACCGACATTCACACTTATTCCATTTGGAAGGCACACTTTCTCCCTGAAAACTAACCAAATGCACATCAAAATAAAAATGTGAGTGAGCAAAAATGTGCTTCAGGTTGATTTTTAGAGAATGAAGTAAGCTCAGACATGGCCAGTTCTCCAAGTCCTATTCTGACATTTACTCCTTCCAAAATGTTTTTAAGGAGAGAGCTGGCAAGCAGATTCAGCCAAGCCAGTGGCCTGCTTGTGGGCGTACGAGCCTGTCCATCAAAAGCTAGACACAGAAGGGTATTTAACTGAACTGTTGGAAAAGTAAACTTTGATTCCATGTGGATGTTATCATAAGAGAAGTTATGTTTACTTGTCCTGTCCCTCATTCAGTGGTGATTTCTACTGGAGCTTATAGAAGATGTTTACATTGCTCAAAAGCAATTACTTTATCTGAAGAAACCAGACCACCGTGGAACACAGACTTATTCCACCGAGATGGCCTTTCCCAATTTTTGTTGGTGTTGCTCTTCAGCTATCTCTGGTTTCCTCAGGCACAACCTTGCCTTTCAGTTTTGTTTCCAGACTCTGAAACTGTCATGTGCAAAAACATTTTGGAATCCTTATTCATTTTAGTAGACGAAGGAAGATTAGTGACTCATGTCCATGGTGCTTTCCCCCACATTTTTAACACGACAGGAGCTATCCATGGTACTGCTTTTAATGATGGTGTTCAGCACAGTGAAAAGCGACTATACATCTCAAAATAAAGACTGTAATGGATGAGGATCTCCATTGACATAAGAGTCACTAGCCCTTCCCTCCTTCCACTGCAGTACATTGCAGTACACTGCAGAACCTCATAAGGCTCATGGAGGGAAAGGGAGGGGAGAAGTAGAGTTGAAGAAGTCCTATAAGGCTCCTTGCTCTGCTTCCACGTGTGGTCACCCATTCAGCTGCAGGCCCACACCTATCCAGCTTAGCAAAGATGACTCAACATGCTAGCTCCATGTATATCTAATCTATGCAAGCAGGTAGGTATAAGAGATAAGAAGGATAGCAGGCTCTTCTAGACATTCAATGTATAACCTTGAGTGAATGTTACAAAGTTTTTGTTTTGTTTTCCAGCACATTTTGCCTATAATGAATTTGAAATGGACATGCACTCCAAAAAGTTCCAAAGGAATATGGGAGAGCTTCAGTAAATCCAGTAACACTTTCTTGGAGAGGATCAACCCCCCCACCCCAATTGTGGGACATTATGCATTACTGAAGCTACCCACACAGTCTTTGGGTTCAGACAACACAGGAAACCATGGTTGGTATTATTATTGTTGTTGTTGCTGTTGTTGCTCTGTTGTGCTGTCTGAACCCTGCCATCATATGGAAGTTTGGTCTTTAGAATCCATGTTAAGAAATAATGGTTTGTTCTATTATTTCCTTTACCACCATGGGTTGCCATGTTCTCTGAACCCAGGATTACATTTTCTATGGTCCTGATATGCAACTACCGCAGAGTCTTCTGGAAAGAGTGGTAACAGCAGAAGCCACTCCAGCTATCCAGGTTCCATGTATCCAGGTTTCTCTTCCAATGAGAAAGAGGCAGGTGACATGGGCAGGCAGTGATGCACCTTGGGAGTGAATTTTGTGCTGAGGGAATGTATGTATGCATTTGTATGAGGGCATACAAAATATCAAAAGTGAGAGGACTGAGCAGGGAGAATGGAAATCATGATAAATTAGAAGCCACTTATAGTCTTTCAGGTAGATCTTGGTAAAGAAATGTGAACCTATTATGCAGACTTGCTTGCTATGTTATGTGAATGAAGCCAATGCTATCATCTCATCACTGCAGTATCCCACCATGGTCAAAATAACATAGGTTGATCCTGTATGACTGGTCATCACTCTTTTCAGCTCCTGTATAAATGCAAACTCTCTGCCCTGATACAACCTCACACAGACAAAGGCCACCAACACACCTCATTACCACACATGGTAATGAATCCATGGTTCATTACCTAGATATTCATGTTCTTCGTACTTTTGCCTGTCTGAACTCTTTTATGGAAGTAACCTGGATGTTCTTCTCACTACAAATCCATTTAATCTTGGCACCAGATTACTAACTTTTGTGATCTTCTTCAGGAATATCCATTCACTTATCGCCACTTGCTACAACAGCACTTTGTGTCCTGCCCTTTAGGTGAGCCAAATATTGGTCCAATCAGCAGAATGAGGATGAACTGTTGCCTAGAGTAAAATACTTTTATTGAAGTTCAGACAAGGCAGATGTTGGCCCCTGTTCCTTTAAAACCTATCTGCTTCCCGGATTTAAAGCTGTGCATGCAGAGTTAGATAAGTTTGCCAAGAATGCTGCAGTGGATGCATTTCTCTAAAATTGTGGCTTATTAATTATTTGCGACACATCTGAGGATTAAGTTCATAATAGTGTCTTGCAGAAAGCCTGATTAATATGCAGCACAGCTGAGAACCTGTAATAAACAAACTGAATTAACAAACATATTAAATATCTCTAGTGACCAGTTTCTTTACATGTGCAGTTTATTTGGGGAAAAAATAAAATCAAAACCCTAGCAAAACAAAACAAAGATGGCAACTCTCCAAAACATTGTTTCCTATGACCAAACCCTATATTTTCCATTTTATCCTGACATTATTGTGTTGCTCTGAGCAGATTTATGTTAGATTCAGTCCTATGGAGATTCCCATAACCGCTCTGAACTGGGAGGATTATGGGAGCCCTATGGAGTGTGGAAGCATGGGAAGGAACATTGCCTGCATGCTGCCCCCCAACTCCAGCTCAGTGGGGCAACTGACTTGTCTGTTTAACTTAAGTGTTTCAAAGGAGGCGGAGAGGAGGCTGAGCTTTGTTTGGCAAGGAATGTCTCCTCTTCTACCCACCGCCCCCTACACTACCTCCAGAACTTCATTTCCAAGTTTGCTCTTGTGACCTCAGAGGTGCTGCAGCATTATTCGTTCCACACCAGCCCTGAGGGCAGGTGAGGGCATGGTGACTATGGCGATTCATCTGCAAGAGCAAAGTGATGGTCTGACCTCATAGCCGAAACTCTGGAAAAGCCTGAAAGTTCCAAGGGCTGTCTAGATGGTGTCTAACAGCAAAAGGTTTTCCATTTTCTAACTTCTTCTTCGACCATCTTCTGGACTTCTGGACTTCTCTGACTTCTTGTGGTCCCAGTTCCTAAGAGGGCCAGAGAACAGTAGTAATCTACCTCTACAGGATGTTTTGGATCAAGCCACTTTAGGGACTCCACCGACTGCAGCATGCCAGCACCACGCATTCCAGGACCTTGCTGTAAGAGCAGGCAGAGAGCTAGACAATCAGACTGCAGTACTTGCTTGCACATGCCCTGCTTTCCTTGGCATATCTGGCCACTGCATTTAAGGGTCTTTCCACTTGAGGGCAGAAACCGATTCTGGAGAAGTTGGAGGGGAGGGGGCTGCAGGAGATCCCAGTTTAGAATGGAGAGGAACCCTGCAAAGGTCATGGAACCACCAAATGTTTATGGTGCTGATTGTGACCTATAAAATCCTGCGTAGCTTGGGAATGCAGTACCCAATGGAGTGCCTTTCCTGACATAGAATTATTCATACATTATGTTTGTCTTCTCAAATGCTGAGATAGGTGTATCCTCTGAGGGAGGATCAGAAAATGGTAACCAGGAAGAGGGCCTTCTTGGTGGCAGCCCCCACACCTCCGTTATGGAATGACCTCAGCAATGAGACCCCCTTGTCAACATTGCTGTTGTCTTTTCAGCATCACCTTATACCTCCTGCTTCTCTTAGGCATTTGGCAGCATATGATGAAGTTTTAATCAGATCTTGACTTTTTTTCTTGCTGATCGTATAACTTTGTTTTTCTTTGTGTGTGTTTCTCTTTGTGGTGTAGGTTTTTTACTTCGTTTTTATGGTCTTTAATCTTTGTAAACTGCCAAGGTTAAAATTTGGTCACATGTCCCACTTTGATAAAATTAATGCAAATTAAGGAAACAATAAATTTATGTTTGTGTTGGCTCTTCAACATAGCAGTTTATTCTTTTTACATTATGCCATTATTCCTGGACACTGGTCTCTTACATTCTGTTACAGAAAGACTAACTCTGATAGCAAGCTGTGTCTCTAACAGTTTCCTCTTCATAGTCGAAATAGCCTACTTGAATCTTTACATCATTTCTCTTCCCTTACAAATATGATTTTGTTTTCTCTCCCTTTATTGAATTGTTTAAATATTCATTTACAGAAGAGACTCCAAGTACAGGCAGACTGGATTTCTATGAAGGTGTTTGTACATGTAAACTGAATCCATAAATAATTGGGCTTGATTGTATTTAATGTATATTCCACTTGGTGTGTTAGTGTCCCACTTATAAAAAATTTCCACAACAAAAACATGGCCTATTCCATAATATGGCAGTTTGTAATTCCATTTATGAAATGGCATCCCAGCTGTATTTTCGTTTTGTAGCCCAGTTTAAAATCCTCACTGATTGTCTTCAGAAAATGTTTTGCTGTTGTAATCTGCCTGAGACAAATTGGAACAGAAAAGAAAATGTGCTAACCTACGGCTATACGTTTCTTCATGCTTGAGTTGTGGATGGATTGAGTTGCCTGTCTTGTTTCCTACATAACTCAAAATATGTCAGTCACACCTGGCTAGTGGGCAATGGAATATCACTAGGTGAAATATAGGCAAGATGCCCCCCTTTCAGCTTCATGACTCCGTGAAGTTGGAAGTTTTTCAGTAATGGGGGATGGGAGGTTGACTTAATAAGCAGAAACTAGCAAGAACTGTCTGCTTTTAGGGACCCCTTTCTTTTTATCCATACGACTCCATAGTGATGGCAGGAAGTAATGCTCTCACTCTAATTTGGCTTATATGGTATAGCCAACTTCTTTGGCCAACAGTGTTTTTCTGCTTTGAAAGGATACCGGCCTTCAGCTGCAAGATACATCTACAGAGAGGAGGACCTTAATAGTTCTTTGATATACCCATTTCATTGAAGAGAAATAGCTGGTTTCCTGCCTCTGCTACATTTAAAGAATACTTTTTTGTTGTCCTTGGTAGTGTTCGTTACTTATATGATCCTCAGAAATTTTTAAATCATGTTTTATCATCTGCCTGCATGTAACAACTCAAGGAAGAGGAAGCTTCTGAATAGTACTATGTGAACTATACTTTAGGATACTGATTTATTTAACCTTCTGGAAATGATTTATAATATTATTTAAGGTAGGATTTCAAATGTGAATTTGTCAGCTCCATTTGAAAGATGCATGAATTCTATGCATTTTCAGGTTTGTTGCACTTTCATGTGTTCCATCGATAATTCTGGCTTGTTTCGTTGCCATACTAACCTGTGATTTGATAGCATAAAATGCCCTAAAATGCTTACATCAATATTATTTTAAACATTTAATAGAGCTTACTGATTTCATTGTGCATTTTCTCTAAATAATGCATATTGTAATGGATCCTTTCCTTCAAAATGTCTTTAAATGGGTGTGATTCTGTTGATAAAGACAAGTCTTCCTACATTTAAACTGTCAAGAATAGCAGCACATCATTTGAAGAAGTGCTAAATCTGCTAGGTAGCTTTGCTCCAATCTGTGCATTAGCCAGAGAGGTGCAGATCAGGACAAAGACAGAATCTTTCAAAGCATCCAAAGCTCCATTCCATCATCCAAAGCTCCATTCCTGTTAATTTTATTATTCTAGTAGGCACCACCACATCCTCACTCAGTTCAAGAAGCATCTCTGATATTGTTTTGCAATAACAGTCCTTTCCCATATATGACTCTCTGCTTAGAACAAAAATGTACGAATTCCTATTCCAGCTGTCAGTCTAAAACAATAATTATTCTATGTTAATGCATCTTCTACAGACTTCTTGGCTTGTGCAGCTGCAGTTATGCACAAATGTTTCCACTGAAGCAGAAAATGAGTACCCCTTGGGCATTCCTGCAAGCAGAGTTCCTGTCAGGAAAGCAGCATGTTGCTGCCAAGTCAAATGTGTGAATTAGTCAGGTATATTGCCATGAGAATTGGGAGTGGGAGATGCCCATAGCTTTGTATAGCATAGGATCTTAAGCCTACCAGGTCAAACTGGTCCTTGATAATTCTGTGAAGTTTCCTAGATGAATTGCTGGTGTAGAAAGATATTGGTGGCAGGATATTCCTACCCAAATGCTGGATGGATGCTTGATGGAGAGGCAGTGAGAAATATCAAAACAGTGAGCATATTTATGGGAGTTGTAGGACCTTAGGATTGTGCCCTGAAAGGCCTATGGGTAGATATACATTGAATGGTCCTCCAAACCAGTATTTGCTGCAAATGGGTTGTATGACTTGAAATGATGGTTGGTGTCACACTTTTTTGACAAGTGAGTATGGCTGTGTTAGGCAGAAAGGTATTGTGCAGAAAGAATGAAACTAACAATGATGTTAATAAGATGGGAATATGATTATATGGGGCAACTTGGTGGATGTTTGATCAGCCACACTTACACAAGATTGCCAATTTTTTTTAAAAAAATAAAGACATTACAGTGTAATGTGTAAACATAAAGATCCATCCCTAACCCTTTGGGGGGGGGGGTTGTTTATGCAAATTCCATTTCCACAAAACACAGGACATGAAAAAATGCAAACTTTTTCCAGAATTGAGGTTAAAAAATCTGCTACAGTCTGCTGTGGATTACTGGAATGGGAATACTGCAAAATCTCATCAGGCTTAAAAGGAATGGAATTTTCAGAGTCACACTTCTCTAACTATCAATACCTCAGAAGCAAGTTCCATGGTGTTCAATGGTACCCCAGGAAAATGCATATAGGGTTGCATCCAGAACAATTTCTCCTCCATCCCCAAGCTCTGCGTTATACCAGCTATGACAGTAGGTTAGCACCACTCAGCGAGTGAAGCCTGACTATGAGGATACTGATTATTTTCTAGCCTACAATAACTTGAATTGGGGTGGGAAAAGTTATTTCATTCAAAGATTCAGCTACACACCATTCCTCTAAAAATCACCAAGAAGCATGCTGGAGAGCTAAGTTCTCCGAGAAGAGTAAATATAGGTTCAGCGAGATAAAATAGGAAGAAACCTTTAATCAATTATTAATTGATTAGTCACATGAGCTATCTCTTGTAATGGTAAAAAAATGCAAGTTTCTGACAAGATATGCAAACTTACGCTTCTTCCTTATACTAGTTACTAATATATTGCTAATCCATTGTCCATAAAAGTGAACTGTTGTGAATTTAACACTTTTCCTTTGAGTAGGCAAAGCTGCTTGCAACTTCATATATACATATCCCCAAAATAATCCCATTATCAAATTAATTTATGAGAAAGGGAATGCATAGCAAGATTCAATACTGTGCTCATGTTCCCCAACCCATGCCAAAACGCTATCCTAAGGATCAATTTTGGTGTAGTGGTAATCAGTTTGTAATAAAGATGTTCTTTGGTAAATGATGCATTGTATGATCTATTGTGTATTCAGAGATGGTGAGGGATTTAAAATGTGGATTTAACTAATTTAAACATGTACCATTACGCAGTTATTCTTCAAAATGAATAATACTCCAAATCCTTGAACTGAGATCAGCAATTTAAAAACAAACAAAAATACATACATAAATGTGTGTATTAGTGAAGAGAATGTTTACACGCACACGTACACCCCAGGAAAATTGCTTTTAAAAATGCGTATATTAGGCAAAATACAAATAGTAGGACAAGCACACATACTAATGTATAATTTCATGGAAACTTTAAAAAGAATGTTTGCAAAGTTCAGAATGAATTGAATTTAAGATCGTAAAGAACAGGTAAATAGAGAACCCGAAATTGACGCATTGATCAATCCTTAAACCTTTCTATAGCCACTTTACTTGATAAAAAGCATGGAAGCACGAACAGGTCAGACTCCAATTGCTGTTTCTTTGTAGTCCATGGAGAAATATGACAAGTAAATGTGTGCTGACCAGGAGCGAAAAGTGCATTTGGTGTATTGATTAATCAATTAAAACATATTTTGCTCATCCAAAAAGTTGGCCCTGAGTAATTGGTCATTTTTTAAAAATGCACATAGAGAAGGACATGTTATAACAACTGCAGATGGCAAGTGTCTTTTGAAAAGAAGCACCTCTCCTTTTCATAGTAGAATGGGAAATCCCTCTTTTTGGGATTAGGTCTATTCTAATACATACTTATTTCTCAAGACAAAAGAATTATCACCACACACCACACAACAAATGAAACCAATAAATTAACAAGCAAAAATTTAATAAATAACCCATCACAAAATAGAAATTATAAATAACATACAGAAAATAGAATAAACTTAACCAAAAGTCTGTTTGAACAGAGAAGCTTTTACCTGGTGCCTGAAAGAAAGCATTGTTGGCACCAGCCCTATGTCCCTGGGGAATGAATGAGCACTACTGCCAAAAATGCCCCCCTCCTAGCCCTTTGCCCCTTGATCCCATGGTGCGGCGGGGGGGATTATTATTATTATTATTATTATTATAACATTTCTATGCTGCCCCTTGCCGAAACCTCGGGGCGGCTTACAACATGATATTCAGAGGAGGCTCTAAGTGGCTGGGTAGGAATATATTGAGAGAGGCATTCCCTCAGGTACTCTGGTCCCTGATGGATTTGTTTATTTACTATCCTTATATCCTATATATCCCATATTTGTTTCCTTCAAGGAACCCAAGGTAGCATACATGATTCTCCTCTCTTCTTTATCACTGCCACAGTCCTGTGAGATTAGTTAAGCTGAGAGTCAGTGACTGGCCCAAAGTTACTCAGCAAAACTCAGGGTTGAGTGGGGAAAAGAGCCTGGAACTCCTCTTCTCATGTGCCACTCTAACCACTGCACCACACTGGCTTCCATTGCCCAGGTCCAGCAGAAAACCTCCACTAAATAAATATTTCCTCCTACTAAAAGCTTCATGTGTGTGTGAATAAACTTGTGGAAAGCAAATGAGAGAATTCTCCTGGAAATCACATGCTAAATTTCACGCTACCCCTATCCTGCCTCTTGCTGGCCCTCTGCTCCTCGGCAGGGAACTTGGGCAATATAAGCATGAAATCCTTATTGACCCCAGGACCCCATTCCAGAGAGGAAAGTTCTGATGCATTCCAGAGCCTAGCCTGTTATATAAGATGACTCAGCAGATGATTGGCCTCTTATCCATGTTCTTTGAGGTAGGTCTCAGCTGTGCTAGAGCATGACTCATTAATTTGCATTCTAATGCAGTGGGCTTATGCATCAATCTGCGATCCATGCTGTTTGGTGTCCTAAACCTGAGGCGTGAAAGCTGATTTTTAAGGCTTTGATTTTTCTACTTGGTGAAAAATAAGAGATGGGATTGGAGGCAAGGAGAAGAAAAAATTAGAGGGGCTAAGTTCAAAGTCTATGCTTTGAATCAACTCAGCTGTAAAGAGATTCAAACAGAACAGGATTAAATTATACTGTTTGAAAGAATATATAACACCCTTTTTTATCTTTTTCTTCATGATTATTGGATTACTTATTTTCTATACTCTGCAGTAATTAAGCTGAAAATGTAGCAAGCTTTTGAGTTCATTTTTTTAAAAAGCTTCTTTCCTAATGAAATAATGTGTTCCTTTTTAATCATACACATTAAGATGTCACTTTTTGCTAATGACTTCCTTGAGCTAAAAGCAAGCAGAAACCCTTGATGTTGATAGTCTTTATTCACAATTTTTGTGTTATGAGAGGAAATGAAACAACTAGTTTTGACCAACCAAAGTGAGGATACTCTTCATACTTTCTACCACTGTTGCTGGTTTCTACCAGTCTGCTAGGTTCTAGAATCTGCAAACTGAAGGAAGTTGGGTGGGCATCCAACAAATCCCATTGAGTCATCAGAACAGACATAGGTACAAATGCACAGGTCCTAATTCAGGAAAAATATTAGGATGGCTTCCAACAATGTAAAGCTCTGAACTTGAGGGTTTTACTGAAGGTCTTCTCATTATATGGCAAAATGTGCTCCTTCACTTACATGCTTCCTGTTTAAATTTTCATGTGCATTACATCATTTATTACAGCTTATTACAGAAGCTTACTGCTGATTGGGGCTCCTGCCCTAATGGTATCATTGCAGAAGCTAGATTCTGCTGTAAATGCATCCATTGATAAAAGTTCTGTGTGGTATTCTTGAATCCTTTCAGTGTAGAAGGCATAACAGACAAATCTTTGGTCCACCACTAACTGCGATGCTGATTGACACCTGAAGAAGTCAATAAGCATGCTGTGGTAAGCTAACTAAGTGTGTGAACAGTTAACATGCTAAAAAGGTCCATTGTCTTCTGTTATTTTGTTCTCAGGTATACTCTTGATTAGGTGAGGAAGAGATTCTGAAGGTGCATCAGTACATGCTGAGCAAAAAACCTTGCATTAGTAATGAATCTTCAGTTCATATGACAGATCTGAGATTAATTTTTTACACCTGTTGTGACATCTTAAAGGACACCTTCTTAGTTGTGAGAAAGCAAAGGAGGGTGAGAAGAAAGATCATGGCTTTTTTTTTTTTAAGTCAGGTAGTCTTGATAGAAATGCTAGCATAATGTCACTCAAAAGCCCAAGGGGAGATCAGATTAAGATGTGCTCACCCTCTTCAGGAGTAATGGTCCTATCAGCAGAAGAAATCTCTAATGGTGATGGGGACAGATAAGCTTCTGAAGGGCAGCTACTGGGAAGCAATGGAAATTGAAAGTGACATTGGTGGAGGATCTATCACAGACCAAGGTAATCATGCTCAGACTGATTCTGATTATTACTGTGCAGAAGAAGGTAATGGTAAACAACTTGTGAATATACTTACCTTGCAAACTCTATGATGAAACAATCTGAAATGGAACAATCCAGGAGATAGTGCCAGGTGAGGAGGCACTCAACCAGCTTCTGGGGAAGAGCAAAGGACAAGTGTGACTAGTGATGATGCAACTAATGTGACTAGTGACTAGTAATGTGATTAGTGGTGATGCACTAATGATGAAACCAGATGAAAGAAGAAAGGAAGTTGAGTGACTGACATTCACAGAGGTGAAGGGAAAGTTCGATGCGGCATCAGAACATATATAGTAGGATGATGAAACAGGAGACGTAAAACCCAGTATGAACAGTAAAACAAAAATTAGAATATCACAACATTGCAGTACTTGGTCTGAGTGAACTAAAGTGTGCTGGAGTGGGACATTTTCAGTAAGACAAACACAAAGTGTTTTAACTCTGAAAATGGCAGACTCAGAAGAAATGGAGTGGATCTGATATTGAGACACAATGTAACACAGGCAGTAAGGAGCTACAGTACAAAGTCTGACCCAATCACAGCAATCAGAATTCTTAGAAAACCTATCAACATAACCATTCTTCTAGTCTTCACTCCAGTAAGAGATGCTGAAGAAGAAGAAATTGAAAACTTTAATGCAGGAATCCAGGAAAAAATTAATAGCACACCAAAAAAGGCATGCTGATAAACATGGGTGAATGGAATGCAAGATTAGAGGGGAAATGAAGAATCCGATCTTTTGGGAGACTTTGGCCCTGAGATCCAAAACAAGCAGGATAATGACTCATATAATTGTATGAAGCCAACCATCTGTTTATTGCAAATACACCCTTCAGTCAACCAAACAGATAATGTACATATGAACATCACCAGGTGGCCAATGTATAAAGCAAATAGACTATGCATTTGGAAATCAGATATAGAGAACCTGTATTTTTGCTGCCAAAACAAGAAGTAGTGATCATGAACAGTTAAGAGCCACTTAAAAGTAAAGCTGCAAAAGATCACTAACATAAGCATAATACCAAAATACAACTTAAATAGCACTCCTGAGGAATTTAATGTTCACATATATCATGGACTTGTGTAACTGAACTTACCTTACCATAGAGCATAAGAACTAGGAACTGAAACCAGAAACATCATTCAGGAAGAATGCATTTAAAAAAAAATACAAAAAACAACTTCTGTAGCAAACAGAAAAACTCCACATAGATGAAAATAGAAACACCCACAGTTGCTAAGGACAGGTGAGAAACAAAAGGAAAAGATGACTGAAACAGGGTCAGAATCCCTGGTGAAAAACATGATAGGGGATGAGGGAAGAACTATTATAATGGCCCATGAAAAGAAACGGCAGAGAACAACAAAAGGGGGTGGGGGAGAGATTGAGAGAGGGAGAGATGGAGAGAGAGAGAGAGAGAGAGAGAGATCCAAGAAATCAAAGGGGAATTTTAACCTCGATTGGGAATCCTGGAAGGCCCATAGAAGAGCATACTATCTGCCCAGCATAAAATAAAGTGAAGGTGAAAATAATATACGGAAAAACTATACTTGAGTAGCAATCCTGTGAGCAAGAACCTGCAACATTAGAAAGTGAAATGGAAACTGCCCTGAAATCACTTGGAAGGAATAAAGCAACTGGAGAAGATAGGATACTAATAGAGCTATCCCTAGCTTCAGAGAATGAATTGGTCAAAATATTAACAAGAATATGCCAATAAATAAATAAAACAAAACAATGCCCAAAAGACAAATGTTCAATATGCATTCTAATCAGCAAGAAAGGAAGGGCAAAAGAGTGCAGTAACGATTAACCTAAAATGGCTCAGGGTGTTACAACAAAGAATATTGCCCAAATGGAATGAGAAATACTTGAAGTTATAGTTGGACTCACAAAAGCAATAAGCACCTGCAATCTCACCACATGTTGACTGCTGGAGAACACCAAAGATTGTGTAGATAATGAGAAACAATGGATGGTTCTGAAATAAATGGATGTGACTCAGCTCTTGAGTGTCCTGATGTGGAAAGAAGCTTCTCTTAGGACTGAAGATGGAGAAACAGAATGGTTTCCTATAGGCCAAGCCATCAGACAAGGGTGCATTTAGCCTTCCTTTCTGTTCAGGTTGCATGTGAAACTTATCATAAGGAAAGTTGCATTAGGATCTAAGGAAGAAATGGAAAGTGGTGGATGATACATTAATAATTTTATATTTGAAGATGATACCATATTACTGACAGAAAGGAACGATTGCTTCCAACAACTGTGGATGAAAGAAGAAAGTGCAAAAACAGATCTACAGCTGAATATTAAGAAAACAAAAATCACATTCACAGATTATAGAACTTTACTGTGAATAATGAAGAAATCAAAACTTTGAAAGTTTCTACATTCCTTGGCTCAGTCATCAATTCAAAGGGAGACTGCAGCCAAGAAATTCAACAGACTGAGACTTGGAAGGGAAGTAGTGAAGGAATGAGAAAACATCCTGTAAGGATGTTTCCCTGAATTTCAAGGCCAAGATCACACACACTATTGTACTTCTCATCACTGTGTTTGGGTGTGGAAGCTGGATAGTGAAGAGCAATCGAAATGAAAGAAACGAAGAACGAATCGAAGAAGGAAAAATAGTTCGTTAGTGGATAGTGTAGAAGATGCATTTGAAACATGGTGCTGGATGAAAGATTAGTTAATGCCTTGGGTTGACAGGAAGACTGACAAATGGGTCCTAGATGGAACCGAGGCAGAACTTTCCCTCAAAACAGCGAGCTGTTGTACTTGAAGCAGTTCATTGAGAGAAGTTTCACTGAGTACGTAATAATGCAAGGGAAAGTTAAAAGCAAAAAAAGTAAAGGAGGACCAAATATGAGATGGCCTAATTCCATAAAGGAAGCCCGAGCTTTGAGTTTACTAGAGCTGAGCTGAGCATGTATATAAGACCTTAAAGTAGTCTTCTGAGAAGCATGTTCAAGTTTAATCATTATTTTTCCTTTCTCCATTTGCCCCTTTTAATTGACAATTTTGTCATATACCTTCCCTCCTCCTTCTGAATATTAATAGTTCTTTACAAATCAACGTCTTCTTTGGAAAAGCAAAGATTCTGCTCTGCTCTGATATTCTTTACAGAAGCTATAAAAGCAAGGTGAAATAATTGTTTGGCAGCCATTCTAATTTAATTATAGTTCTAATAGCTCAAGTTTTTATTTTGCATTCCTATGGTGATGCATTTTGAGTTACTTCTTCACTCACTGCAGATTTTTAAAGGTAATATTTTAGGTTCTTCTTGAAAATACTTGTGGCTATGCACCTGCATGCTTTCCGAGTACCTGAAAACAGTTATTTGATAAGTCAAAAGTAAAGATAAATGGTGCGTTATTGTGCACCCAAACCTCAAACTCACACCTTCCCTTTTTATTCTCTGGGAAGAGATGAGAAGCTTTCAGTTAACCACAGATTAAAATTACACCCAAAAACTGAAATGCATTTACTCTTTACATTTTATTGGAAAAAAGTCAGTAAAGCATATGCAAGACTAAGCACAGTTTGTGCGACATAATGCTAAACTCTGGTTAATTTAAAACTTCTAATTCTTTGAAAATTCATAAAGGGCACAGGTTACACTGCTTTCTTAGGTCTTTTTGTCATGAGTTCAAAATGGAGTAGTCACCACAATTTTCCAGTGAAAGCAACACACTTTGTTGTCTAGGAATAGCCAAGAAAATGGCTTTTGAAAGGTCTTGTTGTTAGGAATCCCTGAGAGCTGTGTTGGATTGAATCCAATGCAAACATAGAATTCAACACAGAAGGTAATTTAATTTAATTTAAACATTTATTTGCCGTCCTTTGCAGCATCATCAGGATGGCCTACAGAAGTGAATACTATCCTAGATTCCTGGGGGTTAGCAGGAACAAACACAGATAGAGGTGAGGGATATATGGAAAGGGACAAGGGTAGTTTGTAAGATGGGAATACTTGGATTTGGATACAAAGACTCTTGGGTCTTTGCTGGTAGATCAATTTGAAATGGTAGATCAATCTGAAATGCAGTGAAGCATTTGATGGTGATATAAGCAATGAAGAAGGTTCTGGGCTTGGAATCGTGAGTTCATTCCCAGAAGGAGAACTAGGGCTTAGGAACCAGTCAGGGAGAACTTTGACACACAAATCCCAAACGTATCTTGGCAACATGCAAGAGAGGTGTAGCAGATGTCATGGTCCAGTGTTGCATGGTCAACACTCTCAAAGAGGTACTGACCTTCATAAAAGCTACAGAATTCAGGTCAAGAGGATGGATAATGCATTGGCACTGGAAATGCTCAGGATGTGATTAAACAAAAGCATCAGTGGCAGGCCCTTAAGTCCTGAAGACGAGCCTGCCAGGGTTCCTGGCTACCTGAGCAATATTTTCTGTCACAATAAAGACTGTGCTTCCATATCTTTCAAAGACCATGCTTCAGAGGCTTCTCTTGTGCACTCAGGGCCATTCACTTTTCATGATCTCTTCTTCCTTCCAGACTCTAATTAATTTTCTAGTCATATCTATGACTTGTTGAGAGCAAGAAAACTCTGATAGTGTCCTAGATAGTTTCAGTATTTGCTAAAGAAGCAAAGTGCTTTATTTTGCAATTCTGCTCATAACACCACATTTCGTTCTATCATGTTGTATATACCACCTTCTGTTGTATAACTATATCAGGACATATAAAAAAGCAGAGATGAGGCTGCCCACTTGGCTGGTGGGGTGGGTGAGGAAACCTTGTGTGATGGTCTAATTCTCTTGCAAAGGAAACAGGGTAAGAAGCCTTGTTGCATGTCCAAAGGGATAAAGAGGTCAGTGTTTACAGAATAAAGTGGATATCAAGGGACACTGGTAGTATAATATTTTAATCTTCTGATCTGTCTTGAAGTGAGAACATTTCTGGACTGGATACAACATCTTATGCAAAAACTAATATTTGCAGGTGTGCTAAAATCCCTTAGGCATGTGGCAAAATTCCCCCGAGACATTTCACTAGCATTAAAGGAGAGGGAGAGGAACAGTTTCAGCTTACCCCCAATTCAGACACTTTTCCTGATGAGCTGATCCATAGGCCCACTTTAGTTCCACTTTAGGCAAGGCTTACTGGTCATCCTTTTTATCTGCTCCAAGTTTTCTTTACGGATAACACTGAAGATGATGTTACCACAATCTTCCTCTTTGCATTTTCACAACTGGAAGGGTCTGATCAAAGTATGCAACCAGAGTTGCCGTTATAAATAACAAGCTCACATTATTCCTGGCAATAGCTGGCAAGTGTTATTAAATAAGTAATGATTGGAATATCTCATTCAGATGGGTAATAACCCATTAAGTAATCTTATAAATGATGGGAAATTGTACTTTATTACACATTCATGTGGTTTGATTTTAATGCAATATTTGATGCAAAAAGATGACATTAATGGCTCATAACTACTATCTTGTCCTCTCAATGCATTTTTTAAAAGCTTAGCTTCAGAAATAATTAACCAGTGTTAGTCAAGGTCTTTGTTATGATAGGGAATAAGAAAAAGGAATAGTTAGAGGCAAAAACAGTCATTGGAGATGGACAGACAGACATATCATGCAGCAATGGATAGACAGAGATCAAAATAAATTCACACCAAAGAATATTGAATACATTTCTTTAATAACAAACCATTCAGACTATTTCACTTTGTTTCTGTCAACATCTGCTTGAACCCTGCATCTAATTGGAAGTAACTGCTACAGTTTAAATAAGGGTTATTTAAAAGGAAAAAAAGAAAAGGATGCAAGTTCATGCCATCCAGGCCAAGCATGAAACAATTCCACATGCAAAAAACAAAACCAAGCATTTTCTCAAATAACACCATTTTATATTAATCCTGTTAAATTCTGATAATAATGCTATGAACAATACGAAACCTATCTATCATCCTGGAAAACTGTTTTCAGGACAATTCAACAATATTGTAATTTGACGTTCATGTATTTATACCTAGAATCAGTGTTGGAGGCAGTAATACCGCTGTATGTCCATTTCTGGGAATCCACAGACAAGCATTCTTTTTCTCTCTGTGGCCTTTCCACAGGTATCCAGCTATCCATTGCAAGAATAAATAGGCCTTTGGTCTGCTTTAACCCAGCAATTCTGTGTGTGCATATATGTCTATTTGCCTTGGAAGGCCCCGGCATAGGGCATCTGTGGTGCATGAGGCTATCAGTGGCTGCTCACCATTATCAGAGACAGCATGCCTGCATACACAAGTTGCTGAGAAGCTTGCGCAGTTGGAACCCATGTATCCATCCTGCTGACACATGGTTTCTCATCCTGCGAACAGAGTACTGGACTGGATGGACCAGTGGACTGATTCAGCATGGCTTTTCTAATGTTCTTATCTTTTAGAAGCATTATTGTAAGGATTGTATAAATTCTCTTCTGTCCAGGGTTCCAGGGATGCTTTCTGATCCCCCCCCCCCCAACACCATGTAATCTAAACAAACCTACCACCCTAAAGCACATGCTACTGTATGTATTGAAGGTGCTATTATCAGTCCCTGGAAAAGTCCAGTGCCTGCCACCCTGGGAAAAATCTGCCTGTCAGACTGTTGGCAACACTCAGATGTATAGACTCAATATAACTCAGTTCCTTTACTCCCAAACTGGCATCTTCTTTTCAGTCTTCAACTTTAATCATTCCTTTTCACTTACTCATGGTGAAATGACTCCTGCTAGCTTCTACCTTCATTCCCATTCCATCTTGCCATAATTTTAAGGGAACTCCTTTAAAAAAAATATTTCAATTACAGACTGATTATAATGGAATTTAATTGTTTTATTATTAGTCATCTCCCCCATTGCTGATGTTTTGTATTTTTGTACACTATTTCAGTGGCTCTCAGAAGGTTGGTGTAGAAATGCCTTGAATAAATATGTATAATATAAATAAATATATAAATATGTAAAAATATAAATACAGGATGGGCTTAACCCACTAGAGACAGTTTGCAAGGCTTTCAAAGCTCCTGGACCCCCCAGAAAACTTTGTCCGTTTGCTTGAGTAAAAGCAAGTGACTTTGAGCCTCCATATCTGTTTTGAATTGCAACACAATTCAAAGTAATGCAAAAAAGCAATCTGCTGCTGTTGCGGCTGCTGAGTCCCTAAAAGTGACTTCTAAAAGCAGATAAAGGCACAGAGAATACAGCAACCAATATCTACATGTCATGGTAGCTACATCAAATGGAACCTTCAGTTTCTGCATGGCACTGAATATTAGAAAATAGAGAATGAATGATAGGAAATGCTTCTTCTCTTTGTGCTCAGTATGTTGTCTTCCAGAAAGCCTCTGCTTTCCATGTCAGAACAGATTAGATGGTTTGCTCTGCCAAGAGTCTTCTTCTGTTAATTTTGTTATCAGCAAAATTAGCAGCGATCAAGGGGCAAGACACATGTAAACACATCAGTTAATCTAGCCGTTCACTACTCTGAATACCTCAGATCTTTTGTACATTCCAGGTTTTCTGTAAGCAGAAATTTCCAGAATCCTGTGACAACTGTAGTCCAACGGCATGAGTCTTCCCATTTCCCTGTGTTAAATGTTGCTGTCAGCAGAATTAGGTGGCCACCAGGGACCACAGAGCACACAAGCACACCTGATAATCAAGGTCTTGGCAAGCATAATTCTTCAGGACTTTTGAAGAAGCAGGAATCTTCTAATTTGCTTCAGGAGAGTTCTCTGGCAAACCCTCCCTTAGGCATTCAGTTCATTTCTTTTCAAAACCAGGGGAGCTTTCTATTATGGTAGGGCCCTCTGCAATTTTGGAATGGATCAGTGATGCTTGTCAAGCACCGGTTAGGGCAGCTAAGTCAACTGCTGTGTACAACAGTACCTGCATAATGTTTTGCCCTAGATTTGTGGGGCTAACTCTGCTACACTGATGGTAGAAGCTTTTGCCTTTTCTTTTTCTTTTTCCTTTTTTTCCAGCAGCATTTTTTCTTTCTTTCCACAAGACTGCCTTCCATCAGTACTCTCCCTTTAAGGGCAGCACACCGAGTATATGTGATGTGATTTTTCTGTCATCTGTATTATCTCACATTCCTTTTCAGATCAAAACACATAAATGTCTCTTGGACTCCTGGGGAAGATTTAATCCTCTTAAGTATAGAATAAGATTTATTGCAGGGGGTGGTTGCTGTTGTTTCTCCCTTCCTCTTACCTTTTAGGGTAAGCATTAAAGTTTGATAATTGCATTAATAATTCTTACTTGCATACTATCCACAGACAACAACATGGTTGGTTCAGAGGTTTGATGACAGTAGAAAATAAGGGTTCAATCAGTGCCTTTAGAGAGCCAATTCATTTTAATTGAAATAATTATGATTGGAACATGTAATGCTGACTGTCCACTGGTTTGGGACAAAACCTGCATAGCAATAAGCGCTCACATGTCTACCAGGGTAGGATACTGTTGCTGAAAATATTTCAGGTTCCTAGAAAGTGTGCTTGTAGACTTCAGTACTCAGCACTGATTTAATTTGCAAGTAGATTAGAAAGGGCCAGCGGAGGGCAACAAAAATGATCCAGGCATTGGAAACACTGCCCTGTGAAGAGAGACTGAGAGAACTGGGCATGTTCAGCCTTTAGAACAGAAAACTCAGGGGGGACATGCTCTCCCTCTATAGCTACCTGTCACAAAGAGGAAGGTCAAGATCTCTTCTTGCGGATGGCAGAGTGTAGGATACAGAATAATAAGTTCAAGTTGTGACAACCCAGATTCAGGCTGGACATCAGGAAAAGCTTCCTCACAGTCTGAGCAATATGACAGTAGAACCAGCTGCCTAGAGAGGTGGTGGGCTCTCCCACACTGGAGACATGTAAAAAGAAACTGGACAGCCATCTGAGTGGAATGGTGTAACATGGTGTCCTGCAACAGCAGGGTGTTGGACTCGATGGCCTTCATGGCCCCTTCCAACCCTACTGTTCTATATTTCTATGATCCTACTTGCTTGGGAGTAACCTTGGTTTCATTTCTGGACTATGCATCACCTTAACCTGGTTTTAGGTGATCCAGTTGGCTAACAATGTTTACCCTACCAGATAAAGGAGCCTGATCCTCCAAAGATTTTTAGACTCCTCCAAAATGTGACAAGTATGCATGTATCCATTTGCATAATCACATATTACTTGAACATTCTTCGCCTGCTGTGTCTTAAAATATTCCCCTGCTTATAAACAAGAAGAGGGAGGGGAGATCAGTGAGAGTCTCATTCCTTTCCATTCTCTCTTTCTGTTATCTCCATTTTATTGTGAACAGGTTTGCAATTGTATAGAGCACTTCAGAAAGAAAAGCTATGCAAGGAAGGAGGATGAGATGACCTGCCAGTTGATTTCTAGCTTTTGAGGAACCCACCAGAAGTGAGATGTTTCTTCTAAAGTGATCATGAGCCTATTGTTCATGGAGGCTCATGAGACAATAATCCCTAATCAGATACAACAGTGATTCATAACATTAAAATTATCTTGACTTTTACTAGATTGGCTTTAACCTCACTGAGGCTGCTTTTCCCTTTTTCTCTTATCTTCAGACCCTTTGATGCTGTTGAAATAAAGAGCATTTTGCATTTCTCTGACTACGAAATGTGGTGTTGCATATCATTTCAAATAGATGTGGGCAAACCATGTAACTGGATTTCTCTCTTTCTCTTCCTGCTTTATCTTTGGTTTCTTGAACTGGATGATATGTTCCTTTTATTCAAAGTGGTCCAATTTTACCACAGCACTTTTACCATCTCATTCTGCATCTGTTGTAGTTTTCTGTGAAGTGGCAGATGCTATAATACCAGCTTACTCTTTGGACATGTACATATGATCTCTGTAATAGATACCTCTTTACTTAGGGCATTTCATAGCTTACTCTTCACTCCAAATGGACTCCCAGGATAGCAAGCAAAAGTATTTAAAATAGCAACACATGATAGTAAATCAATTAAGCAGAACTAAAAAAGAATGTGCTGCAGAGAAATTTAAATTTCACATATACTTTGGAGGAAATGGGAGGGAAGATGAAAGCTGATCACTACCCTTTCAAATTTCAGGGATGAATGTATGAAAGGCAGAGTGGAGGCTTGAAATGAACTGCCATCACACTAAGAATTTTGGATAAATTCACAATGGAGTCAAATGAGTTTGGAATTCTATGGATTTTGACCCATAGCAGACTGGCTTTTCTTGAATTGCATAGTTTATATAGATGGGTGGACTTTTTTGTTGTTGTTGTTGTTGTTTGTTAGTATTACTTCCTGGAATTTTATGCAAATTTGGTCATTGAGAAATACAAACAAGCAGGCAAGCGAAATCCTGTACTAAAATGGTACATTCATCTCCATAATCTTAGGCATAAAACATACATTTTGCAGAGATTTGCACATTTCAGGGAAATCTGCGCATTTCTGGAAGTGTAAAGTCATGAAAGTGCAGGATAAGGCAAGTCTGGGAAATGGAAAATAAAATCTAATCCCATCATTTGGTGGATGACAGAATGAAATCTGCCATGTAGACAGAATGGGTTTAACCAATCTGTACATGCCTGCATCTCACAGGGCTGTAGCTCCCATCCAGCATTTCCTTTTTTCAAAGCTCATTATGTGACTGATGCTACATAATGACATGACATTGCTTTTAAAGTGGTTCTTTCTGGCGAAAATGATGGGCCCAGTGGGGTGACCAGCACTGCTCTATCGTTTGAAAAGGAAGCTTTTGTGAGGAAGACAGTTTGCATGAAGACAGTTCATAGCTGAAAGAATCAGAGCAGAGCCTGTTTTGGGGGCAGGAGAGACTCACTAACAGAGTCCACACTTTGCATGCCACGGATTCCACACTGGATCCTTGATATATCCCATTATGCCTGTCAAAGAATCCTGCCTGGAACCCTGAGAAATACATGCTGGGCAAAGTAGCAATATAAAACACACAGACTGATGACCTGATTTGGTATAAGGCCATTCTGGGTTCAATTTTCCGTTCCTTCAGTTCATTAGCAAGTTCACTTGTTATGCACACGTGCACTGGCAGAATATTGCAAAGAGCTAGGCAATGGCCTGCAAAAATTACATTTCCTGGACTCTCTAGTGCTTAGGACATATTTCCAGCTGCTTTCTAATTGCTGGAGAAGAAGGAGCCATATAGTCCAGTTTGGTGGGCTTACTGTGATTTCTTTTTCCGTTCTTTTGTTGTGGGGAAAGGGATTGAGACCCCGTTGCATTCTTATATCAGCGATATCTCCAGGAGTAGAGCAGGTGGGAAACTGGACTGTTTAGCTAAATAAAAACAAATAGAATGATGGAATTCTCAAGTTTAATTCTGAATCCACTCTGGAAGGGGAAACTAGTCACCCATCACTGCATCCAAGCTAACATTATCACATGATGAAATATTCACTTTAAAAAACAGCCGTGATAGTTTCCGGAAAGTAATGTTTCAAAGAGAAAGGTTACTATGTTATGTTATTATCTTACCTGATTGCCACACAATTCATTTCCTCCCTTCTCATCCAAAGTGTAAGTAATTTTGTTCCAAGTAGAAATAATTATACAAAGCTAGAACATGAACTTCATTATGGAAATGGATCTATCTGAGGTAGTATTATTAAGAAAACTTTAGTGTATTAATAAAGCCTGTTGAAGATGGCTATTTCTTTCCTTTCCAACACCCGTGCCATCAACACAGGCTTGCACTGCAGCAGCAATAATAAAAGAGCAAATGAACACTCTACATGCAGATGCCGAACATGCTGGCATTTTCCCAACATCTGTGTCGCCATCAATCTGCCTTTAGGTATGCAGCTCAATTGTGTAATGTTGTTAACAACAGACATAACATTATAAAACTACAATTAAATGAAGGTGGTTGGAGGACCCATTAAAATGTCATCTTCTGTTAGAGCACTATTTACAGAATTTTAATAGGATGTATATAGAGATTACAAATTCTATTTAATTAAAGGAAGTGCACAAGGCATTTGTCAATGGTTCTTAAGAGCCTGAGAACTGCCTTCCTCACTCAGACCAAGGTCCACTTAGTCCAATTCATGGCTTATAGCATTACCTCCTGCTACCACCATTACCCATCTGATTCCCTAGATTTGTCTTTGTGCTCCTCTAAATGAGTGGCATGTGAGGACACATTTAGTGGAGCATTGCAATATGTTATGAGTTACAAAGAGGACCATAAGGAGAGGCATGGTGTGTGTTTACCACGATTTTCATTTTTCATTTGCTCTTGTAACCAATAAACGACACTGGACACACTGCAGTGAGTTAGGAGTGTCCTGTACTGGAAAGCAAACACACAACAGAAGAAGAACATGAATAGCTGTTACACTGCAAAGTTCCAGCTTGGAGTGGATCTGAAATGGGGAAGTACAGCAGGGGTCCCCAACAGGAAGTATTGTGGATGCTGTCACAAAATGGCTGCCATGGGCAGAAGGGCTTGCCTGTATAGAATAGCTGTCATAAAAGACACGGCTGGTCAGAAAACACTCCTTTCCTAGAGGTGGGGCTGCTGAGATTCAAGAAAAGACATGCCTGAGAACCAAAGCACAGATAAGATGTAGGGCCAGAAAGTCAAAATGCACAAGTCCAGATGAAGATAAGGCAGAAAGAGAGCACCTTGCTTTTCAGCATCCTACTCACCCAGGTGAAAACAAGATGATTTTTAAAAATCAGAAATATAAGGAATATAATTTTAAGTCATCTGCATGCTCATTTATTTCACATGGGTGGACAATGAGTGGGTTAAAACAGGTAGACAATGTGAAGGCTGCGGGCCTACATTGCCCACTCCTAGAAACTGCCTGAGTTGCACTTTTCTGCTCCCCAGTGTGACTGCAGGGCCAGGTTCCCCAGTGCCTGCTCCCTCATGATCTGTTTCCCAGCAGGATCACCATCATTCTGCAGAACTGCACAGCGTCTCCAAGGCAAAGCAGTTGCTTTGTGGGACTAAGGAGTACCCTGCAGCTGGCGAACAGGGACACCCTTCCTGTGTGCCTCATTCCTCGGCAGGATTCGTGGGAACCCAGCGGAGCAGCCATACCAAGGAATCCAGTGCGGATTCTCATTCCCTGCACGAAGCGCTTGGCCTGTGTGCTGTTCACCCCTGCATTAAAAGAAACAAACCCAGTGTTCATCAGAAAAGGCATCAAGTAAGGATAGAGTGCTGCCTGCCACTACATTTTCGGTGGCTTAACCGTTCAACTCATTCCTACTTAGCCTTTCCTTGATTTAGTCGAAAAAGGGCTCTTTTTATGGCAAGATGTGCAGTTTAGTTGAACTAGTCTAGGCTAACCCACACTTCACTGTGCCCTGAATCCTTTCCTGAGTTCCACTCTAAGCCTCCAAGTTCCTCGAATTTCCTGTCCATTTGCTGACTCCTGCTGAAGGTCTGGAAGTGAATGTCCTATTCTGCCCCTTCATGCTACCACTCCAATGCCAAAAGTCTGGGCTAGAGGATGAAAAAGAAAAATGCTCCCTCTCACTGCTGGAGCAACACTTCAATGCATTTGTAGACATGCTGGCCAAAACAAGAAGAGAAGTAGATTGGGGTAGTGATCACGAACAGTTAAGAGCCACTTAAGAGTAAAGTGGCCAAAGATCACTAACAAGCATATGTTGGAGCCTAGGTGAACAAACAGATGTGCTAGAGTTAAAAAAGAACCAGACTTTATCCAAAAGGCACTAAAGAAACACAGGCATGTATAACAGTGTGCAAGAGAGCTGCTCTCAAGAGTCATATTCCAAGCCAATAAAATAGACTTCCAATTATGAGTCATATTCTAATCCAATAAAATAGACTTCCAATTATGAGTCATATTCCAAGCCAATAAAATAGAAGGACTGGTGACATCTTTGGAGAAATGTATCCCTAGAAGATGGAAATGTCTGGACTTCTTGGAGAATGAGGTTTTCACATAAGAAGTGGCTGGTGGAGTTCCACATCAAACATTGCAAAGCTAAGATAATTTGAGATCTGGCTTTAACATTTGAACTTCTCTTCTAAGCAATATAGATATCAGTGTTTCTATCCTTGCACTTTTCAGTTAACCAAGAAAACAAAAGTGCTCAGGACATGACAGTTATATTCCTCTTGCCTTTCCTGATTAGATCATCGAGATATTTTACTCTGTCAGTTTGTCTGATAAATGCTTAAACTTTGATTCTCCAAAAGAAATCCAGAGAGATAATCTGGATAGCAAACTCTTTGTTCATGGATCTTTGATGTGGTAAGATTTCATTTTCTTTTTTCTGCAGAACAGTGTTGTCATTTATAAGCAAGTAGAGCTTTGTTTCATTTGCTCTTTTAAATGGTCCCATTAACAGGGCTATAGTGTTCCAGGTCCACCAGTCCTGGAAATTAATCAATTCAGGTTGTTGTTTTTATGATTTGCCTTTGTTCAATGGTGTCAGTTGTTGGATTTTTCATTTTATTAGTCTTCTTGTTCTGTTTTATTCTGTTTTGTTCTGTTTTTTTCATCCCTGCTACTTTAAACCACATCTCATTTCAAACCAATCTCTACTGGCATACTTATCCTAAGCGTAATGCTTGTAATCCAGTGATGGAGAACCTCACTTGTTCTGAAACTGATAACAGTGTTTTCCCAGTTTGGGAACTATGCTTAATCCAAAGTTTCCTGGTTAAAATGTGGTTCACACCAAGGGGCCTGGCAGTCTGTACAAGGGAAAAGCATTGTTGATATACTGACTTCTGAAGCTGAAATATGACTATCCAGCCAGTTCACAGAGTCCATGGGGCTATCCCTCATGTTGGAATAGGGTACATATGAGCCACCCCACCCCATTTCCAGGCAGAAAACAAGCATTCCTGCCAACATGTCTGACTCTAACTAAGTACACCATACAACTCATTAACTCCTGGTCTGCTTTGTTTCAGCAGTTTCACAACTGCAGGTCTTGTCAGGTCTATATCCATGGCAGTAATCTATTTTACAGCTTGCAGTATGGATTTTTAATACCTGCTTCCCTTTGTTGTTTTGTTTTATTGGGAGCAGACTATTCCTTTTGTGCTGCAAGCATTGTTACTGAATGACCTCTTATCTTGGTCTGACAATATGCTGGGAAGCTTTTGTGCATGCAGGTTTTTATGTTAGTCCTTATTACACAAGGTGATTATTTTTTCATTTAGGAAGAAAGGCTTTGGTGAGAACCTTGTTTGGCCAAGAAAATACTTTAAATATCTTATGCAGGTTTGATTTGTGCCATAATAAAATACAGAACTATGGAGTACATAAAATGGCTTTAAATGGTTTTGTTTTAAACTTTGCACCACTGGATTCTTGTTGAATATACTTTTTAAGGAATCTGCATGCTCACTTTTATTCATTTGGAATTCACTTGTAATTACATTCAAATGCTGCATCTCTACGAAGGGAGAGCCATGCAATAATTTCACATATCTCTTTGTGTTTCCTGTAGTTTTATACTGTATCTTGATGACTTGAAGAACCAAAAATGTGATGTCCACCTTTATAAATTCATACGGTGAACCCATGCATTTTCACCTTGATGCTATGAGCAACAGAAAAAGAACCCGTGATGCTCATTTAAAAAAAATGTATCTATGAGCTTTTATAAATGAAGCGGTTAATTGCCTGTGAATCCACTGTAACAACCTTCAGTCTGGTCACAGTACATGAGGAGCACTGCTCTTCCTGCTTCCCCATGATATAATCTGTAGGTGGCACTCTGGTATAACAGTATAGCACAAATACACAACAGGAAATTGCACTTTATTTCATGCTCAAAATTAAACACTAAATTTTCTTACTCCAAAAGAAAAAAAAGTTTTTAAAAGTTAACTCTAACTGTGTTTAGAAACCATTAGAAAAATCTTTTCTTTTCTATATCTCCCTGTTGATGTTGCGGTTTTATGCCCTTTCCCATGTTGTTCCATAGCCTTGCACCATACCTCCTTTTCTTCTTTCATTCAACTCTTCTCAGCATCTCTTTCTCAGAGAAAAGAATCAGTTAAACAAACATAAACATCTTTAGTCATTTCTTTAGCCTACATACATGCAGAAATGCAGGGACATTTCCACAAATTTTGCAGTGTGGTTCACATGCCAGGAAAAATGTGCCCATTAAGGCTGCACAAACCTGCATTGTATTAGGAGAAAACACATGTAAAATGTGTACATTGAGAACACATATAAAGCAATGTGTATCTTTTGAATGTGCAAAAATCTATTACATAAATACCCAGAAAATACTACAAATCATCATGCTGACTTTAAAAAAATGAAGAGAAAAAGAAACCAAAAAGACACCAAATTGATGTAAAAATGGGATGGAATGGACTTTATGCAGGGGATCTGAGTATAATATAATTTGACACATTCATCCATTCCTTGCACTTATGGCTTCTTCATTTTCTAAAGCATCTGAAATCCTGGAACATTGTTACATTAAATCAAGATTCCTCTGAATCATCCCTTTTGCTGGGGATGAAGAGCTAAGAATTGGGAATAAATACCTGGTTCTTCTTCTTTTACAAAAGATTGTGTCTGGCAAAGAGCTGGATACTTAACTCCTGCAGCATTCTGTTTGTGTTATTAGGATGCAAGCAGTATCTTTTGTTTATCTGGTCTGTTGATTTATCTGGCACAGTTCTGGTCTATTCACAATGTCAGTAATGCTTCAAGAGCTCAGCTTTTCCATGTAGGGTAACAGTTTGAACAGAGCCAGGAAACAGAAGCAGTGGGACCAGCCAGGTCTGAAGAACATGGCTGGAGCAAAGCAAGCTGACTCTCAGGGCCAGGACCAAGGAATAATTGAATGTACAGGAATCAGGAAAACCTTATTGCTCTAGGAAAGCTCTGCTAAATAAGGTGCCAAGAGCACACATCTTGTTTTTCCCTTTCCAAACAAATCAAAACAGAAGGCCTCTAAAACATGGTGATTTATTTCAGCTTGACTGGTTTGTGCAATACCATGTGAGTAATATGACTGTCATTAACAAGTCACATGAATCCAAGTCATTATTGGTCCTTTCCCAAAAGGTTTGACTCCACTCTCAGGGAGGTTCATGCTCCATGAGAGCTGAGAATATCAGATGTTATTTAATTGGCGCATTAATTTGGCTAGATGATGCTCCACTGGGTTGATGAATTCACCCCGTTCCCCCACCCACAAATGATCCTCCTTGTTCTCCAGTGTTTCTCCCCGACCCAGAGATGGTTTCATTCTCACTAGCCTCTTTACCAATCTCATTCATAAACCTTGACATTTCAGGCACAAATTCCAACCTCCCCTCTCATTTGTCTAGTTCCCATTGAGAATATGAACATCCTACCATGACATGCTTTATTTGAGATAAATGTGCCAAATTCCTACCAAAGAATCCAATGGGCAGCCTCGGTGGGCAGCCTCAGCCCAGGGCCTGAAGGTTTTTCACTGGAAAGATGCATCCTGCAGTGTGGTGACTTGCCACCTGAGGGAGCTGTAACTGATCCAGCTGTTCTTTATGCAGCTGGAGATCACTTATCTAACTGGAAATGCCCAGGTCTTTCTACATGCAAGAGAACACAGTCCATCCCTTTAGCAACTGTACACCAGTGTTATTAATATTAATCAGAAGGTTGGTTCTTTTGCCGAGTGCCTTCAAGTCAATTTGGCAAAGTGAAAGATGAGACTGTATTTTTGTTTGTTTGTTTGTTTGTTTGGTCTTTTAATCAGCCCTTTTGACAAACAGGGAAACTTACAGGGTTGTGAAGTAATCTTTTGTGTAATTCTTCTTAGACCAGTGATTACTGTAGAAAGGCTTCTGCCTTGCACTTGTCAGGAGTAAATATGAGGATAGTGAGTGATAGAGAAAAGCCTAGATGAAAGGAGAAAAGAAGAAAAAATCTCACACATAGAAGCTGGAGCTTGGAAGAAGCATAGATTATTCAGTCTGTCTTTCAACAAATGCTGGACCATTCCCCAAAGGGCATTTTATTACATTATTTGTCTCCAGCCTCCCACAAGCCTGCAATCAATAAAGCAAAATGAGGCAAACAACATGAAACAGCAAAGCAAAGCAAACCATCGAAGGACAGAGGGACAATTCCCTCTGCTCCAGCATATTACTAAAAGAAGAGGAATGCATGCCAGCACATACCTAATACTGAAATTTGCATGTTTTGCTGCTTTGTTTTATAATTATGGTTCACCCTTGGACACTTTCATAGTGAAGGGTGAGAATTTCATTTCAATTTCTTTGTGAGAGGAATTAACCCTGTGCCTCATTTTGCAAATTTCTTCATATTCAGAAAGGAGAAAACTGGAGGTTTTTTAAATGAAGGTGTGAGAGAGCAAAGCTTCTTTTTATTATCATTTATGACAGATTCCACATGTTTAACTTTGGTATGCTAATTTTCCTCTCCATATATGTATTGAATATGGGTTAGAATTTCATTGTGGCCCAGTTTTGAAAGGAATTCACCAAAATTCTTGAATTTTTCCATATGTGAGATGGAAACAACATACTTCTTTTAAAAAATCTAAATGTGAGAGAAAGCAAGAGTGACAGATTCATCCATCTCTATGTTTCCATGGTTACAGATCTGTTGCTAGCTTCTCCCAGTGAATAATTGATGCTGACAGATATCACCCACTGTCCACAAGCCAAGGCAGTCCATGGCCATTTGGGATTCCTGCATCTCTGCAGAGATGCTGTAGGTGTGGGACATACTCCCTAGGAAAAAAAACAAAAACAAAACAGCTTTTACTTCATTATTGAGGGTTAGCCTGGTACAGCTGGGCCTTTTGGGTTATGAGAATAGATGTTCTTTTGCTACTGCTTTTAATCTCTTTTCTCCCAAACTTTAACAGTAAAACAAACAAATAGCCATGTCTGAAAAAATGCCTGATTTTATTAATGTCTGTGTCTGGTTTAAAATGCTAATTAGTGGAGTTGCAACCATCTAGACACCATCTATTTCCATGCCTTGCTTGCCATGTATGCTTCAACTCCCAAAATAATGCCAGCTCAGCCTCTTTCTACATTCCTGGAAGGAATTGCTGAAAACTACTATACTTCCACAATCCAAAGTTTTGCTGAAACAGAATAGATTCATTACAATCACTGCCAAAACTTTGTGGAGCAGAACAACTTGCTTCAATTTATTCTGTTCCGTAAATTTGTTGTTCTCAAGGCCACAAATGGAGATTTGCAGGTAGACCCATCAAGAATTTAGGTTTCTCTGCACCACTTACTCATACAGGTGCTTGACTAATGAAGAGAACCAGGCAGCTGAAATAAACCAGAGATTGCTCTGATGTGGCACTTACAGGCCTGAAGTCATTCCTCCATGATTGCTACACAAGGCCCTGGTGATGGAACTCTTTTGCTGCCAAAGTTTCATCTCATTACTTTTGGCTTCCGTGATATGTTTTGTCAGTGCAAACCTAAAAAGCTATTGATTAAAGAATTAACTCTATTTTTATCATGGCTAATTATTATTTCTTGGCCCTATGCTAGATTTGAAGAAATTACTTCCAAAACCACCTGAAACAAATGCAGAGTATCACAACTGCAGTGAGTTGCTACTGTGCATCTGACTTTGAAGAATATGTTTTTATTGCTAACCTATGTGAATGTCTAGCTAACTATGTGTGTTTGTGGCAGTGTGTTCTTCCAGCAAACAAGCCATCTCTGCCTCTAACTGTCTTTTTCCTCAGTGTTGTAACTAATGGGAGTTTAAAAAATGTTTATAGGGAACTGGATCTCTGTAACTGTTAGAACAGCCTTCTCCGACCTGGTGGCCTTTAGAAGTATTTGGATGGCAACTCCTAGAATTCCCATCCAGTAGGGCCATTGACTGTTAGAGCATTTTAAAAGTGGCCTGCTGTATAACCACACAGTCAAACCAACCCAATAGGGCAGCTAAATTAGCCAACCCATAACCTTGGCAGGTAAAAATGACCCAGTCAAGAAGCATCTTCTATTTGATAATACCTTTTATTAAAGTAGCACTCTAGCTTTGAACAGTATCATAGCTCATACAGCCAGCTAGGGGTTCCTCGAGCCTTCTTTTACTGGCTAAAACCAAATTGTTTTTTCCCTTGCTTGGCCCATCCTGAGCCCAGTCTCTGTGCCTTCGATCTTTTTATGTATTTGCTTTGAACCACATAACTGTCCTGGTGTTTGGAGAGCATGATGTTCTGCTTGGGCATCCCTTAGGTTAGTCTGTGAATCCCTAGGGCTTTGTTTGGCTTTACTGTAGAACATAGAACCATAGAAACGGGGCAAGTCAGAAGGGGTCTCCTGGGCCATCTAGTCTGACCCCTGGATCCAGCCAGCTCATGAAATACCTGCTCCATTGGAGTGCGTTCTGCCCTTCTCCACAGAGAAAAACAGGCCTCAGCCCACCCCCTCACTTACCTCACATTGTTAAAAACATAGGAAGGGTCATGCTGAATCAGAGCATGGGTCCATCTTGTTCAGCTGGTTGGCCCCTGCATAGCAGGAAGACCAACAAGATGCACTCTTGGTACAAGGAAGCACAGCTTTGCTTCTGTTCTTAATAACAGTAAAGCCAAATTGACTCCAGATTATTCTCAAAGACACACCAACATTAGGAATGCTCAAGCAGAAAAGAATGATAGCCAGTTGCGTGAATTGTTCCTGTGATTCTTTGATGCTAACAGGACTTTTGACATCAAACAAGATTGCGTTCTTTTTCTTCTGAAGGCAACTAGCTGTGGCAGCTCATGTTTTATTTCTTTTATTTTTCCTTCTAAATATGCCTCCGTGACCTACCATTATCACTAGCATCTTCACTGCCTTGGCTGTATAGCATTCTAGGATGTGAGTATAGCAACCAAGTCATTTTTCTCCCTTTGGAACCTATGTGCATGTAAGCATTTGGTGAGCATTAAACAAAAAAAAAAAAAAAAAAAATCTGCTTTTGAATGCTAGTGAATGCTTGAGCTATTTTCTAATGTCATGAGTAGCCGTTTTCTCATTTTACGCAGTGCAAAGTGCTTCAACTCACAGGGTATAAATCCCAACTCTCGTTAATTTTTCCCTTAGTTTTGTCTTGATCACAATGTGTATATGCATCCATTACATATCTGTGTGATTGAGAATGTGTTGCAGGAGCAAGCTCGTGAATGTGTGTGTCTTGCACTATGTCCTGACAACTTTGCTATTCTGCATAGTCCTCGATTGTTTTCAAAAGGCTGGAATATGTGCCTGATTAGGGAGCAGTCTGGTGAGATAGACCAGATGCTTTCCGTTATGTGACCAACCATGTCGCTTCTCATTCTTTGTTTTTTTCTAGTTACTAAGATGTAACTGAGAGGTGTGACTAGGTGGGTCCAGTAAGTGGTAGATGCCTCTTTATTTATTTGTTTACAATGTTTTTACTCCATCCTTAACAAATGTCTCAGGACAGCTTGCAACATAATTAAGTATTACAATAAATAAACACAACAAATACAACAAGCTTAATAAAATGTGATTAAGTATTACCATTAAAAACTTAGTTAAAATATTTAAATATTAAAATGCTGGGTGAATAAAAAGGGTTTTACCTGGCGCCAAAAGGAATATAATGTTGGGGCCAGGCGAACCTCTCTGGTGAGCACATTCCACAGTTGGGGCACCACCGTGGAGAAGGTCCTCCTCCAGGTATTCGCTCTCCTCGCCTCCTTCCAGGAGGGTTCCCAGAGGAGGGCCTCTGCCTCTGCTCTTAAGGGGCGGGAGGGCAAATAGAGAAGAAGACGTTCCTTCAGGTATCCTGGTCCCAAGTCATTTAGGGCTTTATTGGTCAAGACATGATCCAGCTGCCTAAGGAGGCAATAGCAGGACAACTCCTGAAGAAACCCACTCTGAATCCAATAGTATTTGACAATTTTTACACAGTTATTTTGCTTTTTTCTTGAGAAGGGTATTGGAGGATCAAGGTAGGGCAACAGTAAGCATTGTTGGAAGATACTGACAGTCTAGTTCCTGGTTATGTGACTGAGTCAGCCTTGGATGACCTGATAGATTACCCTTATTAAAAGGAGGACAGAGAGAGTACAGCCTTCTTAATTCTTCTTGATATCTCAGCAGCTTTTGATGCCATCAACCATAGTATTCTCCTGAACACTGGAAACACTGTTGTAGTGGTGCTGGTCCTATCTATGGGTTTCATTTCAGAGACTAACATTTTGGCGATGGGTTCTCTGGGGTACCATCTTACCTCCAAGTTCAACAACTTTATAATAAACCACCCAAGGATTTTTAATGACCGGGCAGTCTCAAAGTAAATTTTAAAGTCTGCTAGGTGCATTCATTAAGGGATTGGGAGCAAAGGCTCATTAATATACTGTACAGGTCTGTCTTCATGTGACATTTAAATCAGATGAGACGGCAAGTCCTGGATTAATGCCTAGAGTCAGTGGTGAGTTGGATGAGGGCCAATAAACTCTGAATACTGGCAAGACAGATGTTCTGTTGGTGAGTGGTTCCCAAATCCAGGAGGCAGGTTGTTCTGGTCAGAGTAGCACTCATTCTGTGAAAGACCAAGGTCATAACCAGAAAGCATCTTTCTTGCTGGATGCCCAAATAGCTACTGCAAATTGGAGTGTCTTCCTCTGGCTTTGACTGGCATGCCAGCTATGACTTCTTTTGAATGGGGACAATCTGGCTACAGTGCTACAGGTACTACAAACCTCAGTACTGGATCACTGCAATTTTCTGTGTCGGGCTGCCTTTAGGAATGGTTTGTAAGCTTCGGCTAACTCTGAAAATAATAGCTTAATTGTTGTCAGAAGTAGCCTTTGTCAAGAAAACTGCTAGTTATGTATTGGTTACCAAGCCAGGTGTATTTTTTTATTAAATCCCTAAAGAACTTGGGCAAGGATATCTGTAGGATCACCATTTCCCTTAGCACTAACCCTGAATTGATCAGGTGAGGTGCTTCTAATAGCCCTGCATGGATGCAGTTTGTTTGGAGTCTAATCAGAACAATGGCTTAAGGGTCAGGACTCCGTGCCTTTGTCCTGAAGTACCAACAGTACTTAGTGTTCAGAATCCAAAGACTTCCTTGTTGGTGTTGTTTAAAAACCCTTCCTTGACTGTCCAGTAACAATTTAATTAACATAGACTGATTTTAAATTGAGATCTTGTTCTTTGTCGTGTTGCCCCTAAAGAATTCTGTCAGTATAGAATGATAAATGCAGCACACGTGTGCATGCATGCACACACACACACAAGCATGCAATACTATGTCAGTTTACTCGGGAGTAATCAAATCCCGTTGCATTCAGTAGCGCTTACTGTGTACAGAATTGCTCTATAAAGAATTGTTTTGCATCCTTCGCCATTTTACAAAATTGATCTAGCTGTCAAAGCTTGAATGCTGCAAGATACTACAGTTCCCATCCATCCTATCCCACCGCAATCTCAAAAGAACTCCCACAGATGTTCTGAGGATACTTGTGCAATAGTGACCATTTGTGCTTAGGTGGGAATCTGTGATTGCTTTGCTTCAAGGAATTAAGATCATGGTTATTTGTTGCATCCTTAATAGATACAAAAGCGTATGCAAGAGAATCCATCTTTTCTCCTTATCTTTCCACCACCACCATCCTTTCCCCATCTTCCCTGTCATTTCTCTTTCCAGGGGGTGTGGCCCACAAACTCTTTCAGAGAATACCACCTCTTCTTTGGCATTCATAGAACATTAGCCCATTTCTTATTGGCCACACTGCCATATTCATCAGGACAAAGTTCTCCCCCCTCAACTTTTTCCCTTGATTTCAAAGTCATTTCTATGCTACTTTATGATGCTCAATTCCCTTGGAGACCATTAGATCCATAAGATGGAATTGCCCAAGTGAGAGCTGTTACAATCCCACACTGGCAGTGTTGTGGAAAGAGATGCTGAGAACCTGCATGAATATTTAACGTGCTAAGAAGACTGAATTATATGCTGCATAAACCATACAAACAGTTTAAATTGCTAAACTAGAACCATATAAATTTACTCATTGACTTGTGCTGTAATGTGGTTTTTCCTTGGGATTTTGATATTATAGTTTCAGTGTCCTTTTGCCCAGCTGTATATTAGTACTATGTATTATTGAAAAATGGGAGCATCCATGTAGTGAACTGGATTTATTTATTAATTTATTTTGGGAGTGGGGGAGAAATGTCACACCTTATTTTCCCTCCTTGCAATTGTACTTAAAGCAGCCAGACTAAGGCTAACATGCCATGAAAAAGTAAAATAAAGTAACACATTGGGAAATAAAACAACAGCTGTGAAGCATGCTAAATAAAGCCATGCAAAAAGAAAAGGCCAAATATTCTGAGCCAAAATACAAATGGAAAATGCAGGTAAAGCAACTTAAAGCACATGGAAATGGAATGTGGAAAGCTGCTTGCTGCCTGGGTGGCATTTGCCTGTCCAAAAGCCAAGGTCATGCAGATCTGGGCAGAGAGATCTAGAGTTGAGGAACACCCTCTTCTCCTCTCAGCTACAGGGTCCTTGTCTGTCATCCGGAATCCCCATAACCTGGCAACTTTGTTTCTGATTTCACTGAAATCCTGGAACTGTTCTCCAACTGCTCTCGCTCCTTCTTCTTAGTGATGGGAATCAGTATACACAAGGATGTATAATCGTGCTGTAGAGAGCTGGCAATTCCATGGTTCAGAAACAGCAAATGAAGAGGAACGAAGTGGAGACAGGGATAAACAGGAAAAGAATGGGTGGGTTTTTATCATGTGCTACCTGACAAACTATCAAGTAGTTTCTATATTACTAGAAACCAGTGAGAGCCAGTGTGGTGTAGTGGTTAAGAGCATGGGACTGGGACTCAGATGACCTGGGTTCTAGTCCCCGCTCAGCCATGGAGCCAACTGGGTGACTTTGGGCCAGTCACAGACTCTCGGCCCAACCTACCTCACAGGGTTGTTGTTGTGGGGATAAGATGGAGGAGGAGAATGATGTAAGCTGCCTTGAGCCCTTTGTAGGAAAAAGGCAGGATATAAATCCAAAAATAAATTTTAAAAAAATAAATACTATGGTTTCCATCTTCCCATTTCAAACTTCCCACTGGCAGCATGTATCCAATCAGCCATTTAAGATAAGGCCAAGAAACTTGCACAGGACATGAAGAGGACAAATGCTGTCCATGTTGGGACAGGTAAGGAGCAAGACAAGAGTGAAAACAGACCGATATCAATAAGTTCAGTACCTGTGAGTTTAATTTCAGTTGAAATATCAAGATAAAGCCAGAGCAAGGTTATGCTGAACGTTTCACTGTGTGAGAAAACCACACTTGAAAGCAAAGCTTGCATTTTGAAGAGGTATTGGACAAACAGAGAAAGGGTGACAACAGCTCTATAGCAGCTCCAATGCAGAGCAGACAATGTTTTTAGAAGCCAATAGGGTGCATGTGTGACAGTAACATCATATCTGAGGAAGACAGTGGACCTTCAAGAAGAGAAGGAAGAGCTGACAGAATCACCTCTTTCCCCTGCCATCATATTTTCTATTATTATTATTATTATAACATTTCTATGCCGCCCCTTGCCAAAGCCTCGGGGTGGCTTACAACGCAATAAGATACATTGAAATACAATAGAACATAATAAATTACCAATAAATACAAAAATACAAAAAATACACTGAGATATAATAATATAAAATTAAAATTAACAGTATAAAATAAGTAAATAAAGAATATAGGAGGAGGAAAGAGAAGGAAGAAGTTGCCCTGGCCAGATCATATATTTTAACAATTAAAATGATGTTTAAATAAAAAGGTCTTTACCTGGCGCCGAAAAACCAGTAACGACGGTGCCAGGCGGACCTCTTTGGGGAGTGAATTCCATAGGTTGGGTGCCACCGCAGAGAAAGCCCTCCTCCGAGTACTTACTCTCCTAATTTCTACTGCTTTCTCCATGCGATTTTCTATCCAGTTTTACCTTCTGAGCTCTTGGAGTACCAGTACTCATTGGGAAGGCAGACAGAATTAATTTCTCTGGACCACTGGTATGCAAGACACTAGTGAGGGCCTCTATTTCAGCAACTGATGGAGGAATACAGTAAGGGACAGGATAATGCTGCCACTTCTCTTCAGTGCCTTTGAATAAGACACAGTCAAAATGCATGACGACAGAGCTAGATTCAGGGGGATTTAAAAGTGCAACATTATCCTGGGCTGAAGGTGCTCACCTGACTTCATTTGCTTGACTAGCTATCCTTCCAAATAATCAGTAGATGTTGATTTGATGTGTGAATATAGCAGTGTCTAGGGCTACTTTTGAAAGATTACACAGACTCCATGGAATTATTATCCAATACAGACCATTTAGTGAAAAAGAATCACTTGATGGATCATCTTTTCAATATAACTGCAGGTCTGGATGAGTGATTTTTTGTACCAATACCAAAGCTTGAAGTAAATTGACTTGACTGGTAATTCTTGAATGCATAACAAGGCCAACTTAAATTCAATAAATGCTAACCATTTGCTTCCCTTGCGAGCACGTGTGTTTTGAAAGGATTGCAAGTGATCCACAAGGTTAAGTGGTACCATGTGAGAGGGCTGCTTCTGCCAATGACTCCATGTTCATAGAATCATAGAATAGAAGAGTTACAAGGGTCCACTGAAGGCCATCGAGTCCAATCCCCTGCTGTTGCAGGTACCATGTTACACCATCCCACTCAAATGCCTGTCCAGTTTCTTTTTGAATGTCTCTAGCGTGGGAGAGCCCACCATCTCTTTAGGCAGCTGGTTCCACTGTTAAGTTGGTCTGACAGGGAGGAAGCTTTTACTGATGTCCAGCCTGAATCTGGGTTGTCACAACTTGAATTGATTTCTCTGTGCCCTACATTCCAGCATTAGCAAGAAAAGATCCTGACCTTCCTCTTTGTTGATTTGATTTGTTGATTTGATGTCGATTTCCCACAGGAGGAAAAATGCATGTGCTAATGCTCAATCCAAAAGCAAGTTGTCATGACACACACTGGAATGGAAAATGACATTCTCTTATGCAAGCCAAATTCCCAAGATACATAGCAACGTACCTATCAAGTTTATAGTGTCAGAACTGTGGGTGAGCCAGTCACAAATCAGGACAGAGTTAGTTTTCTCATTGCTACTTATAGATGGTCTTTGTAAGTCTGCCTTAAGTGACAGTTAGCTATTAGGCCACTGGGTGTTAGGGCTTCAACATCTGAATCACTATACATGGAGGGTAGAGATGGCCATGACTTATGCACCAGTTCCAGTATCAGAAGCAGCATACCCCTTGATGTCTGTTGTTAAAGATATGAGCGGGAGATGCTGTTGAACTCATGTCCTCCTTGTGGCTTTTCCATAAACAATCAGTAGAATGCAATGAGGAACAAGATACTGGACCAGATAAGCCCTCACTCTGATCTCGCAGGTCTCTTTGCATGTTCTTACTCTTCCAGTTGCAAACCATACACGTCCTTTTCTCAAATATTACATTCATGTGCTACCTCGGTGCTAAAGTTCTCAGGAAAATCTGCTGTTTCAGAAAATGGTTTGCAATTGAATAAACACAATAGGAAAGGGAATGGAAGGAGAAGGGAAAGGAGGTACAGTTGGGCGCCATGCCCACTAAAGGAGATTGTGGAAAGGAGCCTCATACAGCTTGGTTCCTGTCAAATTGGTGGCACGGGGCTTACTGCCTCATCTCTCCCTTGAGGGGACCTCAAAGGGGTACATAATGAAGAGAAATCAAAGCTTATGCAGTCCTTAAACAACTTGGGCCAAACCTTCCCAAAGTCCTGGAACTTTTTCACTTGAGTTGAAGGTGTGGTCACAAAGCTGTTCATTTGCAAACCCTGCTGAATATGTGTTTCTGTGATAAGATCACAAACCTTTGTTTCCCAGCATTTATCGCGAACACTCAATTGCCCCGAGAGTAGGTCAGGGATGAGATGTTGACAGTTGACAGTTTCTTACATATCGGTGGGTGGGGGGGGGGAGTCACCTGGTGACAACTTTTCCACCTGCAAATTGTCCCACAGAATGGACCACAAGAGCTCAGAATTCTACACCATTCCATATTTTTTCCTCTTCTTTTTCTCTCACCTCCACTCTGGAATGCAGCCAGGTTTTGCTATTTGTGTTTGTAGACACCATTATTTTGAAAGTGTAATTTTGCATAGCAATCCAGTCAGTTCTGTCAAGCTTACAGATGAAGCGATTGAAACTTGCATTTTCATCAGCTGCCATGATGCCAAGAAGAAGCCTATAAGGATACACCCGGCTTTTATCCCTTCTTCTGTTTAGGAGTTATTCATCCCTTGGTTTTCTAGTTTTGACAGACACTCAAATTATATATGTATATCAAAGGAGTAAACACTAAATAAATAGTGAGGTGTCTAAATTTTCTTTTATTTATGGATGTTTCTATCAAGTTAATCACAACAGAGTTACCAGGTGTCACATCATCAAGGAAAAAAAGTTGTGTCAGATGATCCATCATGCTTAGATATGTAATTTAAGTTTGCAGTTTTCTTTTCACTAAGATGCCCTCACTAATTTTGTTTTCGCATGCTGGAACAATCCTTTATCTAGCAGTCATTATCATAATTCAGTGTCTGCCAAATTTCTGGGACCTAGCACACCTTTCCCTGCAACAAATAAAACAAAATGAAATGAGAGAAACGGAAACCTATTGTTTTCCCACCAAATCATCTTTACTTCTTGAGTGGTTAAGAAGTAAAATGGCCTGATTTCAGGTGAGAACACAAACTGTGGGGCAAGTGGTGTTGTAAATGCTTGTTTTTTGCTATTTATATGAGAGGAGAAGAACTACTTTCTGCGTGGGGGGTAGAGGAAGTCAGAGCCTCTCTAGGCTGGATGAGGAATATGTGTGAACTGCAAGCTGAAAGGTCCCACCTCAGTCCTTGGTATCCTGAGGCTCATGTGACCTCAGTGGCACATGAAGTGGTTTCTAGCAGCTTCACCTGCTGGCCCAGATTTCTGCCCTGTCTAGGGAGAGACAGCATGGTTTTGGTAGTCTGTACACCGTTAGATTACTGAAATGCATTCTGTGCAGGGTTTCCCTTGTAGATGGGAAAATGCAATAGCCAGACTAATAACTTGGACCATAGGTTTGGGGTGTATAACCCCAATTCTGGCCTGCTTATATTGGCTACTTGTGTGCATCTGAAGTTGATACATGGTTTTGACCTATAAATCCTTGTGCAGCTTGAGACCGCAATGCCCAACAGAACAGTTTCCCAACCTGAATCTACCCAGATGATATGATAAACATACGATGTCTTCCTTTGACTGTTGTTTCAGACAAGAGAGAGGGCCTGCTTAGTGGTAGCCCCCCAGTTATGGGATGATCTCCTCTCTGAGGTCTCTCTGGTGTCAACACGGCCATCTTTTCAGTGCCAGTGTACAACCTTCCTCTACTCCCAGGCATTTAATTGCATTAGACAAGATCTTTCTGTCTGCTGCCTTTTTAAACGTGTAATATTTTTGTTGGGATGGTTTTCAGCTGCTTAAAGTTCAGTTTGTCTATTTTAATTGTATGCATTGACATGCTTTGTCGTGTTTTATCATCCATATTTGTTGTTTGTAATTTTATGGATTGCTGGGATCTTCCCAGAGAGCTTTAGCAACTGGGAGTTATCTTCTCCTGGAATATTTCTGTTGTAGGCCTCTATTAGGACAGGAGGGATCACCCACCTCAGTGATACCTATTCTTGGCCAGGTTAGAATTACCCCCTGCCCCTACAGACATGGATGGAAGAAGGCAAGGGCAGAACACTGTGTCAGACTCCTTTACAGGTGGCTGTTTCATTAGGCAGCTACATTCAGCTTATAGTAACCTTCAATTATTTCTTGGTGCTCTCTAAGTTGTCTCACAACAGTGCTTCCTCCACATTTTTGTCAGAATGTACACAAATGCTATTTCTGTTTGCAAAACACCTTCCATGGCACCCACTTTTCCCACATTTTGCTTTTAATTGACCCATTTTTCTCCCCACCAGCATGAATTCTTGTGCAGTTCCTGTGAAACAGAATTCTGTTGGTGCTACTACTTTATAAGACAATGGCACATTTTTGGTGTGGAATTATGGATCCCAGAATTCTGTGTTAATTTATGGATTAGATTAGGGATGTGTGAGGAATCTAATTTGGGAGTGGGAATCTGTCAAATTTTCTCAGATCAGCTCCCCAGACTCCAGCCTGCTTTCTCTCCGCTTATAAGTATGTACATTCGATCTTGCAGGAAGCAAGATCAAACAGAGGGCCACATTCGACTTGCATGCATGTACTTGATGAAAAGAAATATGTATTTTTTGCATTTTGCACAAATATTTATTTTGCATCTCTGCCACAAGCATTACATGCTTTGTGTATTTTGCAAGAAGAAGCACCTACTGTTCCTGAGTATTCATGGACTTGATCTCACTTTCTGGCCAGGGATGAGCATGGAGAAAAAGTCTGGTGGGTGCAAAAGAGCAGACTCTGACCTGATCTTTGCATTACTAGTTTGGATATTCTTGGAGTAATTAAAGGAAATAATTTTTAAGAAGCCTCTCTATCTCCGATCTATGGCAGATAGCATTGAAGGAAGTACTGGAATAGTAACACCTGGAAACACAGTCGGGAATAATGGAAATCTACACTGGTTTATATTTTGTTTGGCACACTGCTTTTATGACAATTTCCACCAAGGCCTACCAGGGGTAATGGCTGTATTGGCTCATTGTGGGAAATATTTGCATTATGACTCCAAACAGGCAGGAACAGTAATTGAAAATATATCTGAAATCAAATTGTTTTTACTCAGCTCACTTGTGTTCTGAAAGTATCAGAAGCCCAAATTAAGTTGTTGAGCTTGCAGGAAGCAGAGAAAACCTTTCATCAGAGTAGTTTAGAAGTTAAATGATGTATGCATTCGAGCAAGCAAAATAATAGAAATAAAAATGGGTACTGCAGTGCCATCCGTCGTTTGAAATTAGCTTGACCCAGTCTGTCATGCTGTGTTCCCAGACTTTGAGTTAACCATGAAGTTGCTAGATTCCATGACCCTAGCAGCAAATAATTGCTTCATTCTTTACGTGTGTGCTTAGAACAAAAAAGACTTTGAAATGGATGCTGAATAAATTAATCTGGGTGCTTCTTGTGTGCAGTTTGGAAGGAAATGGAATACAAATGCTATCCAGAAATGTACGATGCGACATTCAATGCAATTTTCAGGTGGTGCTGAGTAGATGACCTGCCAGGAGCATGAATATAAAACAACCTTCTTTAAAGCAAGAGAACGAATAAAATTTGCCATCAGATATTCCTGTATGGCTAATAACAATACATCTCAATTGGCCCTGAGTCAGATAGACTCCCCAATGCATACACTCCATCATACATACTTTAACACTGTTCCTTTCAGTAGGGTTTGATTTAGATCTTTCAACCAGACTATACATGTTAAGATTCTGTAATTCTGCTCTCTCTCTCTCTTTTTTTTTTTTTAATTAAAAAGGTTTTTCTGACAGGTCCCAAATGAGCCTGTTTCACTTCCTCTGCTCTGCACAAGCAACCAAACAGTGTCTGAATCACCATGGGTGATCATCTGTGGTGGACTGCCATATAAACCCAGCATCATTCCTGCAGGGTGGTTTGCTTTTCAGGAGCAAACAGGCCTGGGAACTCGGGGCTTATTTTAGGCTTGTTCATACCGATGGTGCCTTGTGGTCTGAACGCAGTGGGGTGAATTTATCCTGCGTTGCTGGGAATCGTTAGTGAACTGCCTGGAAAATAACTGCTTTTACATTTCTTCACTTTTCTTCTCTGTGTTACTATTTTGCCATGATTTGTGAGTATGTTTCTCAGTCTTATTCCCTGCTATATAACCTATACAAGATGTAGGTGCTATCAGAATAGAGAAATAATAAACAAGAAGGGGCAAGAAGGAAGGGGATGAAACTGGCTGGAGGGGGAGGCACTTTGCCAGTGCTTGCTCATACTTTGGGAAGAGGTGTGCTTACTTTAGGATAAGATGAAGCAGCTGTCCCTCTCCTTTAGTTTATTAACTATCAGTGTAAGCACCAAACTTGAAGAGTAGCATATGAAGGTGCTAGGATAAGTCCTGGAGGGGTGGGCATGCATCACAGTGAAATCTCCCCCATTCCAAAGGTGGTCAGATATGTTATCCCATTCATAAGGATGCACAGTCTTAATTTTATTTCATTAGCTGATACAGTGGAAAGGGAACAGCAGCGGGCCAAATACTGAAAGGATGCTGATGTAGGAAGTGAGACCTCCAGGGGTTTTGCTACAAAGGTGCCTGAGATATGAGCCAGAGCCAGAAGAAGGCTGGAAGGAGAAGGAAGTGAAGAACAAGTCACAGCAAGACCTAGCATCTGTCCGAGGTACTGTGGGCTGTTCAGCAAACGATTAGTTCATGCTGGCTTCTTGGCAGGCAGCATAGCGTGACACACAAACCCGCCATGTGTGTGTTACTTAGTCATTGCCCTGATTTTCTCCTACCTCATATTCATATACCTGCATGAATGCCTTAAATATCCTTACTTCAACTCATCCTAGGTTAGTTTGTGCTGTAAGATTCTCCCTGTATGCATTAGCTTTGCATTGTGTCTTGTATACATACTGAAGGTCACTGCACACCTGGAAACCCATAGGGTATCTTGTTCATAAGATGTCGGAGGCTTTCTTGAGCATGCCCATGCATGTGTGCGAACACTTAGTGAGAGATGCACGAAGTCATTCCTGTGCCCCTTTGCACATGTTCCCACTGACTGTCCAGGACATTTTCCTGCAAAATTGTGTGTCTGGATTTAGCAAGGCCATCTGAATTATGTGCCTCTCATGCATATTATTCTAGGCCACCATTAAACTGCCTATCATGTTCGTCTTACAAAAGCACAGATTTTGCAAGTCTGAACATTTATTTTTGTCCATTCCACAGTTTTTACTAAATTATCTACGGTCTGTTTATTTGCTCATCTGATTGCACATGTGTGGCTTTCCTTGAATCTGCCACCTGCCATAAGCTGGGATGTGTGTGTGTGTGTGTGTGTGTGTCTGTGTGTAAAATGGTGGACATTAGCAAAATGCCTAATGAGCAGTTCCCCAGTGGAATGGGTCCCCTTTTTTCATCTTCTGAGGTGTGCATTAAAACTTGAGCACAGCTCCTTTGGGGATGGTGAGAACAACAAAAAGAGCAGGACGGGGGGACTAGCTGCATCTCGGCAACTCTCTGTAACTTCACTGATTCTCTGCAGCACTATATATTGAAAGCCATTTTCAGGGCTGAAGTGTCAGTGCTTTTGTTGCCATTGTGAATGGCTTCCTTGGTGAATGAACCATTGTGGTTTTAAATGAAATTCTCCCTACTGCAGCAGAACCAGTAAGGCGATGTGCACTTCAGCACCTAATCTCCATCCTGGTTTCTTCCAAGGCAATCCGATATTCACTGAGACTTTGCATTAAAACTGGAGGGGGATAGGGAGCATCAGGAATATCAAAGCTGAAATAACCATATTTCAGAGCAGCCTTGGTTATCTTTAACTTCATTCTTGTTATGGTCTTGAACTTATATAGCTTTGATAGGCAGGTCCAGCTTTTCTCTGTTCTTGGAGACTTACAGCTCTAATTTGAACAGTTCCATTAATGAAGTGATCTCTGTTATTCACAGATGCCACATTTGGCATCACGCACCTTCAGTGGCAGCCAATTTCTCAGGCTTGTTAGAGCAGATAAGATAATTATTGTTCTGTGAGTTGTGCACACAGGTGTGTCTTCGGAGAAGGTGCTAATGGCATCTTTGGAGCCCATATGGTACCATTGGAGTGGACTGAATTATGTTTCAGCAGGCTGCCTTACCAGCTAATGCTAATCCAACTATGCAGAAAGCAGAGTTCATTTTAACAATTTTGTTGGTTTATTGCTCAGCTTTATGTAGAATTTTCTACCATCCCCCAATCCTGGTAGATGGAGCCAAGTGAACATATGCAGACATTGCACTTGAGAAAAATACAGGTATTGTTATACTAAAGCATCCCAAACAAAAATGCTCTGTGTGAGATAGGCACTGGGATTTTTTATCTGCATTTGAATCATGTCCCCCCAAGGGATGGGGGATTAATCTGTAAATTAATTAATTAATTATATTTATAGCCCATCTATTTTTTCCCCTGTCAAGGAACTTAAGGCGAGTTACATAATCCTCTTCCTTTCAGCCGTACACTCACAAACAGGCCTGAGAGTCTGTGACTGGCCCAAAGTCACTCAGTAAGCCCCATGGCTGAGTGGGGACTTGAACCCAGATCTCCTGAGTCCCAGCCCTGCATGCTGAACCACTGCACCACCCTAGTTGGTTTGCAATGTAATGTGGACTTACTGAAGTATACCTTTTGAAGCAATACGTGGATCAAAGGTAGGACACAATCATACCAGTTATGCCATCAGTGGTCACACACCTCCAGATATGGAGATTGGAGCTCTGAATGCAGAGCTTGGATGGCAGCTTCAGCCCTGTGAGTCCACCTTCTGCTGTGTTTCCCCCCGATGCTGTTTCGGAGAACACAGGAGCACTCTGTAGGCTACACCACTATGGCTACACAGAGGTTCTAATCAGGCAAGGGATCATCCAGAACCTCAACTCTTGCCCCAAGCATGAACTCCAAAGCTGGGTCGGGATGACAAGCCCAGTGTGCTTTCCCCTCTTCCTTGTGGTTGGCATGGAAGGAATGACAGGGTCTGTAGCTCTGAGGCCAGAGTGGCATCTTCAGGGAGGGACCTTTGCACTGAGGGGAAGACAAAGGAGGAGGCAGGCTCTGTCGGCACCTGCAGCATCCTGGAAGGCCCTCACCTTACTCTCTGTGGCACCATCTAAATTTCCGCAAAGAATTTTGCCAAGTAATGCACTTGGGAGATGAAGCATGTGTCATTTGAGATGCTGGCAGTTCCTTCTGTGCAATGGATGCCCGAAGAAATGAACGAGGTAGCTTTGGGTCCTGTGAATGGATTTACAGTCTTTAATTGCAAAGAAATAAAGACATTCCTGCTGACATGGAGCCGTTAACCATAGTGGAATGTAAATCACTAGAAAGCTCCCTGGTGGCCCTAGAAAAGCTTTCAAGTGTACCTTGTTGTGTAGTAGCTTTTTGGGAAAAAATAAATAAGATGGCTTTTCTGACAATTAAAAAAAGAGAAAAGAATACTTGCCGAGCAGATTTATTCTCTAGTTTTTCAGTGATTGCACTGAGCTAGGATACGCTATGCCTCAAACCCGTGGCAGTTTTGAATTTTCCTTGGGGCAGGGTGGGGGGGCTCTTGAAGTAACTCGCATATTAGCAGTAAAACAAGACTGTCTCTACTTGTCGTCTAAAAAGGCATGAGACACAAGAAAAGGGAACGTGGAGGGAAGGATGGTGGCAATAAGTCCCCGTGCCCTGCTTCTCCCTCTCATAATGTATTTTATTGTGTTGTAAGCCGCCCCGAGGCTACGGCAAGGGGCAGCATAGAAATGTTTAAATAAATAAATGCATAAATAATCCTGCACCTAGCTGCAGTATGTCGACACTCGCTCATATTCACATGCACACACACAGGGGGGGGGTCTCTTTTTGAGGATTTTAACACACTCCTGTACAAAGGAATATTTTTCTATCTTCACTGCAGAGGGAACAAATGCATACATTACACAGGGCTTTGGCTGGATTCTGTGTATCTGTAGTTTGTCGTATTCTGTGTATTTCACTCACCCAGCCCAAGGAAGCAACGTGGTATAAATTCATTATAGCAGAATTTCATGAAAAATGAGACTTTTGTTCTGGCCTGTCACGATGCAAATTTAATACTAGATTTTGCTCACTCAAAAACAAGCCGGAAAAAAACAAAAACAAATGACAACCCAGCCCCACAAAACACCCCTCCCCCCCAATAGTGAAAAAACTGGAAGCTTGGGAGATGCCTTGGAGGCCCATGCTGTTGTGCAAAGGTCATGCAAACATCCATGAGTCTTCACTACCATCCATGATCATAGACACACAACACTGTAGCTGCTCCATGTAGAGCCCAAAGGGGCCGGGGAGACAGCCTTCGCAGAATGCTTTCTGCCCAATGAATGGATCCAGTTTCTTGAGAGAAAGAGCAGGTTGAAGCTCAGGAGCGAGATTTGTTGCTCTGGCTGGTAGGAGAGGTCATAATGTGTTTCTGCATGTGTAGCGATGAGTGGAAAACAGACAAACCTGTTTTCCAGGCCATCAGAGGGAGAACCTTGGCGCATTATATGAACCCAAGAATTTTGGTTTCAACTCCCATGCTTCCTCAGCCACCACAGCTGCCTGTCGTACGATAAATGTGATGATGATCAATGGCTTTTTAAGGGAACCGCCTGCTTTGGGGTAGGAATGCCTCCTTCCTTTGGAAACTTTATATAGAAAATGGAATACTACCACTGGTGCTCTTAGCTACGTATGATGAGCAGTGCTGCTCCCTCCACTACCTGCAGAGTCAAGAGACTCTGAGTCATTCCCTGCTGCCTCCCTTTATTCCCTCTTGGTTTCTTGCTTCTAAGGACAACATCACAAAAATGCTATAAAAACAAAGCCGAACTCATCTCCCTTCCTTGAATTCTCTGTCAGCAGCCAACATGTATTAAACGAACCCAGGATTATTTTGGAAGTGATGATTAGCACCTGCTATGGGAAGGTGAACTTGAGAACATTCCATTACAAAGCAAAACTCTGGACCAGAGAGAGAGAGAGAGGAATGATCAGTGCTTATTGTGGGTGAAATGGCTTGTCTTCTGTCCATTTACAAGATAACAACGTGTGGAGCAAGATACAGAACAGCAACCGATACACTACATTATGTCCAAATGCTCTCCCCCTCCAATATGGTGCAATCTCTCCCAGCTCGCTTCCCTTTCTGCAGTTTAGCAACATCTGGTGTTTGCAAGTAGAAGATGATGTGGCATGTCTTCTCCTTGGCTGTACTACATGTTGGCATGAAAAAGGCATGCTGATCCATGCAACTAAATAAATACATGCATACATCCCCACAGAGAGAAAGCACCTGCTCAGTGCGAAAGGGTTAGAGACTCTTATTTTCCTGACAGGAAATCATCACGTGTATCAGGTTTGAAAATTGGTCCATTTAGACCAGACATTGACAGCCTGATGCAAGTGTTGCAGAAGTGTGGGCTACAATTTCTACCATCCCCAGGTGGATGAACCATTCAAGCTATTTATTTGCAATTATTTGTGGAGAAGGGCAAGGAAAAATTTCTCAAGGTGGAAGGGTTCAGTGCTTTATTTACTGTAAAAAGATGTCTGGGGGTGGGGGTGCACTCTTTCTTACATCCCCCCCCCGATTTTGTTTTTTAAGTTTTCCCAGCTGGTTGGGCTACTTGGAGAACTTACTAGGGCTTTTCCCTTGGGGCTTCATTGGGATATTGCCTGCCAAATGCATAAAAGTTGAGCAAGGCATTGCTGCTGTTCTTGGTGTTCAGATGACTTTTGAAGAAGCAAACTGAGAAAACTCTTTGTCCCACAGCTAAATCTGGGGACAAGGTGGATTTCAAGAAGCTCAGACCCTGAGGAAGCTATAAGGACAGATGGGGTTGCAAGGAGGGTAGGAAGAACACACACAGCCTTCAGCCAGCTCCCTGAGGCAAGGTATGCACTAAAGCCCCTAACCCTGAGAATTATCTCCAAAATTCTCAACATCTCCATGAAAGGGACCAAAAACAACAGCCTCCTTCACAAGGAAACTAAGAGGTGGCAAAAGAGTAGGTACAACAGTAATTCTTCTCAGAAAGAACTTCTGAGAAAGTTCTCAGAAGAAATTTTGGTTCTTATCAGAGGCACCTAGGCAAAAAATGATGGCCAGTCATTTTTGCAGGGCTGAAGAAACCAAATTCTAGAACAGGGACTCCAGAGGGCTTTTCCATCCTTTTTCATAATCAAGGAGTTTTCTGCTTCTGCATTGCACTGGTTGTGGAAGAGCACAGAGAATCCTTGTACCCATAAGAGAGTCACTTTTGAGTCTGTTATTTCTTTTTTGTAAAAAGCAAGCAAACAGACAACCCCATTCTCCCTACACGCACACATGCACACACACGATATTATTTACTACATGGGGTAACTTTCTGGAGCAAATCCATACCAAACATCAGAGGGAGGTAGTGATGGAACCTGATTAGTGGCTTCCTGATAAGCCCTTAGTCATGGCAGGAATTTGGCTTAACGGGGTGTTACTTGAAGCAAGGAAATAAATAGCTAGCATATGAAAAAGAAACATCTGGAGTAGGATGAGTGTTGCTAGTTGTGTATGAAAATAAAAGAGTTCAGAATATGCAGGTAATACATCTTTTTGCTCTGCCATATTTCAGTTCTACAGTTATGAACACAGAGGTTGTATTTTTGCTCATATACACATTTTTTACCAACACAGATGCCTATCTTTTACTGCTGCCCAGTTTTCCTCTGCCTTTTTGTATCCACCTCTCTTTTTTCCTGGTGAGTGGTTGAAATGTGAAACTAAGAAACTGCTCATTTGTGTATTTTTGAAGAACAAAGCATGGAAGGCTGCAACCCTACACTTAAGAAGGGACAGAATTCAGCAATGTGCTTATACCCCTGCTAAGCCTATTCTATTCGATTCGATTCGATTCGATTCGATTAGCAGTCCCATTCCTTGTGCAAGAACAGAGCAGTGCTTCCAAGGCTTTTCAAAATGAGCAGAAATGCTTGTTTCCAGAAGGGGACAGGTCCATGGAGTTCATGTAAGGGATTTCTTCTGCCCTGTCTTCTCCAGAAGCACGTTCTTCTGCTCCTTTCAGGGCTGGTCCAGGAGACACTAGATTGCCCTTGCTGAAGCGGTGGGTCCCCCTTGCCCAGCAGAATGGGCACAACTTAATGGTTCAGGGAACCAGCATTCAATTTGGATCCCATGTGGAACGGACTTCCATGGGAGGTGGTTGAAGCCCCATCAGTGAGTGTGTTAAAGGATAGACTGGATCTGGATGTGCACATGGTAGGCATGTCATGAATGGAGCTGGTTGGAACTGGGGAGTCAGACTAGATAGCCAGGAGACCCCTTCTGACTCACTAAGGTCCCAAGCCATGGTGTGCTTTGAAGAACAAAATCGGCATATTAAACTAGCCCTGAAGTTGGACGTAGGGAGAGCAAAGGAAATAAAGCACTCCCAGACTGATTTTGCATTGCCCTAATTAGTACTCCAGCAACCATATTCTATGCAGACTGAAGATGCCTTTTTCAAGTCAGCTCCATGTGAAACACATCATAATAATCTGAATGGGGCCCAATGGATCACTGAATCCACTGCCAGACACAATGCCCTCTCTCTGTCCTGCCATATGTCCTCATTTGTGATTTTCCCCCATTTATACACATCCCTTCTGCACATCAATTTTAAAATGCCTTCTCCAGCAGAAAGGAGAAGGCATTCTCCTTCTCTGCCTGACTTTTGAATTGTAATATCTCCTTCTCCTAAATGGCATTGAAAAACGTATTTGGCTGATAGATTTGATAAAGATGCATAGCCAGGCAAAGATTTGTTCGGTACCGAAGAATGATCCTTTAAAAAGCACTCCCCCTAACTCCACCCTCTTTGCAGTCAAACGCAGCAAAGGAAACCCTTGCTGAACAGCTTCCAGTAAAAACTGTACTCCGTTATTACTGCAGGGCTGGTCTCTGGCTTTATCATTGCTCTGTGGTTTCTGAAACGATGTGAATCAGTTCTTTGGGAACCTAAAACATTTTGTTCATTACCTCACCCTCCCATTCTTGCATTTTCACTCAACATCTCTGTCTGTCTGTCTGTCTGTCTGTCTGTCTATTTTTGTGTGCATGCTTGCATGTGTGCACACACATACACACAATCACACTATAACTAAAAAAAATACCTGAGTGGGGCATAGTAAAGAGGGGGAACAAAGACTCAAAAGGCAAAAGAGCATGGCTGGCTACTTGGGGTGAAGACCTGACTAAATATCTTGCTTTTTGCTTGCACTGAAAACAACAGCTTTGATACTTGCCAGCCGTTAATTGGCAGGATGCTGCAAGGAGAGGGAACTGGAGCACTTACAACTCAACTTCACATGAACTCTCAAAGGACTTCATGTCCATGCAAGACCACCAGTTATGCCTCATTCACAGAATCTGAGGACTGAGCAGACTGAGAGGGGAAGATATCCTGGCTCCAACTGTTTAAAGCTTTATACTCCAATAACCAAACCCATTGAACTAAAAGTAGCAAAAGATGTAAGAGCTCTGTTGAGAGACAGCAAAGCCTGTGCAATGAAAAGGAGTCCAGAAAAGACAGAAACATAGAAACGGAGTGAGTCAGAAGGGGTCTCCCGGGCCATCTAGTCTGACCCCCGGCTCCAGCTGGCTCTGCTCATGACACGCCTTCCCTGGAGCATGTGAAGGGCACAGCTATTGCAGAAATGGGCCTTCAGGGCCACTCTTTCTCTAATCCTGGTATCTGTATTAAGACCAGAAAGTGCAAATGAATAAATTCCTGATCAAAAGGAAAGTGAAATACATTTATCATATATCCCTGACTGAAAGCAAAATGGTATGCCATCTTTATACTGTGTCACCACACGAGTGGGTTGAACGATTCTGGCTCTCTGTTAGGCTTTTTGGAGATTAAACCGCCCTCTCCAAAGCTGGCCATGTCAGCTCCGATCCATGTGCAGACACTGTTGCGCAATAGCAACCTTTGCCAAGGGTGACCAAGTGGTGTTTGAGGAGCCAAAGGGCCTTCGCATCCACCACGTTGCTTCCCACCTGGCCAAGACTACAGTAGCCACAGTGGGTACAAGCAAGGCAAGGTGGTAGTGCCCTTCCCACTGTTGCTTCTCTGCAGCTGGTATCCAGGATATTTTCCTTGGAACAGGGCAGTCCTATATAGCTGGGATGCTGAACCTCTGTCAGGCCAAAGGGGAAATTCTTGTGGTCTTGTGGGCCATATTAGAGAAGTGGGCAGGGTAGAAAATGCCAGAAACATCTGCATTTATTCTCTGAAGACTCCTACCACCAATAATAAAGGTTTAGGATCAGCATTTCAGCTTTTTAGCCTGGGAAGCCCCTGCAGAGAAGCATCAAAACCACTGAACGATGGACAGATTGGGGCCAGGGGAAGGGGGCATAGCAGTCTGGGGAACCCTGGAGAACTAAATTGGGGCTCCAGGCAGGCCAGATTCTGTCCAAGGCGCAATCCATCTGCTATATAATCATCGGTCTATTGTGGCTAATGACTCCTGATAGACCAATCCTCCTCTAGGAGTGTGCCTAATTCACTTTTAAAGTCATTGAAGCCAATGGTCATTACCACATCCTGTGGCAGTGAATTTATGCACTCATTATGCATAGCATGAAGTATCTCTCCAGAAACCATTGCCAGTCTACTTCATAGAGTTAGCCTGATGTTTTAGTATTGTGAGAGAGAAAGCAACCTTTCCTCTCAACCTTCTCCACACCATGAAACACGGTGTAACCCTCTATCATGCCACCTTGCATGTCTTTCAAAGGTTATTCACAGCTTCTTGCATGCTGACAACTGTGACTCTCTCATACAAAACCAACAAGGCCAACAGTGCTTTGGTTTTGGCAGATCTCCAGGAGACGGGCCAGTCAGACACTTCAACTCTACCTCAACCTGTGCAGCCCCCCTCTGCTGAAGAGATGCAGACTTGCACATCTGCAATAGGTCTACAGGGGTTCAAAGTGGTTGCACAATCTTTGAGGGTCCCCAGTATGTTCAGGTATACAAACCTGAATATCTAGTGTTCCTCTACACCAGTCCCTGGGCACATGTGGAGGACTATCTTAAGCTTCGAGAGCATCCTTCTGCAAGTGTGTGCTTGCTCATGTTTGGGGCCAGTCCTTGCCCTAAGGTCCCATCACAGTTGCCAGTCAGAACTTGGTGCACTCTACATGCAGCTTTGCAAGGGTGCACGTACAGTTCAGCGAAATGTGCTTATAGAGCATTGTGATCACAGACTGGGATAAGGCAGGGTCCATAATCGCAGAATACCCATAAGTAGGTTCTGCTGATCTCATTGACAGAGAGCCCTGCACACACTGGCCACAGTGCGCAAAGGCCCGCCAGACAACCAGACGAGCAGGAACACAAGAAGTATGGCTTATGTTTACACTCACCTCCTTCGACACATATGCTTCCTACATCTGAGTAGCTGGATGCTGGGATAGCCTGCTGTGCAGTGTTAAAAGAATATTTAAAATTATTAGTATCATTCTTATTTTAGGATGATGATGATGTTTGTTTGAGTGCAATACATGGTCCACTCATTTTGGGCAGACTAGGCAATTATATGAGTACGATGTGGTGGTGAGACCTGGGATGTAGTCCCCACATGAAGCTCCCTGGGAGGTTTTGGGTCAGCCAGTCACCACCTCACAGCATTCTTGTGAAGATGAAATTGATTTATGTAGCCTGCCTTTGGTTTCCTCTCACATGAGGGAAAGAAAAAATGGGGTGTAAATACTGTGTATTCTACAGATAAGAAGGAACTCTGTCCGCATAAGTTGCTGATTTGGGGCTTCCTATGGGTATCTGGTTGGACACTGTGGAACAATTACTCTTATGTTCTTTACCTGGTGTTATGGGAAAGAGGTGGAGGTTCTGGACAGAGGGTCTATGTTTTCCTGGAAGCCACGCAGTTTTTATAGCATTTGTTCCCATCAAGCACACTTGCAACCAAATTGGTGGTTCCTGAATAGTGGAGATAAAGCAGCCATTAGCATACAAGAGCAGGCGTCCAGTTGTCTTTCAGAGTTCGGGAACAGGAGAAGATAAGCAAAGCCTCAGAGGACTGTAGTCATCATGCCAATTCAACATCTTGGCTTTGCAGTTCAAAATGACAATTTGGGTTATAATTAGTGCCAGCTCCATGGCTCATGGTGCTAATTGATGGCATCTGTGAGACTGCCTAATGACTCCAGTTCCAAACTAGAGGCCAGTGGGTAAATACAGGGCTGTTTGTCATTAGAGGGCTCCCACTGTGATTTCTACCCTAGGATTGGAGGCAAACAAGGCAGCAAGATTCTTGGCACTCTCCTTCACATGAATCAAAAAGACAAATGTATTCTAGGATATTTGAACATCAGATTGGAGTAAATAATGAGTTGTTTTCTCTTTGTTCAGAGCTATCTGTCATAAAGGCAGCATGTTCCAGAAACAGCTATTGAATGGGCCTGTGGGTTTAGGTGTGTGTGCGTGTATGTGTTTTGCAAGGAGAAGCATGGCAAGGAGCTTGTGTTTATCTTCCAAGTTCATGATGGCCTTGTTTGCAGGGTATTTTGTACTCTTCGGAAGGTGGTGCTCTTTGATATGTACCGAGTGACACCTTGATTCCTGCCCTTTCATTCTCAGGAAACAAAATACAAAAATGTTGGCCAGAGCTTTAGAAAGGATGGACAAGTTTGTGTGTGTAAAAGAGAGAGACAGAGAGACAGTAATGATATAAACCTTCATTGTATTTGTTAGCATACACGAACAATTTATAAAAAGCAGATTCCTGAGATTAAATTACAGCTTTGCCAATTACCATGATGGGACATGGATTGGGAACAGCCTTGCCAGGCAGGCCAGGAAGAGGAAGAAGAATTTTACTGCTTCCTGTTCCTCCACATTTGCTCTTTTAAGCTAGACAGGGCTCTGAACCCACCAAGTCAATTTACTGTCTTGTGATTCAGATGGGTGTCTGTGAGCCTTGTAGGTCCAGCATATCCATGCTTCTCTTTCTTGCTCCTCTTTCTGCTTCTGCTGGGCTATGTTCTATTGGTCCAACCCTTTCTTTAGTCACTGTTGTAAGAGCAGCCACTGCAGGGCTTTCCACAGGGGTAGTGGACATCCATGCTCTGATTTTCTCCTGAGTTTGTAGCTCCTGAAGTCTGGTTGTGATGAGATGAGGGAAGGGGTAAAACAATCCACAGTAGCCTATGGCCTTCAGGTTGTCCTTCTAGGAACAACAGGATCACTCTCTAAAGATATTGCAATAGATTGTAAGGTTAACGTAAGGAAGAGAATAACTTGTGAATTCCTAGCTTTGTGGGCTAAATGCCTGTGTAAAAAGGATACACCTTAGGAATGTTCAGTCCACCTTTTGGAATTTTGCTAGTCATAATGAAACTCATTTAAGTGTTCCTCTAAACTTTAAAAAAATTTAAAAAACTTTAAAAAAAAAGCCTCAAAAAAATTAAAAAAGAGAAGGTTTCTAAGTTCACCCCACATTACCATAGTATGAAGTGAAGTACAGAAATTATGTCCTGTTCCTCAGCTTAAAGAGAAGAATAGATAAAGACATACTATGTAGGAGAAAATATTTAGCTTTATCTTGAGTTTATCAATGTCATAGTTTGTGAAATCCCTAAATATAGCTTGAAAAGGATTTGACCTTTACATGAACAATTAAGGGGAAGGGGGAACAGAGGAAAAAGAGCAAATTGATTTTTGATCAGCTGCTTCCAACTCCTTCCAAATCCCTCGAGCTCATACTGCTTCATCATGCAGGCACTTAATGGTCTAACCTTGAGTGTTACTGTGCAAAATGAGGGTCCAGAGGACAATGACTATGATATTGCAATAACTTATGCCATTGTGTAAATCTGTGCCTACACACGGAGAAAGGAGAAAAGTACCTGTCTGAAACACAATTGAAAAATCTAATTTTAAAAGCTAATGCTATCATAAACAATACAACACATTTTCTTCTGCATATTCCAGAAAGAGAAGGTTGTTGTTGTTGTTGTTGTTATTATTATAACATTTCTATGCCGCCCCTTGCTGAAGCCTCGGGGCGGCTTACAACACAATAAAATACATTGAAATACAATAGAACATAATAAATTACCATTAAATACAAAAATACAAAAAATACACTGAGATACAAACATAATAATATAAAATTAAAATTAACAGTATAAAGTAAGTAAATAAAGAATATAGGAGGAGAAAAGAGAAGGAACAAGAAGTTGCCCTGGCCAGATCATATATTTTAACAATTAAAATGATGTTTAAATAAAAAGGTCTTTACCTGGCGCCGAAAGACCAGTAATGACGGTGCCAGGCGGACCACTCCACAAAAAAAACCAACTTCTGTGAATTGTATATGCCCTGTAACTTAAGGTCCTTGAATGGGTAGTGGCAAACCAGCTCAAACTGTTTGGTGAGGCTGATTGTGATTGTTGTTGTTTCTTAGATCTATTTCCCTTTTTTAAAGAACTCAAACTGGCTTGCATCATTCTCCTCCTGTGCTCTCAGTCTTACTCCCTGTGAAGTGGGTTGAGTCTGTGACTGGCCCAAAGTCCAGATCATGTGAGTCCCAGTCTCCTGCTCTTAACCACTACACCATACTGACTCCCAGTGCCTTGACTCACGATGGACACAAGATGTGTCCACCTTCTCCCTGCACACTTAGGGACTCAGAGACTTAATTGCTGGATACGGGGGTGCTGTACCATGGAAAATGTCATCTCTAGCAACACAGCCAGAACAGATTTGAATAAAGAGTTGCCAAAAGACAAAAATAGGAGCAGTGATTTATCAGGGACAGCAACAAGCAAACGGGCCTGGCCATGATAAATCGGGACAGTTGGAGAGTTTGTGCATTCAGCTGTTTTGAAAAGTTTAGAGCATCTGTCTTCCCACTCAAGTTTGCAAACATTTTTTCTCCCATCACTTATGTCCAGCTACTGCCAGCTTACTTGTGAGTAAGACAACAACCCTAAGGATTTCTTTGGGGTCCTTTCTCTGAATGCCCACACTTAGGCTGGTCATGACTGAAAGGGGATGGCCCCTAGCTGTGGAGCACCTTCTTCAAAGAGGTTTCCCTACTACTATCCATGTGTGCCAACCTGAAATCTTTCTATTTGCCCGGGATTTTAATAACCAGTGATTCTGACATCAGTACTTCTCCTGAAGTGTATGAGGCATGGGCCTGCCTTATTTCCTATTGCATTACATTTTATATGCCACCTTTCCTCCTCTTGCAATGAACCCAAGGCAACTAACTTGGTCCTCCTCGCCATTTTATCCTCACAACCTCCACCCTGTATGGTAGGTTAAGTGAAGAGGTTGTGACTGGTCCAAAGTCACTTAGTGAGCTTCATGAGCACATCGGGACTTGATCCCACATTTGCCGAGTCCCAGGTGGACCCTTAACCACACTGCCTCTCTACATGCTTAAAGATTTCTAACCCATCTTTTGGTCAGAGTCCTGAAGCAGTAAATAAATTGCTATTGTTTCTTGCTTATGCCATGTTTTGTATTTTACTGATTTTACTGATTTGTAATTACTGGTTTTATTGCATTTTAATGGCGCTTTGTGGCTCGGCTGTGTGGGTCTTTGTTGCTGTTCTTTTAAATTGCCTCAAACATTCTTTTGAAATCAAAATGTTGGATGCAAATGCTTTAAATAAATAAAACCAGTTTCTGGGAACAGCTGGATTTCAAAAAGAGCTTCACCAGGCTGAACAGGATGTAGTACAAAGAAAGCTATTTGAAGGGTGTGCTCCAATCAGGCCCTCACCTATTCAGACAGTCAAGGCATATCTTCTAGCTTGGTGGTATGGTATGGATAGTATTGGATTGATGGTTTCAGCATTTCAACTTGCAGGCATATCTGGATCGCTACCAGTGTTTTAGCATGGTGATTCCCAATAAAATGTTGCATCCAGGAAACTGACACAAGACCATAAAGCCAACAGATTGAATGCAACAATTGAAAAGAACCAGAACGTAGGGCTGCAAAAGTCTGGGAAAGAGAAATAAAAGAGAAAAATGAAATGCAAAGAAGGTTCTCGGCAGGTCTAACTGTGTCATGGCCCGTCCTCATTCCCACCCATTCTCTTGTGAAAATGCAACAGACCAACATGAATGACACTGAGATCCTTCTGAAGAAAGGCAGGGTATTAAGCAAATAGCTAAACTTAGAAGTATCTTAACTAGATTTTGGTTGATAGCCAACTGCCATAACCTGACTACAAAAGCAGGAAACTGGAATATATACATTTATTTAACTTTGGTGGTTCAGTCCACACAGCAGGCATCAATTCAGCATGTATCTTCATGAGCAATTTCGAGTTACTCACATGCCAATGTGAAATGTTGCACACACATGACATTTTTAAAATCTGCTTTTAAGTCTTATTCAGGCACTAGTTAGCATACAATAACTGCCTTTCAAAAGCTAAATTAAATATTTGTGACACTTTAAATGTTGTGATATCTCACCCTTCTTTTTATTTGCTCTTTTATTTCATTTCCGTGGCTCTTTTGTGATGTTGATAAGTGTGAAAGATGATCGTTTAATTGGTAGATGTTGTTAAGGGAAAATGATGATTAACACATCAAACATGTTATGTTTTTTGGCATGAAAGAGAATTAGAATGATGGGGAGGTGATCTTGTTTGGCTTCTTCTCATAAATCATTGAAATCCGCCTTTGATCAGTTTCCCAAACAATGAGAGGCAAAGTAAAGATCACCTTCCTATTGCATGCATGACATGTTCAGAGCTTTTATGACTTAGGAGAATCGCTCAAACAAATCTGAGGAGCCCGAGGAACAGTTTGTTCCTAGCGAATGCTGAGAAACAAAAGGGGAGTGAGCTCGTTAGCTCTGAGGGCATTTATGCAGCTGCTTCGATCACGGCAAGTAATCCATTTCCCCACCACGACTGCACAATATGTAGAAATTGTAACCATTTTTGCATGGGAGAACAAACATTTAGGAGTGACTGGATACGTCCCTTTATGGACCGCAAGGTATCACGTTGGTGTGCTCACATTCACATGGGCCAATTTGCTATCCAGCAGAAGCACCAGCTTTCCTGCTTCTTTCAGGAAGGCATGTCATGAGTGGAGTCGACTGCAGCCAGGAGTCAGAGTAGATGGCCCGGGAGGCCCCTTCTGACCCTGTTTTTATGTTTCAGGAACCAGGCTTCAGTGTAAGTAGGTTTGCCTGGACCAGAAGGCTCCATGCACAGTTGAAGCCATTGCAGCTAAGGCTCTGGGTGGATGATGCACCTGCCACTTCAGCCATCAGGGCTTCATCTGCCCCGTGAGTTCCTGCCCTGCACCTAGTTGCCACTGGAGCATCACTTCTCCAATGGGTGTCTCAGCTAAGGAATCTCCGGAACGTTTCTCTGACTATTTATGTCTGATCTGTGACTACTAATGACAGTGGCCATTAGTGGTGGCTTTCAGTGGCAGGGCTTGTGCAGCCGAGGGGCTGGAACCCACAAGCGAATGCAAAGACTCCACTGACTGGACCAGGACTGCAGATTGGAGGTTTTTCATCCCAATTCAGGATAACATTTGCAGTAGAGCAGTGGTGGCCAGTACCAAACCCTGGGAAATCCTGCACTTTCTACAAGTGTTTGCCATTATCCTTTTCAGGCCCGAGAGTCAGAAGAGTGAGTCACAGGCTTTTCACCCTCCCTGGAAGGCATTTTGTTGATAGAGCCAGAGGGAGAAGGCAAGCAAATGGGCAGCAGTGATGGTGAACAGGTAAAGGCATTTCAACACCGGGTGGGAGAGTATCCCACTACACAATGGCTAACTCATATCTAGAAACGGTACTACAAAGCATGTCTTTAAGAGGTTCTCAGACTACCTGCATTTGGAGGTAGTAATCCATAGCAATCAGAGTCTGCTAGACTGCTTCCAGGTGATGACCAGGAAGGCACAAACAAGGAATTCCACGATCAAGGAATTTTTCAGCTGCTCAGGATGAGTGAAGAGTTGCCGCTGCGCTCCTCCTCTTCCTGATGGATGAAATCACAAATTAAATCACCTGTAAAAGAGTGCATGTATATGCACTCTTCAATCACTCCCTCTCAGTAACAGTAATCTTGAAGAACTACACATGGACACATTTCCCTGAAATTCTCAAAAGCCCATGAAGAGAGGCAGAGAAAACAACTACCTGTTTTACAAGGAAGCAAAGAAGTTGCAAAAGAGCAGGCGGGGTTTTGGCTCAGTACTATTCCAATCTGTAGAAGAAATGCCCCAACTGTAGCAAGAAAAAAGTGAGAAGATCCCCTGAGGATGGACAATTTTTTCTTACCTGTATATTTTGAAAAAGTTTAAGTGGAACCATGGAAGACACATTTTCTCAACAATCATTATATAACATGAGTAACATAATAGCTTGCAGAATGCATTAAGTGGACCTCCAATTATACTATCAAAAGTAGTGACTCTTCTATCAAATATTTGAGAAATGTTGTCTTAAGAATCTTATTAACAATTAATTAAAGGGACCTGTCAAAAATGGATCTTATTAAATCAAAGCACATGCCCAATTTAGCTTTACTAGAGATCTTAATAATGCTGAAAAGGAAGGCCACAATGGGAATGATGGATTGGATATGGCTGTCGTTCAACTCATCTTTTGGAAAGTTGCCTCAGAATCCTATGTGTTTTTCTTGCTATTCCTCATTCCATGCTCATTCACCCTGGAAACACAAGATTTGGCAGGAAGGAGAAAAGGAGGTGTTCAGGATGATGTGATTGCTAGCGACTTGGCTTTCAGATGTGTTAAGTACCAGAAACACAGAAAAGTCAAAGAAAGGGGACAATTCTTTGATATGCAGTGCCTCTGACAGTCTATCCCCAGGTGAACATGGCATCTTTAGATCCAACTTTAAAAAGAGTTTTCTCTGTCGGCCTTTATGTGTTTTCCTGAAGTTGGTATGAAAGAAGGATGTATGAGCTGCATGCTATTTCTTTAACTAATCTTCACAACACCATCTCTTTTTTAAGAGAAGGAAAATCTAGGATAAAAGCCACTGAGCACCCCTGTATTCTGCTTTAGAACATAGACGCAGGACAATGGAAGCTTCTTTCAAAGAGAGAGAAAACTTTTAGGAAATTGGAAGACAAATTTTGTCACTGTACTTGCTCCACTGGTGTCCTGGGGCTAGACACTGCTCTGCCTCCTGAAGCACTGCAAAATGGGGACTAACCTGCCAACCCAGTGGATGCTCTTGCCACGTCTAGTGGCAGCTCAGACCTCCCAAAAACCCTTATGGAAAAGGACAACAAAAGAAGCTCTGGGACCACCCACTGTGAGCCCTACCCAGGGATTACTGTTGGAGAATTTATCTTTCCCTTGCAGAAACCTGAAGCATTTGACCCTCCAACTTTTCGGTCCACATGTGAATTATTTTGAGATGCCATCTGTGGCCAACCCAGTTCTTTTCCAAGCTATGTCAAGACAAGCAGGGGAGATCTTAGCACATTTGCTAAGATGAGGAGGATATTATTGGCCAAGCGTAGTTGTTTCTGCCCTGCCACTCACCTGGCATAAGCAGCTTTCTCCTTCCCACCCACCAACTCATTCACCCCAACCCCTTTCCACCTGCACATTTGCTTTCTTTTTGTTCTGCCAGCAATGAGTTGGAAAGAGAAAGGAAGGTGTGGGATGGTGATGGGGTGGCAGCACTCAAGTACATGCCTGGGAAGACCCTTGGCTGGAGGGTGGGTGGGTGGGGAGCTGACAGCTCATTGGTTGGTGGCTGACAAGGGTAGAAGCCATCTCTCTGGACTGCTCTCTCTTCAGCCTTGGGAGAGCTTGCCCTCACTGCCAGTGGATACATCGTAGAGGTCTGGAAGGTAGCGAACGAATCCACCAAGGAGCCCTTTCTTCAAATAGTTGCTCATTCGATGTCCTCCCATCAGCTGTCAGGTCCTAGCATACCCACAGGAGATTTCATTTCTTCCACACCATATGACACTCGAAACAATGGTCCACATGCTTCTCCTTGCCCCAGTTCAGAAGATGGAACTCAAAAAGTGGTGAATCTATGGCCACATGTTTGCATGTGGTCCTTTATTTTCTTTCTGAAAAATTGAAAAGCAGACATCACTAAAGCAATCTCAAGCAAGACACACTAAAACAATTTTGCCAAAAGCAGGGACTTAGCTTCTGTCACATTTATTTTTGAAACTTCTTCCTTGAAGCATTTAAAATGGAATGGATGAGATTACAAAATATTCGCAGACTCCAGCTGTTTCCCTGTTTGTTTCCAAAGGGAGTGAGTATAAATAGTAACAGAATAACAAGGATTACAGTCTGGGTTTTATTATTTTGATTGCAGCATCCTATATGTAGGCCTGAGCGCACATGCAACAACACAGACTAAGAGTCAAGTATGGGAGGGGGAAGGCAGTGAAAGCTAAGAGCCAGTTGGTCCAGGTGGGACTGGGTAGTTGGCTGAGCTGATCATGTATGGTACAGTTGGCGAGGGGAACAAGATTACCAGTGGATTTCCACTGGGATTCCATTTCATAGACGTGGATCCAAAATGAACCTTGCGGAGCATGTTCACTCACTCTGTTCACTTCACTCACTTTTAATTCTGGTAGGTTGGTTTTAACAGAGAATCTGAAAACAGGAAGGGAAATCCCTTCTTAATCCAGCAGCAATATCACCAACTGAATTAAATAAGTGAGGAAATGCCTAGGCTCAATTTCAAAGGGGATTGGCATTTCTTCCCAGGTTTATCATTTTTATAGGCCAGTTTTAGGACACACAATGGTGCCACAAAGCCAATATTGGGTTGGATGGATTCTGATTAGTTGAAGCATCTAACCATTATGTGTATGCAAATTAACAATATGGGACATTTAGGGTGCAATTCTAAATTGCTAGGTAAGCAGTGATGGGAGAAGTAGGACTTTTTTCCTGTCTAAATAGACATAGGGCGGCACCCTTACTCATTAAAGTTTTTCCCCTTCTCTGATTATTGCCCACAGTTATGAATTAGGTCATAATCTGTCAGAAATGTCTCCAGTGAAATTCTCATTGCAGGGAATATGACTCGAAAAAGAACATTCCCATCCCGCCCCCATAAAGCTGACTTGCTTCAATAGGATTTCATGCGTAATGTTCCTTGTTGACCATATATCCTTATTTGACATTCCTTAGAAAAAACATAATTACACTTATGGACTCAGTGGAAGCAAAAACAATTTCCTTCTTTTATTGCAGTAAAATAATTAAAATGGTGTGAAATATGTCAAAGACATTTCACACCTGTTTTTTACACTGTCATTTTCCCCAGGTGTTGTTTAAGATGACACTTTCTTTGTAGCACTTCAGTATTTAATCAATTAGTTAGATTAAGGAAACTATAATAATATGTGGATTTCAGCAGAAGTAGTCTTATTACTATCCAGGAGCTGCTGGAGAAAGGAAGACTTATTTTTGAATTTTTGAATAGAATTGCACCCCAATTGATTAAAACACTACAGATTAATTTAAACAAATATGCAGTCAGATTGAAGGATGCTCTTGTCCTTATAATGATAATACACTCATTGTCAAAAGCCTGGGAAGAAAAGGAAAACAAACCTTTAAAAAATCTTTCTTTTTTAGGTTGTTTTTGAAAACGGACATTAAATTTCTGTTCACTAGGCTACTGAAATCCCAAGATCTTAACTAGCAGTTTTAGGTTAAGTGCATCAATGTAGTTTGACTGCAATTCAATGTATCTACTTTTGCGAGCACAGAACCCTTCAGCTGGTTCATTTAGAAATGAATGTTTACATCCTCCACAGTTTTCTGTATATTGAGTTCAAAGTAACACCTGAAAAGTGTTTTGAAGAAGAATCTTGGTAATATCAGTATACCTGTGATACAGGTCTTCTGCGGATCATATCTCTCCAGTATTCTGTTCCATCTCTCAGAGAACACTGTGCACCTCTGAACTAAGCAAACCTCGTATCAGCTGTGCAAAACTGGGGTCAAAAACAAATTTATTTTTAAATGCTTCTCCATTTGAGGTACTTTTTCAGAGGAATCAAGAAGGGAAGAGTCAGCACTCCTTCAATCCAGAGCACCTGGTCCCCATCAGAGCCATTCACATTTACACAAGAGTAAAGGCACATCGATCACACTTAATTACACAATGAGTGAAGAGAAGAACATTTAGTTTGGTCTGTCTGTCTGCACAGAATACATATAAAAGAAAGAGAAAGATGGACCTTGCTTAACAGCACATATATCACATGCTCAGAGTATGTCAACTTATCCAATACCTTAAAAACATTCCTGTAAGTAATTTTCTATGCTATTCCTAACAGTAGATGTATAGATTATCCAAAATGGCTTTCCTGCAGCTGGCACACTCCGGAAGTTTTAGACTTAAGTTGCCATCACTCCAGCCACCATGAACACTCATCGAGAATGTTGGGCATTATGGTCCCAGATATCTGGAAAGCAAGAGGCTGCAGGAGGCTACTTTGAGTGAAGGACATCCCAAACCTGCTCTTTTTAGTATTAGATCAATACCCTACTTTTTTCTTACAGACTCAAAGTGGCTTACACTATTCCCCTCCTCCACACAACAGCAGCTCTGTGAGACACAGTGGTCCGAGAATCTGTGGCTGGCCCAAACTCATCCGATTAGTTCCATGGCCAAGCAGGGACTAGAACCCAGATCCATGCTTTTAACCTTGTCATAGAATTCCACAAGGTTTGTCTGGCAGGACCTGTTTTTGCGGAAGCCGTGTTGTGTGGCTGTCAGCCTCCCTTCCCTATGTAGCATCACTAGATCTCTCTCTATTATGAGCCTTTCCATTGTTTTGCCTACAATGGACGTAAGGCTAACCGGTCTATAATTCCCCATGTCCTTTCTACTACCCTTTTTGAAAATTGGGACCACTGATGCCACCCTCCAGTCCTCTGGAACTTCACCTGTTCTCCATGAGGTCTCAAAAATGGAGGCCAGCGGGCGTGAGAGAACCCCTGCCAACTCTCTAAGTACTCTCGGGTGTAACCCGTCAGGGCCTGGCGCCTTTGTAATGTCCAATGCCCTGAGGAGCCCCTCGACTTCAAGGGGGGTGTCTCTAATCTGTGCCCCTAAGTCCCCAGCCTCATCTAATCTCCTATGCGGATATCCCCTGTCCTGTTTTGGGAAGAACACAGAGGCAAAATAGTCATTTAGCATCTGTGCCTGTTCCCTCATATCAGTCACTGGATCTCCTTCCTCCTTATTTAGTGGTCCCACCACTTGTCTCCCCTTTCTCTTCCTCTTTACATGCTGAAAGAAGCCCTTTTTGTTGCTCTTGATATTCTTGGCAAGTCTCAGCTCGTAATCAGCCTTAGCCTTGCGAAGAATCCTTCTGCAACAGGCCTCCTCCTCCCGGTATACCCTTTTGTCTATTTCCCCCAGTACCCATTTCCTATGGAGGTTCCTCTTTTGTCTCATCCCTTTAACCACCTCCTTTTGCATCCATGGCAGCACTCTCCTCTGCCTCCCCACCTTACTGACTAGAGGTATCGTCAAGGCTTGCGTCTCCAAAACCTCCCTTTTGAGTGCTATCCACCCCTCCTCAACTCGCTTACCTTCCAGTAACCTATCCCAGGAGACTTTCCCCAGTCTGGCCTTCAGTTGGCCAAAGTTGGCCCTCTTGAAGTCCCAGCTTCTAGTGCTCGACCTGCTGCACGTCCCCAGTCCCCTGATCTCAAAGCAAAGGATGGAGTGATCATTCGCATCCGGAGCTCCCCTAATCTGTACTTCATCTATCAGCTCCTCCCTATTGGTCAAGACCAAGTCAAGGATGTTTCCCCCCCTCGTCACCTCTCAGAACCTCTGTGTGAAAAACCCTTCCTTTATAGCTTCTAGGAAGCTACGTGATCTGGCTGTCACCACCGAGTGAATCTCCCAAGTAATATCTGGGGGATTGAAATCTCCCATAATTACTGTGTCTCTCCCCTGAGATATCCTTAGAATCTGGCCTGTCAGGTCATCATCCAGGGTCTCAAGCTGACCTGGAGGGCGATAACATACCCCCACTGTCAGGTCTCTTTCCCTGTCAAAACCCCTACGTTTCACCCAGACTGCCTCTACCGAATCCCCATCTGTGCTGCATTCTGTCTCGCTGCATCTTGTCCCTTCCCTGACGTATAAAGCCACACCCCCACCTCTCTTTCCCTGCCTGTCCTTTCTAAAAGGGTGATATCCTTCTATGTTCACGTTCCAGACTTGCCTTTCATCCCACCAAGTTTCTCTGATTCCCACCAGATCATACCCTCCTATTCCCAGGAGAGCTTCAAGCTCTTCCTGCTTATTACTCATGCTCCTAGCATTGGTGTACATGCACCTCAACTCCTTCCCACCGCTTCCTTTCCTTGGAGTTCCCAGCCTCCTCCTTCCTCCCATCTTCCCTGATACCTGGCCCCTCTCTCCAGGAGTCCTGTCAGTCCCTGCAGTATCTCTAAAACCCTGCTCCCAGAGCCCTGATCCTCCTCCCACACTTGTCCAGTGCAGACACGTTACTGGGGGGCCTGACCCCCCCCCCGGCTCAGTTTAAAGTCTTCCGGACGAAGCTCGCTAGAGCATCTCCAAAGGACCTTTTCCCCATCCTCGTGAGGTGTAACCCATCCCTTGCCATAAGTCCATTGGCAAGAAAGCGAGTGCCGTGGTCAAGGAACCTGAAGCGTTCCTTCTGGCACCACACCCTAAGCCAGTCGTTCACCTCGGAGGCCCTCCTGTCCCTTCCTGGCCCAAATCCTCGGACAGGTAAGATTGCTGAGAAGGCCACTCCCTGAATTTCTTCCCCAAGGCCTCAAAGTCCCTGGTGGTCCCAACCACACCCTGCCTGGCCACATCGTTTGTGCCCGCATGGATCACCAGGAGCAGCTGGTGACCCCCGGAGCGAACAAGACGCTCCACTCTGTCCTTCACATGCCGAATGCATGAGCCCAGCAGGCAGCAAACCTCCCTTGTCTCCAGGTTGGGGTGGCACACCGCCGCCTCAGTGCCCTCAGCAGGGAGTCCCCAACAACAATCACCCACCGCCGTACCTTCCCGGTGCTGGTGGGCAGCCGTGCACTGCCCCTCGCCTTTCCCGCAGCGGCCCCCTTGCTGCCTGATGTCCCAGGCTGGGGGTCCTGCTGGTCCCCCAAGGCCTCATCAGCCCCAGCCTCCCCAAGTGGAGAGAACCAGTTTCCCAGCTCCAGATTGGTGCCAGGAGGAGGAGGCCGTGCTGGGAAAGGAGAGGGCCAGGGCCAGCTCCATGTTTCCACAGCTGCTCCTCCCGTGGCCTCTCCCTCAACCCTCTGTCCAGAGGGGGGCTGCTCGGGGGGGGGGGCTGGAGAGCTCTCTCAGCCCTCAGGCACCTCACCTCCTCTTCTAGCAGGGTCACCATCTTGCACCGAGGGCAAATGTATCCCTGCCTCTCCTGGTGGAGAAGGGCGAACATGTCGCAGCTCTCGCAGCGGACAGCAACACCCGTGGCTCCCGCCAAGGCCATCTCCTGGTCTGCCATCGGTATCCCTTCCGAGACCTTTCCTTGGTCCCCTGCCTTGTCTGTCCTGCAGTTCCTCTCACTCGCCCAGTTCTCCCAGACAAAAACCCACTCGCGCGCACACACACAAGGATAAAATAAACTTAAATTGGAAGAAAAACAAAGCAAAGCACAGCACAGCACAAGCAAAAACAAACAAACAAACCACTGTGTCTCAGGGAAGGGAGTCTCTGAACAGCCCGGTCCACAGACAAGGGACTCAGACAAGGGACGACGCCCTAGGAATTATGTCTATCTGTAAGAACATAGGGTTAAGACTATGGAACCATGCCATTATTTTCAAAAGAATAAATTACAATGTCTCTGAATTTGAAACCAATAATACCACCTTCAGTCACTAGAAGTGAGATTTCTATGACAATTCCCATGGCTTTGCAATAAAGGGAAGTGCCCAATTTTTTTTTTCCTATTCACAATTGATGGGCACATCCAATTTTCAATCCCAATTTGATTTCTTGAGGATATTTTCACAATTTCTTAAATTTGCCTTCTCACTTGAAAGTGTGTACTTACATAAATGCCCAGTTCCAAAAATATTCAAATATGCCTTTAGCAATGGGGGGGGGGGGGATGTGTGTGTTTATTTTTTTCCCCACCAATCAAAACATTAAAAAAAAAAAACAATCAAAAGGCTCTCTCACAGAGACCAACAAAGCTTTATGGAAGTATTCAGGGAATATCAGTGAGCTTCAAGTTGAAGCCAGGGGAACTAGTCCAAGGGGCAGAGTTGTCCAAATGCCCCCTTCCTTGCAGGGGTCAGACCTCTTCATGCAAATGAAGGAGTAAGGGGCTGTAATAATGCACCATTGCAGGATCTGTGCCTACAGGTACCAGCGCTAAGATTGGCCAGGCTTAACCTGTCTACTCGGTCTTAGCATAACTTTGCTTTGCTCAGCATTATTCCAAGCTATGCAAAATCAGGTCCATTTGTGAGTATTTTTATGTTGGAAGTGGCTTCAGTCCACAGGGTCTTTATTGATCTGCCACATTTTGCTGCTGTGTCGTATTAATGAGATAAGCACTACTTTAAATAGTTGGTTCTGAGCTTTAGTTGCCCTAGAAAATATAAGTGCTGAAGAATGGGGCAGAAAGTCATCTAAGTGAGCAAACAATTCTATCTATGGTTTCCAGCAAAGCTTCCTAGGAACCATAGGATGCCCAGAAAATCTATTCAGAGAAAGCACTCTTCTCTTAGAAAGTAGGATCAGAGGTTACCTGTCATAACTGGTGTGTGGAGAACTGCCAGAACTGACATTTGAAGGTTAGAAAATTGGCCTCAAAGAGACAGAAAAGGGGACCTTATTCCAATAGGTAGGGAGGGAAGGGAGGAGACTAGAAAGGCTTGGAGCCTCCTCCAGCACTTTTCCTCTCCTTCCAAGGGATCCTCACTAGATGGGCTGAAACACCTTTTGGGAGACTGGGGTAGGATATTGTAGAACAGAGAAGCAAAGATCACTTCCACTGCTGCTCCCACCCTGCAAGCTTCATCCTAAGATGGCACAAACTACCGGAACCCTCTAGGTTTGAGGCCTTCCGAGCCATTTATAGGACTGTGTCCTCCATACCAGACTGATTTACCAGACAGATTTATTGTGTGTCAAGGATGAACCTGAGCACTCTACCCATCTCATCATTGAATAGATTATAAATTATTTTTCTTCTTTTTTCTTTCCCCTCCTTTCCTTCTTGACCTCATCAGTGTAGATTCTATATTGTGACTTTCCATTGAATCCTTTCCAGTGTATTGAGAGCAACATTTCATAAGCGAACCCTTGCCACAATCTGTAAACACAGCAAAGAATTTTAGATTCCAACAGTCACTGAAATTTCCAAGTTGCTTCATATGAAGTCATCAGAGTATTCAGGACTTCTGCCTAAGCATATGATAGTTTCCTATATCTCAGTATGATCTAAGGTTAGCATACAGTCTTATGCATACATAAAGAGAAAGACAATACGATTGCACCACTGTGCCAGAAGCTGTAGGACTTTTTTCTCTCCACATGTATAGGGTTGCACAATCATCATAAGTTCATAAGGAAGAAGTTCAGTTAAAGAAAACTTGTATACAGCCATCATGGATAGATGCAACGTCCTTGCTGTATCACTAAAATAATGTGTCTTTTCCACAGTTGAATGCATTTGGCAGTTGCTTGTTGACATTGCTGGAATCATGTAACTTTCTTCCCCCTCTGCAGTCACAGCGCCGAGTTACATTTCACCTGCCCGATGGCTCACAGGAAAGCTGCAGTGACAGTGGGCTAGGAGACCACGAGCCCAGCAGCACCACAAGCACTTCACATCCTTTACCCCTTGGTTTCCCACAAGAGGAATACTATGAACAGACATCGCCCAACAGTCGGACAGAGGGAGATGGCAATTCGGATCCAGAGTCCAGTAAGTGCATTACATCTGGTCATTTTTTCAGTGGAACCTCCATTAGTCCAAAGTGTGCATCCAATGTGCCAGGGAAGCCGGGCAGGGAGAAATGATCCCTGCAGCAAAGGCAAGAGCAAAGGTGAACCTTCCCATTCTTCTGAAGTGTGTTCTGGCAATTGTAAGGTTTGTGTTTCTTTTGCCTGTACTTTCTGAGCTTTATTTTGAGACTCAGGGGATGACCACAAATGGAGACTTTCCAATAGGTTACCTTTGGCATGTCATAGGGCTGCTCTTAGAAGGGACAAAGCAGATTACCAAATTGAGCTATTGAGAATACGAATCAACAGAATGGTGACATCTGTTCTTTGAACTGGAGTAGAAGGAAGGTGGTAATTGGCGAACATTGAGCAACAGCTGTCCTTAAGCACCTTTGTTTTCATTTCAGTTTATATTTCGCACTGTAGAGAATATTAAGCCAGGCTTTGCATTTTGTCTTGGTCACTGAAGAGTGTAAAAATGTCAGCTGAACTGATACTGACTTCAAACCACATTGAAGAAAAAAAAATAATAATGAAATTACTTCAAACCTAAGCAGTACTTCTAAACAGTATTGTTGCTATTTCTGTGGATGTTTGTTTTGGTCTTAGATTTTGTCTAGATCGGTGTACAATTTCAGAAATTTGTTTTGGAATTTATTCCATCAAGGCAGTTCTTAAGTCCTAGACTGAAAAATAAGTACATGCTAATGGTACTGTTTACCTGAAGTGTAGCCTCACACATCTGAAATGCCTTGCTTGCCACACAACAGCAAAGCTACAACACTTAGTGCTTGAAGCAGTTTCATGGCAACTCCTTTGAAGGTGCTATCAGGTAAAAGAAAGTTATTTTTGGCTCATGTCAGAAATCCAGCTTGGATCAGTTGCTGGTTTTTTGAAGCCTTGTGTTCTTTTACATTTGGAATCAGAAGGGGTGAGGGGATTGCATTTGAAACATCAGCCATGCCAATTTTAAATTAATGATATGCACTCTGACAAGCAAATGTTGTTGACATACCTTACTTCTTCAGGGCTGATCAGCGAATAGATGTCTCTTTGGGTGTGGGAAGCTTACAAGCAGTTTAGACTCGCCTATTTTTCTTAGATGACTAATTATCTGACAGCTCCAGTTGAAGCCTGATGCCTAGAATAATTAGTGTTCTGTGGTGTGAACTAATGTGGTTTCAACTGCAACAGCAGTGCTTTGACATAGGTAATGTTCTGTAACTTTGGCAGTTTTCAGAGAACAATTGTATCTGGAATCCTTTAAGATGATATCAATTTTCACAGTGCTACCCTTCAACAGAAAACTTACAATATGAGGATTCACGATAAATGAACCCTGGCAGATCAATATTTACCAATACAATAGAGCAAATATTTGCCATAAAAACAAGAAACAGAAACCTTGAGCTAATTTGTTGATGCATTTTGGCATCTGCATGCCTGAATAGAAAGTGACAGATGTTGTATATTATAGATGTAGACCAGTCTTCCACTCCAGATGTTCTAGATGATCGATGATCAGGGAGCATAACCAATATGCAGGAAGGCTGGGCATTTAGGCTGAAATAACTGGAAGGCACCAGTTGGAGGATCTAAAACATCTCCTCTGGGAAAACCTAGTGATACATGTGTCAGTGAGACTGTTTATACACCTGTATTCTGCAGTTTATAGGAGCCATCCATGTTTCTGCACCTTGTCCTCATTGTAGATCCTATAAAAATCAGAATAAAAGCTGAGACATGAATGGATAATAATAGATGTATCGCAATTGACAAAATAAAAGTTTATTCATGTATTTTTAAAAGAAATCAGGAAAGAACCCTTCTGTGTTTTGAATTATACTGCATAGATGTGGATTTTGTATCAATGTTGCGAATGGGTTGGATCCAGATTTATGCTTGGTCAATTGTGCTGAAGGAAGTGGAGTTCCTTGCCCCCTTTTCCTTGTGCCCCCAGCCCCCTGAAAATGCTGAACAGAGTTGGGACACTGTGTTGAATTGAGTGAACTGTGGTGTGCAGAGGAAAAGAGTTCTCCAATAGTCAAAAGGAGGGAACTTCTTCAAATGGAAACTTTCTTCCCATGAAGTTTCCTTCCTTTCATGGAAGGCAGTAATTGGATTTCACCCCAGACCTTTGAATTGTACTACCATTGAACCCTCCCCAGTGCCCAAGAAATTTGCTCTGTAAATACATATTTTGAATTGGGTGTCTGTTTGGGAATATTATAATCAGGCTTGTGACTATGCAGGATGGAGGAAGGTCAAATCAAGTGATGGGAAAGAGATTAAAGCAACTTTATAATGAACTCTGCTCAAGATTTTGTCTGTTCAGTCAGGAAATTTACCTGGGTTTGTGGTCTGAAGATTAGGAATGTCAGTGTGCCCTTGTTTCCAAGATTTAGGAGCTTCTCTGAATACAGCCTGGTGTGCTTGCTTGAGGACTGTGTGACTCCCAGAGCTTTTTAGATCTGGCATTCTGTGCTTTTGCTTAGCTTTCTTCAACCACTGCTTAGTGTGACGTGCCAGGGCTGTATCTCTGAAACAAAACGTTATCCCTTTCCAAACATGCCTATGTTGACATGATCCAGTGCTTATCAAATATGGAAAAATGATTCAGACTTAGAGTTTGAAGTCACTTCTGTTTCCATACATGTGTCCTGACCTTGCAACATTACTGTGCAGGGAGGCAGTTAATACTTGTAGGAAATAAAGGAACAAGTTTTCCATGTCATTATGCAATATAGTACAGTGGGCAAGGCCACTGGATTGGTCTTGATGCTTAGCACAGCTTTTGGTAACAGCTGAATAAAGAATGTTAATCATGTCCTTTGTATCTCATTCAATACTTTCTTTTCCTTGTAAATATTCTTTCCAAATCCTTCTTTCCAAATATTCTTTCCAAATTCTTTCCAAATGTGAATTACTTTAAAGAAAGAACAAATGTCCAGTGCATAGGGTGTGTAAACAGGATTGGGACAGTGATGTGCGAATTGTGAGGGGGGAGGTTCATGGTGTGATGGTGAGTGGACCACAGTGGGTGTAAAATCTTATCCACCCATATTATGGACCTAATCTAACTACTCCACCTCATCCTTGCACACATGCACATGCTTTTGAATATATACAACATCCTTTCAGACACTGCTAAGGCGATTCAGGTTTTAGCCAGTTTGAATCTCCCGGACAAAACTTGAGTGCTATCTGTGCTCAAAGTCCATATATTTCCAAGTTTGACGTCTGAGACAGAGACCAAAATATGTCTTCCACAGCCTGCTTGAATTTGAGGAATTCACATTAAAAATGTGTAGTGATAAAAATGTTTACAGATACCTTCAAATCATTGGGGAAGGATGGATACTTTATTTATTTATTTATTTTTATTTATTAAAACATTTTTATGCCGCCCCATTCGCCGGAGCCTCGGGGCGGCTCACATCAAAGCCTCGGGGCGGCTCACATACATTCTCACAATGCATACAGTTTGAACAAAATATATACAATGGTATGTACAGGTTGCCATGTGAAAGCCAAAACCAAAAACGAAGATCAGATGACATTGTGGACATAAACAGAACATGCTTTGAAGTAGAAAAAACTCAAGTTCGTTTTTCACACACACCCTTGAGCATGCTAGGGTTAAATATGTGGACAGTGCAATGTCTGGCTTTAACAGAACTCTGTCCCTGTCCCTGTCCCTCTCCCTCTGTGTGTGCGTTACAAAACTGAGATAGAAACCTTTTTGAGAAACCCAGGAGCTGCATAGTATTTAATGATAATAAAGCACTATATTCAGAACCAAGAGCCAGATATTGCCACTGGGAGATATAAAGGTGATAGATCTCTCAGCTATGTTTTGCCTCTGTGTATTCTCTCAGGGTGTGTCGCATGCGTGTGTATGCCTGAGTCGTTAGGTGTGCTGGTTTTCCCCATCTTCAAAGTAATACTCCAGTAATTAATTTTCAGAGAGCTGGAGTAATTACTGAGACAAGACTGTATGATTGATCTTCTACCTTTAATCTAATTAGCCTGTCCATAGGTGGAAGAATGTAGTCGCTGAACACTTTAAGGCTCAGAGAAAAATTCAACCTTTCTTTGATGGCCTGCTGAGACCACTTCCATACTTCATCTCCAAGGTAGTAATTAGCTGGTTGTTTGGGTAAAAAGGTAAAGGAAATGATGCAGATAAAAATAATAACACAACCACCACTAAGGAATGGTTGCACATTCCCATTTCAAATTTTGTTTATCTTTAACTATGTGTCATTATATCTTGATAACATGCCATAAGAAAGTAAGAAGAGCCCGGCTGGATCAAACCAAGGGTTCATCTAGTACAATGTTCTGTTCACCCAGTTGCTGACCAGCTGACCATGAGATTCCTCAGGCAGGACAGGTTGAAACAGCAGTTAGGATACAGTAGCATACTACCTCTAGTACTGGAGAGCATGTAGGTAGCAGGACTACCAGCTGCCATTGGCAACTTAGTCCTCCATGAAGTTCTCTAATCCCTTTAAAGCCATCCAGATTGGTAGAATTTACTGCATCCCATGGATGTGAGTTCCATAGTTCAACTATGTGCTGTTGGAAGTACTTCCTTTTTTCTGTCCTGAATCTCTCACCAGTCCGCTTCATCAGATGACCCAAGAGTCTAGAATTATGGGAGAGGGGAAAAAATGCTTACTATCCACTTTCTCCATATTGTGCATAATCCTCTACACCTGTATCATGTCTCTCCTTACTCACAATTTTTCTGAGTGAAACATCTTATATAATATTTCATCATAATAAAAAAGGTAAAGGGTAGGGTTTCCCCATGCCCCAGTTGTGTCCGATTCTAGGGGGTGGTGCTCATCTTGTTTCTTAGCTGAGGGAGCCAGTGTTTATCTGCAGACAGTCTCCATGGTTGTGTGGCCGGCATGACTAAATGCTGAGAGGCAGGGAACGCTGTTACCTTCCCACTTAAGTGGTACCTATTTATTTACTTGCATTTATTTATTTATGTATTAAAACATTTTTATGCCGCCCCATTCGCCGAAGCCTCGGGGCGGCTTACAACAATAAATAAAACCAATAAGTTAAAATATACATATACATAATCATAATAATTTAAAACACACAATATAAAATAAGCCACCCTGGCCAGATAAAATTCAGTGGTATTAACATTTAAAATGTTGCTTAAATAAAAAGGTCTTCGCCTGGCTTACATGCTTTGGAAATGCCAGGTTGGCAGGAGCTGGGACAAAGCATTGGGAGATCACCCCATTGTATGGATTTGAACTGCCGACCTTTCAATCAACAAGCCCAATGGCTCAGTGGTTTACACCACTTTGCCATCTGCGTCCCATATCATAATAACCAGTGGCTAAAGTCAAAGCTGCAAATGATTATGTACCCAACTTTCTATCACAGGGCAAGAATCAAGTAACATTGTTGTGATGTTCAGAAGTGTAGACTGCCACTGAGGTGTCTAGGTCACTATCTGAGATTGCTTTCCATTGCTGCCCAAAAGCATTTTACCTCCAGGCTTACAGACAAAAGTCTGCTTTTCCCCTCAGGACTTGACTCCCTTCCTAAGAACACAAGCAGATTCCTTATGACTCAGACCAAAGGCCTATCTACGCCATGATCTTGCTATGCTCAGTGACTGACCTGAGGCACACCCACGGAAAATGATGGCGATAACACCTTCTTACAGTGTTATCAAGGAACTGACATTCATATTTAATATGGACTCCTGTGTTGCTTCCTCATGAAACTTTCATGTAGCCACCATCACTACTGTTAGACCTATCATCCCTTCAGCAGCCCCAATCAAGCCATCGTCACATCTCAATTCCTGAACAGAACCAATGCATAAATCACCAATGGACACCATGTGTTGTTGTTTTTATTCTTGTTGCCACTGCTGTTCTTTGTTTTCAACTGTTCAGGATGTATTTTCCCTCCATCATTTCTATGAGATAACCCTGAATGTTGCATTATGTGATACCATTCCTGTTCTGGTTATGTACACAAAATTACACTCCTTGCAGTTGTCAACATGAGATTTATTCTGTTGGGCATTCCCAGTGCATGTAATGTTGGAAGATGGCACACAACTGCTGGCCACACATCCCATGTTATAATAGCCATTAGTCATCAAAGATCACATTTAAAGCTAGCCGTTACTTTCCCTGCTCCCTCCAAGCAGATCAAGAGAAAGACTTTCTAGTTAAAAGGATTTATTATGGAAATGCTGACTGGCTAGGCAGACTTTATAGTATAAATGAAGAATTTTGCAGAAATAAATAACAAAAGAAACAAGGAAAACAAGGAAAATAGAATTCTAGCCATTAGGGAAAGGTGGCTTAATGATAAAAAGCTGATTCCAACTGTTCCTTTCCAAAATTTAACAAGCAACCCACACTTTGAAAGTAGATTCTCCTGCTCAGTGGCCAATTGCTTGGACCCTCTGATGCTTCTCAACTGGCTCGCCCTCTGAAGGTGACACTGTGCCCTGCGAATAATTATGCTAAGCTTTCCTCTTTTATATTAGCAAGGTCACACCACTTTCCCAGAGCATTTGAAATTTTCTGACTCTTGGTGACCAGCTGGCTTATATCTGAGTCCAGTGACCTTGGTATTTCAGCTACAGGTTCTAACAGCTACCTGAGTCAGAACCTCTTTCTACAAGCTTTGTAGGCTCCTTTGTGGGAAGAGAGGTTCCAATCCTACAGTGAAGCAGTTCTGTACACATACTATTTATCTATGTGATGACGAGTACTGAAGCAATCTGGGTTCCTTATCACATAGGAACCCAAGCACCCCTTCCCATTATGGTAACAGTAAGAACATAGTAGCAGTGTTCTGTTCTGTTCTCACAGTGGCCAGCCAGCTTCCTATAGGAAACCCACAAGTAGGTCAGGGGTGCAGCAGCACCCTCCCACCCATGTTCCACAGCAACTGGTGTACATGGTGTACAACTGGTACAACTGGTGTACAACTGGTATATGGCATCTGATAGCATATAGCCATTAGGACTAGTAGCTGTCAATAGCCCTATAGGTCATGGATTTCTCTAATACTCTGTTATAGCCATCCAGTTTGATACTTGCTATACTGGTCACTAGCTCAGTCATTCTAGCATAGGTGTTCATGAAAGCTTTTCTAAAAAAAACATGCTTATCTTTAAGATGCCACAAGATTCTTTATTAGTTTCAACATCAACATTGTCGTCATCATCATCATTGTCATCATTTCAGTAGTTTAGAAATGCCCCTCAATATATTCCATGTTAAATAAGATGGGGGCATTCTTTAACATATAAATCCTGAAGGTGTTGATAGAGTTCCATTTATGTTGGCAGATGTGAAGATGAGTTTATCTTGGGGATCTTAAATCCAGTATGGATTACACAGAGATTTTGTAAGAGAGGGCAGTCTGTTCTGAGTGTAGCAACTTCATGTCAATTTTGTTTGAAAATGACAAGTGCACAGAACCTGGAGTCCTCGGCCAACAGAGAGCCAATGTCACAAAGTCTGGAATGTCACTGGACATGAATAACGGTCCTCAGTGGCAGGGAACACGTAGTCCTTCCCTTCAAAACGAGCCTTTCTTTGCTTCTCTCCCTTTTTTCTTTTTAGTAGGCTACCCACACCATAAAATAAAGTTCACATGACATTTATATTTTTATTATTTATGAGCCAATGAGGCAATTCTTTTTATGACCTTCTCCTTTTATTCTCCCTGCCTCCCTGCCTTTCAGCCTATTTTATCTTAAATTCTTCTTTCTTCCTTATCTTTTGAGAATAAGAAAATAGTGTCTCTTTAGGACTAGTTTCTTTTCTGCCCTCTCTACTTTTCTGAAGAATTGATAATCAGAATGGCACCTCACAAGATCCCCCCCCCCAGCAGTGCCTTCAACCCCCCTAACCCCTTCGTCCCAAAAGGGGGCAGAGGATGGGAATTGTGAGACATTTGGGAATGCATGTTATATTGATGAAAAGGGTTTATGGACATTTACAGATTTGGGAAAGAAATTATTTTAAATTTTAAAAAATGTGGGACAAAGTGGAATAGACATCCAAATACAGACAGAGGGCACTGAGTGCTTTGCATTTTTAAAGTCCAGCTTTAAATTCCCATGTATTCAGCCATGTCTATGATGCTGAAATTATTCTAATATGGATGTATGTACATATGTATTTTCTTACTGGCTGGCAGAACATGGCTCTATTCCTCCTGGAAATTGTTATGCCGATTCAATTTGGCCTGTAGAGCTGCGTGAGAACTTCACTTAATTATAGTTTTGACTTTAAAGGTGGCAAACTTAGTCAACTGATGATGTTATCTATCATTTTTGTGATAATCAATTCTTAATAAATTTTGTACCAGACTGAACAATTCCTTTAACCAGTTCTATGATGTAATATAGATGTAAATAGGAAAATGTCTGGAGACTATATGTATGCTACTCTGAGGTCCTGAGAGGAAGAGATGGGTGTAAGATTTATATCATGAAATGCTTTCAAAATCCATAATGACTTGGAAATTGCACATTTATGAGCAATACAAATTAATCACCCATAGGTCTACCTCTTGAAATGCTACTGGCTAGCATGCCTTCCTTAGAGAACTTGGAGGCAACAGTAAAAAGCAAGCCTACTTACATTTAGAAGTGAGGTCAGAATTGAAGACCCTGAAGATGGAATGAAATGAGGAAGCCTCTCCCTTTGGCTGCTTGTATTATGTATTCATCTGCAAACCATATTCTGCTGGAGTTGAATTTCAAGGCTCCCTAACTCTGACCTATACTCCACTCTAAACAAACAGAGATATTAATCAGCTGACAGCAGGGACTGCAAAGAAAGATGGGAATTTCAGTACAAAGGGGGAAAATAATCTACCCTTGTATTAACTGTCAGTCCAGTGTTCTGATCCACTAGAGAACTGGCCCTGGTTGAAATGGGGCTTAGAGGTTATTGCAGTGTTGCTGCTTGTTGCATTAAGCCAACCTTGGTGGTTGCAAAATATGGCTGTAAACTAATAGACCTAGTACCATGCAGGAATAATCATGGTATTCTACATAGACTTTCTTCTTCAGAAAGCCTCTCCCTCCCCCCCCCCCACACACACTGTGTCTCCCTCATTCTTGGGGTATGTGTGTGTGCTTGCAGAAAGACAGCAAAAGCAATAGAGTTTATATCCCACCATTTTTTCCTAATTCTCTTTTCCATTTTATCCTCCCAACAGTCTTTTGAAGTAGGTTAGGCTGATAAGTCATTATTGCCCGGAAGTTACTCCATGAGTTTCATGGCCAAATGAGGATTAGAACTTGGGTCTTCTGAGTTCCAGTCCATAACTTTAACCACCTCACCACTCTGGGTTTTAGACCATTCAGGCATTCCTGAATAACAAATGAAAACCAGAGGAAATGAAAAAGAACTTCTGTCCTTGATACAAAGGTTTGCTCCCCTCCCCTCCCCTCCCCTCTTTAAGATATGGGCTTAGAAGAAAGATGGTTCTTACCAAATTCAGACACTAAGCATGGTACTTTGGTGTCAGAGGGTAGGGCGTTGTCAGAGTGCCTCATACCTGGGGCTTGCTGTTCACCTCCCCTCCCTGCCTACTGGAACATCCCAAAAAGCCCGTTATGACCACGGAGATGCAGGCAGTGTAATTATTTTCTAGCCACATGTGAGATAGGCCCAAGGGAGACCAAGCATGGGCACTCAGCTAAGTGAAGCAATGACGAAATTTTTAGCTAGATATCCAAGCCACCCTGTGCCTGTTGGGTGCTGTCTAGTGGCAGTAGGATTTAGGATTTCTCTGCTAGTGGACAGACAATATATGTGTAAGTGAAGGAAGGAGAACGTTTGAAGTCAATACACATGACTGAAAAAAGTTTCTGTTTAAAATTCTGTTCACAGCTCTTCCAGCAAAATGCCCAGGAAGATGATCATGACAGTGATAAAAGATAATGTAACAATTAATAATAGCATTAACAATAAAACAGAGGTGAATCATGGTTGTTTTATAAGTGACATGGGCTGCTATCCCAATGTAATCACATGTGCCCAATCCCTTGCACACTCCATTTTATTTAGCTTCGCTTCTTGGACGACAGTGTAACTCTGTGTTACATCACAAAGTACTTTTCAGACTACCATAAGTTTCAAGAGCAATTTGTCATGCTTTAAGTTGACTGGCTGATACTGGAGAAACCCAGAGCACTGTTGTCCATGAGGAATTTCTTTCAGTGCAGATAGTGGATGGACAACGGATCTGGAAATAACTAGGTAAATTATGCCATTAAAAATACTGGTTAAAATTACAGCTATTGAGAGGGAAGCTGGAAAAAAGTATCCCTTGTCAGTGGCTTTGAGACATAAATTGCCAGTTCACAATCAGAAATGTCCCTCTTCTGTTCTTCTCACATGTCAGCTTTAAGTGCTAGAAATTGCCACATGAGACACTGTCCTTTTAGGAGCCATAACAATTCAGAACTGGAAAAAAAAATCTCCCTTTCCTTTAGTGGACAGTATGGACTGCATCTAAGGCTCTTTCCTTTCCCCTTTATATGTACATAGTTCAGTCCATTGGCTCTTCAACTACTACCACCCAGACAGAGAATCCCAAGGAAAGGTCTTCTTCATCACTTACTGCTTGAGATTCTCTAGCAAAGGTATTTTCCATCACATCTTAAGATCTTCTTTATTAAAGATGACAGCAATTAAACCCAGAACCTTCCAAATGTGAAATGTGTGAAATTTGGTCGCCCAGCATGGACGACTGGGATTCAGATGCATGCATACTTCTTTAAAAGTAGGTGATGCCAGATCTCTTCCTCCTCCTCCTCCTCTTCCCCTCCCCCCTCCCCTCTTTCATTAATGCTTCCTGACTTTAAATTATGGCTGGAATTTGCTTCTAATGGCTGTATGGGTAGAAACAAAAGCTCTTCTATTTACTTGCAGGGAGCAATGGCAAATGAAATGTACTGTTGAATAGTTAAACATCAGCATGTTCCCTGTTAGGATTGGAAAAGATTGAGGTAAACAACAGCATGCTTACAACAATTGCTTGAGATGAATCACAGGAAGGAATGGCTAAAGGAAATTGAATTTTTATTTTTATTATTTTTTAAAAGAAAGATTGGTGGATACTTCTAGTGTTATGCCTGCCACTTAGCAGCAAATATAGTGAGAGCTGTGGATGGGGGGTGGGGGTCTGTGAATAAACAGGGAGGTGTAATAGATAATTAAGGGTGAAAGGCATGTGCTGGGAATAAATAGAAAGGACAAAAATAGCTTAGAGGAGAAACTTTGGAAAAAAGAAACAGAGGTTAGATGTGCAAAGGTGTATGTTACCTAAGTTGATGTGAAGATAAACTGCATCAGGAATTCTGCTTTGGAAAAACCACGGGCAAGAGGCAGCCATGGCAAGCATGCTTTCTTGAAAGCGCTCTCAGCTGTAGCTGAAACAATGGAATTATTTGCCCTCAGAAGCGCAGCAGAAGATGGCATAATGCCTCAATGTATAGGGCAAAGAGAACTCACCAAATATTAATTGGATTTTGCTCAATTTCTATCATTAACCAGTCTGTAAACATGCAAAGATGTTGAAAAGGCACGATCATACTTAATGTTGAACTGGCACATGTGTGTGGCAGGGGGAGGGAGGATCACAATACAAAGGTGTGGCGGGCGAAGGGCCAGGCAGTGCCATCTGCCAGAAGGATGCCACCTCCCAGGGAATGTGCAGGTGCTGTATTATATGATCCATGGAGCCAAACAGGAGTGTGTCTTGAAGGACTTTGCCCAGACTTCAATACTTACCAGAGAATACTTCTTGCTAATGATATTTATAAAAAACAAATGAAAAATAAGATTTTTTTTCAAGAAGAATCCTCTGTCCACTAGCGCTGGGATGATTCAGAGTCCCAGTTGTTACATGCATCATTAATGTTTGACTTTGGTGATTTCATTTCATATTTCTGCTTCTGTTTTTGACTTTCGCTAGCTTCCCTCAACCCCTTCTCTGCTGCGTTTGCTTTCTTACAGTGTGGCAGCTTCACTGTTGTCCTTTTGGCCTCTAGGGGATAATCTGGCTTGATCTGATCCAGGACCTACTTGTTCATCTTTCTGCAGTCAAAACATCCAATACCATGTTTTGAATGCATGGATCTTCTTCCTTTTAGCTTCCTTTGCTGTCCTGTTTTCACATCTATACATAATGCTGCATAATAGTGTGGATGATCTTGGCCTTGTTTCCAGTAAAATATCCAATCTTTTCTAGGCCCTTTATTGATTATATAAGTCTCAGTCTTTTAATATCTCCAGTGGAATTAATGACTGGGTCAAGGTATGCAAAATGAAGTCAGATTCAAAAATTGCTGTTTTTCTAGTTGCACATGATTACAAAACCATGGATAGGTTTCAGTTTCTGCAGGTTGGAATGATGGCTATATTAGCATCTTGTCAAATTATTTTCAGTCCCAATCTTTTTTTTTTCTGTTGCAACAATAACATTTCTTTATCCATCAATTAAAATAAAACAACCCATCTATCATCCAGTATTTGTTTCATTGTCCATTAGTGAATTCTTATTTCGCTGCAATTTCTCATACAAATGGAGTGCAGTATGATTGTCTTCACCTGTCAATTTCAGTAGGGGATTCAGCTGTTCCCAGCAAGGAGGAGACCCTGTTCTACCTGCTTGTCATATATGTGCCAAAGATGTGGAGCTTGCCAGGAGACAAGAGGAAACAAGCTACTATGGAGACTGGAGCTGTGTCACACATTTGTCAGAGCCTCAGTTTCATCTCAGGCACTGATTGGAGAACAGTCTGACTATGCTTCAGATTTATCAAAAGTTGTCTTTTTTGATGTGGGTACTGAACCTGAACCAAGACCCAGAAATTCAAGGATTTGTACTTCCTATTTGCTATCATGAAATGAACCTCAATTACTATACCCACCCCCATCATAGCTGCTTGATATCTGCAGGCATCATAGAAGATCATGAGCAATGCCTTCCTCAGCTCAGGGCGGGAAATGATGCAAGGAATGTTGTGCCACATGCCTTTCCCCTTTAAAAAACAAAACAAAACAATTAAAAAAAACTATTTCTTGGCAGAACTGGATGAAGTATGCTGGAGTCAGTGCAGCGGAGGGCCACAAGGTTGGTGGCCAGTTTGCAGGGGATGCCGTATGAGGCGAGACTGAGGGTACTGGGTCTCTTCAGCCTGGAGAAGATTGGAACTGAATCTTCAGAGGGGATATGTTGCCGACATACAGGCATGTGAGGAGATGTCACACGGAGGTGGGCAGAGACCTGTTCTCCCCTGCAGAGGAAGGCAGAACGCGCTCCAACGGAGCAAAACTCAGGGAGCCAAGGTTCCATTTGGATGCCAGGAAGCACTTCCTGACAGTCAGGACCCCGAGGGTGTGGAATGGGCTTCCACGGGGGGCCGTTGAGGCCCCATCGGTGCAGGTGTTCAAGGATAGGCTGGACGTCCACATGGTGGGCATGTCGTGAGTGGAGCTGGCTGGTGCCGGAGGTCGGACTAGACGGCCCAGGAGGCCCCTTCTGACTCGCTCTGTTTCTATGCTCTTTTAGTTGACTTTTAAGGGCTCTGAGCCTAATATGTTCCAGATGAATATATTTATTGAAGGCTTTGTCATTTTAAGAGTCCCCTTCCAAATAAGTCACACATATCCCCTATGTTCCTATGTTCTGAAAATTACAGGCAGTTCCAAGGTGTCCCTGAGTGCTTTTTATTCCACATTATTTTACCCATCATTAAGTAGACATTATCCAAAATTGCCTCCATGGTGTTGAAATCAGCAAATAAGAGGCTCTTGAATTAAAATGTAATACAGAAAAAGTGGCATAGAAAGGTGGGACAGTGGTTTGTAATATTGGATGGTTAGGCTTATGGAGTAACTCTGGACTAGAAACATCTCTAGCTTAATCTAAGAAATGTTAGAGGATATTGAATGGCTGGAGTTGAAGTTGTGAAGAGGACTGGATGAACATTTCAGCCAAACTCAAGGGAAAGCCAGCACTACAATTCATGTGGTTTAGGGTGTGGTAGAGCAAGGTAGTGGTAGAAAGTGGCTTAAGGTGTGGTAGAAAACTGATTAGGATACAAGTTTGGAAGGGGATTTGGATTCAGGGAAGTACAAGAAGATTTTTTTCCAGCTTCCTTGAATGAGGTTCTGTAGGAAGATATACTAGAAGCAATAAATAGGTCATAAGCAGAATTATCCCTTCCTCTTTTCCTTTTCAACTTATTTAGATAAGACTTCAGAAGCACAGTACTTTTATTAAAGTTTATTGGTTATAAAACAGTATCAATGAAGTTATGTTCTGTTTGAGGTGTTGGAGAAGCATCTGCCCACATGAACAATTGAAGCAAAACTGAAATGTTCCCTCCCCATGCTTTTCAGAAAGGTCTTTCCTCCACCCTCAGTGTGGCTCTTGCTGCTTGAGGGCTGGAATATTGGATGCATGTTAAGTGGTCTGTTCACTTCCCCTGCCATCTCCTTAAAAGGTCATGGAACTCCCCCTCTGTCTCCTTCCCACCCAGCTCAGAAAAGTTTCCTTCCTTTTCCAAGGTGGACTGGTTCTCTACCTGAGAATTTTCACTTGGTAACCTTGAAACTTCAAAGTCATCTGGCCCCACCACCCCACCCTTCCGCCTTCTCTTCTGAAATGGACAAATCTGAGTGAACTGCAATGTGTGAGTTGCTTTTTGCAAAATGAAGCAGCACCGTGCAGCAAGCTCTCTGAAATCATCTGCTCTGTGAAGTTGACCCCTGAATTGAATTGTCTACAATATGCAGTTCCAACCAGTAGAATGCAAGTATTCAGTTCACTGGGGACTTGCCCAGACCTATGCTGCTATAGACAAATGCCCTTGTCATCGAAACAGAAGCTGAGTAATGTGCTGTTAATTATTATATCAACTGGAGATGGACAGTAGTTGCAGCAGCTAGAAGATGAAAAGGAAGATTTATGGAAAGGTTTCCACAGAATGTGGTTTCCCAAGGCTACAGAAAGAAGCTGTTTATATTTCTTATAAAAGTAGGACTTAATGTGGAACATGGTTCTTTTGCTACATGGCACCTGGGACAAAGGATGGGCAGTCAGACTTTGATTGCTCCACTTAGGAAAATAGCATGTTACTGTAGATTCTGTAGGCCCAGTTCTTTGGATTTGTCTCTCTGTGTGTGCCCATGGACTGGTATTAGATTATATTCTTTGGAACTTTTCACAAATGGCATTCTTTTAGTACTCTGTTGCATAAACACTGAATTAATTGCTCCCAGTGAGATCCCAAGCCTATGGAAGAACATCCATTACGTTGCCTTACCTTAACTATTCTTGCAAAGAGATGCACTCATTAACCCTAGAATTCAGGAGTCAGAATGAATCAAGAAGAAATTTTATTATACCAGTCAGCAAAATCATTGACAACCACAAGCAACAAGTTCATAAGGGTTTCAAAATGCTGAGATACTTATGAGCTGAGACTGGATCATGGTTAATTTCCAAAATATGAAACTAACAAACTTCCTTCTTGTCCAAATGCTTTGTCATTCAGAAATTTCCACCAGAAAAGCACAAATATTTAATAATGTATCTGAGCACATTTGATTATACACAGTATCAGGTCATCATTATTCATTTATGCATCTTCAGCCAGGCAAGCTGATGGGGTTTTGACAAGGGACTCCATAATAACAGTCATATGGAACTTTATGTATACATTAGGAATTAATCAGATTCTACATATTAAAGCAAAATAGCCAAACCTTGCCCTTTCCAGGTGTCAGGAAACTGATGCAAAGGGTATGCAAGTGCCAAGTCTTAAAAAACAAACAACAACCCCCCCCCAACACACACACACCAAATATATATTGAACAACTTGTCTTTTAGCTAAATCAATATTAGAACACAATCATCCATTATTGTGTGATTTTTATCATATTATTTTTAATTCTTCAGTTGCCACATATTTTTCATTCCTCATGCTGATACTTGTTTAGCCTCTGTTGCTTTTAATTGATTATTTAATTGTGTTGCTTTTAAAATGTTATGTATGTAGATTTTTAAAAATTGTTTCAAGTGTAGATTAAAGTGAGTTTCTGTAGAAAAATAAATGAACTTGAAAGAGAGAGAGAGAGAGAGAGAGAAGATGCATGATGCTTTACAAAGCATGAGAAAAAAGGGCTCTTCCTTCTAGGGGTTTATATTCTCAATACAAACGAAAGGGAGTCAGCAGGGAATGAGTGGAAAATGTTGGCAAGGCTAAACAGGAGAAGAATATACAATGATTCCAGTTACATATTTAGGCATATTCATACAAAGGAGTTGTTCCAAATACTTAATGACAAATTATATTTTCCTACCAGTTTCTGCAACTGCAAGTAAGTAGTCTGAGTCAGGTACAAAAACTGATGGCATAGTAAACTGTAGAGTATTCTACGTTGTCTCATTTATCAGTCAGAACCCTGTTTCTGAACGCAGGGCACTTTGGAGTGTAGCTAGATGTAAAGGGAAGAAGGAACCACCTAAGCAGAAGATTGTCCGATGCAGCCACTCTATGGATCATACTAGTGGTAAATTGCCATGCAGGTGGCTCATCTTTATTCTCCCTGTATAGCATGTTACCCAACAGTGGTAAACAGGCTTGGCATAAATACCACCTTGGCACTCCCTGAAACACAGAACGGTTTCTGCTATAGATCAGGCAAAGGTCTCTCTGGTTCAGAGAACTGTTTAGGAGGACTATTCTAATACTTTGGAATCCTTTGTCCTCACCCTTCCACATAATTACTTGTATTTCCACTTGATTTTCATCACCATCTTTTCAGAGTTTGCTAGTAGATAGGAAAATGAATGCAAACAAAGGTAAGATCTTTTCAGTTGATCTAAAGCATTTTCTTAAAAATGAAAATTGAGCTAGTACAACTCTCACACAATGATAACACCATCTTTATTACACATTGACTGAGACTGAATCAGCACTGGCAGAAGCTGAGCTTCATTCAGTCCTGTAGTTATGCAGAGGTTAACCTCAAGGTTAAAAATAAAAAATGAATAAAAAACCTTTAAAAGAATTTCCATTGATCAAAAAAAACACATTAATTTATGAAAAAAGATGTTGCAAAGAAAATAGAAAACTGAGTTATGGCAGTGTAACTGGAAAGAAATCATTGCAAACTTCATTACCTGTGATGTGACTTCTTGGATTACAGCAGGGTGATTCAGGCCTTAATGTTATTGACTATTTTTCTTTGTGTAATTAATTCTGTTCATCTTTGGCAAGTCTTTAAGTGCAGATTTTTGCAGAGTCATAACATGAATTATTCAGTAGCTTAGTTTAATTTAACCAAAGAAAGTATGATTCTAGTCACATTACAGTGGAATAACATTTTAAAGAAAAGCAAACGCCTTTAAAAAATGTTCCAAGTCCTGAATGGGAAACCTCTCTGTCTTCTATTTTTCTCATGGGGTGGGAGGAAAAGCAGAGCAGAGCAGAGCAGGAAACATGTATTTGGACAAAATACAGGAATGTAATCACAAATAAATTTGGGGTGTGAAATCTTTTTTTTTTTTCTGAAAAAGTGCACCCTCTTGTGTTCACATTGAAATGAAAGTTTTGTACCCTTATGGGCACAGTTTATATTTCCCTAAACACTGTTTTGAAGTAGTTTCTTTTGGTAAATCTTTCTGTCTAACTGTAATAGTCTTGCAATCATGTTACAGTGGAGAACATTGTAATTCTGTCCTTATCTCAGAATTTACCCACCCCCCACTAAATAAAAAATAAACCAACAAGCAAAAACTGCAACTACCTAGAAAAAATACCTGTATGTCTGAGATTTTAAAAAATACATATTTTTATTGATTGGTTTATCACAAGGCAATAAATGTGGGAATTTATTTCCTAGAATTATATTTATACACATAATCTAACTGGCATGGGCACCATGTTTTGCAAACAGAATTGTATGTCTGATGGATCTTCTAGCTAGAAAAGATGGAGGCAATTCAGAACTGCTCTCTCTCTGTGTGTGTGTGTGTGTGTGTGTTTGTGTCTTCCCCCCACCCCCTTTCCTTCTTTTTAATTCTCTTTTCCTCAGACACTGGTCCCATCTATTGGGCCTCTGACTGCTGATTAGAAGTGCTCTTAACAAAACAGAAATCAGCATGAAGTACTACAGTTGCTTTTCAAAATGAAGGGGGGAAAAAGTTCTTGGTTCAGCGTTCGGGTTCCCAATAGGCTTTTAATCAAGGTTATGGGAAAGTCCATAAACTTTCTGCTGAATATTTAACAAGCTGGAGGTCACTACAAGCACAGCACTACCAAGGACAAGTGAAATGAGATTGCAATCAGAAGAGTAGTGAAGACCTAGTGTTAAGTAGGTCTTTGTCTCCAAGATAATATCTGGCAACACAACTATCAAGCAGACACGTTTCTCCCATCCCTCTCCCCAGGTTTCTTTTGAGAGACTTAATTTTCCAAGCATAAGCTGCCAATAAAGCAAAAATTGATGAATAGCACTGGGTAGTTCGATTGATTTTAGTCACTGGCTTTTCTTCAAAATCGTGATTGAAATCCTGGCTTAACAATGCTGAGACAGCGTGGACTCTAACAACAGAGTGATATGCAAGGCTTTGTGTGCTGTATTTTTCCACCACACAAGCATGCCTTTCCTTCCGCTGTGAGAGGGCAGCTTGCACTTACTGGAGTTCAGGGGGAAACCAAAGTATCAAAGTCAAATTGAATAAGAAACCTCTAGAGTCTGAATAGTTTTGATACCAGATGTAGGTTTTGGATGGTACACTGAAACTGGCTTTCACTTCTTCAAAGAACTGAACATGCTTCCAGTTGTGTTATACCTATCCTAATCCTGCTTCTTGGATTGTCAGCATCTTTCATTCCATCAGCTGCTCACGGACATAATTGCATGTGTGTGTTTGAAGGGCTGTATGTGAATTTCACTCCACCTACATGACTGTGCGTTGACACCAAAACATGTTGCTGCTTATGTGAATTTGGGCAAATCTTCACCAAAAGTTACAAAGGAGGGGGTGTGGCCCACAAGTCAACTTGGAAATCTGCATGTTAGAGCCATAGAAACACAGACTCATTTGAATTTGTTGCACATTTCTCCAGTGCTCCTAGATTCAGTTTCCACAATTATCTGCTCATTTTAATACAATGGCTTGGTTTGTACCCCACAAAAGGCACAGTGCATTTTTTGGTCATTGTGTCATTGGAACCCCCTTGCAGTATTTAACTCTGGTACTTTTCATATCCAAAATCCATGGAGAAATTTGTTTCCATGTTCCATCATGGATTCTTGTGATGTCTGGAACTGGGAATTCCATTTTTCCATTAGTGGTGAGGAAACAGCACAGCCCCATGGAAAGAACGGCAATGGAAGGGGCTTCTCTAAGCATCCAAGCTCTGTTACCACTGCTTTCTGGCAATGCATGTGCCATCACTCTCTTATTGGCTGAGCGATGTGCTCATCAGCCTGTTTGCCTGCTGAAAGAAGGAGAAAATGGATGACTGTATAGAGTAGAAAGGGGAATCATGGCAAAAGTTGTTATATGATAATAATGATAATTATAGTACCACCCTTTGGAGTTGGGAGTGTGGAGGAAGCAGATGACGGTACACTCAGGCTTGGGGTGGCGGAAGGGATGAACACATCAGCAAACCAGTCAGAATGAGGCTGAGTTTGATAGGAAACAATACAGTGAAGAAGGAGAGTTTGCTAATGGGGACTACTGGAATGTGTGGAAAGAACAAAAGGACAAAGGAAGTGGCATGGAAACTGCACATACATGGAAATGTTGTGACCATCCGAGAGAGAGAGAGAGAGTGAGAGAGAGAGAGAGGAGGAGGAGGAGGAGGAGTAGTCAGGGTTTTGTGTCATGACATGGGCAGTGTATCAGCGAAGCATTTGCTGTATGATTGGCAAGCTGTCAGAAGTCTTTGCAGTGGCCAGGCTGGGCAACAGGTGTGATCTTCACACCTTGCATGGTCAACAGAGCAATACCTTTTGCTCTTGCTCTATCTCCTCTAGCTACTGATCTCAAAAACCATGACCTGGGGAGACAGTCGGCATAAGATTCAATTACAGCAGCTTTCTTCAACCTGGAGCATTCTAAATGTTTTAGAAAACCTCCTGTTGCCCTCCTACCCATTGAGTCGAACTGTTGCAGCATAAAGCACCTAGAAGGGATCAAGTAGAAGAAAGCTAACCTTGAGCAATCCTCATGCTGTGGTGGTTTGGTTTGCTTTTGCCTGTATGACTATTGTCCTACCACAATGGATCTTGGCATTGAAAAATGCATGATTGGCTTAGTCTCTTGGGTCAGGAATGCCTTTCCTCCCAGGCTCTGGACCGAACAAGCGCAAGTGATGCTATTGGTCGATGCTGATGCTAGTCTTTCTTGGCCTGTGCCTGACACATTTCAATTATTTTGCTGCCTGAAAGAATGGAATCATTCTCACACGTATCTCTCTTCTCCTGGATTCCGTTACAGCAACCTCCACATGGTTCCTACCAGGAATGTCCTACCAGGAATGTCCTTCCCAGCATTCTTACCTGCTGCAAAGCAATTACTGCTTTATTCTTTGCTGTAGTTTTGCTTCCCCAGCACAAGCAATCTGCTGTAGGAAACCTCTCTCCAGCAAGCAGGCAGAGCTGGAGTGTGTGAGAGAGCAGTGTCCCTAAGCTGTATGCACCCCCATCCAAATGCACTAACTAGCCGAAGGCAATGTTAGATGGAGGGCATACAAGCAGTATCTGCATAGTCTGTGATTCCTCTCTGCAGAATTGGAAAACACCATGGTGAAAAGCATGGAAGGAGTCAGGTAGCCACTGGATCTGTCATGTTTAGGAGCAGAGCTCTCAGGTAACATGTTAGAAGACGGGGAGTCCAGTGGGAGTGAAGTGGTTCCTTCAGGAATGAAGGGAAAAAAAACATGTTCAAACTGTACTCATGCTTTTATTTTTGCAACACCATCTTGCCTGAGAAATCTGCTTACAGTTTCATCTGATTTAAGAATGTATACATCTATTGCTCTCAAATACAGGGCAATTGCTATTCTGTGGATTCAGTGGATTCCCATGTTACATTGTGCATAATAGGAGTACTTTTCATACATTCTTAGTAATTTAGAGCAGACATACATTCGTTTCATAGTCATAAGGACCCTGCAGGACCAAAGCCACATCTACTTCCACACTTTGTCTTCCACAATGGCTGATAAGATGCTTCTGCGAAGCAGGACATGAAGGCACAAGCCTTCCTCCATTACTATTCTCTGTAACTGGAATGCAGATGTTCACTGATTCTTAAGATGCTTTCAGCTGCCATTGTTTCAAAGCAGAGCGATGCAGAGATGTCTGGTGTGAGTAAGAACTTGTGGTTCAAGCCAGTGTTTAATACTGATACACACTGATAAGAACGGACTCATCTAGCAAGGTCTTTCTCCAAGGAATGGTGCATTCTCAAAGCATTTTAATATTCATGGACAAAATGGATTACAGAGCAATCTTAAGCCCTTCAGTCAATGAGCCCAGATGGTTTTTGCTGGAACAGAAGGTCCTTTCTGCTGTCCGGGAGGCTGCATCTACTCTGGAGGCCCGAGTTATGCTAACAGAAAACCCCACTGCCTGCAGTAGTACATGCTGCAGATACAACCTGAAAAAGGACACTCCTGGAGCAGAGCAGGATTAGGATGGGAGAAGCCTGAAACCCACTTGGACCTAAGCCTCTTCAGTTCTGGATTGTCATCTTTGTAGCTAGCCTAGAAGTTTCACCCTCCTTCCCCTGTTAAAACCAAGTGAGGGAAAGAAATAATAAGTACTGTGCAAGATTTTTTTTTAACAAAAAGTTATTTACCCTTCATAACTGCACCCACACACACACTCACTTTGCCCTGACACAAGGAAGCCAGCAGGCTTTTCAAAAGGATGGTGCATCCAACATTGTACTCCCACAACAGTAACTACTTTATTACTACTTTTGAAATCCTTACCCATAAAACGCCCCTTCAATTCTTCAAGTATGCTATTTTTCCCTTTTTGCTATTTAAATGTGAAATGAAGAACCTTTTAAGAAACTGTATTGGGATCAGTTAGGCTAGTCTGTAGTTAGAAACAAAGGATAATATGAACCAATTAAATGGTCATGAAGTTCCATTCTAGCCAGCCTGCCTGCTGAGCAGATTTTAAGGTCACTGATTTAAAAGCTCCTTGGATGATAGACAAGCCATCCCAGTCAATTTAAAATGAAAAGCAGGAGTGTGTTATTCATAATCACTTAAAGCTTCCACTGGAGGCGATTACAGGCTATTTAACCAGCCATATAGAAGCAAAATATAAGCAGAGCCTTACGGCGTGGGTATAGATCTTGTGATTATTTTCAGTAACTAATAGCCAGACCATAGAGACGTGGTGGAATTGGATGATGCAGAATGCATTTTCCCCCCTGGATTCCAGTTCAGACCACAGGGCGCAGGGCATCCTGTGTTTACATAAAATATTTCTGAGACAGAAAAAAGCATTATGCCAGGAAACAGGCTAGTCAATAACCATTCTTCTATCTAATTCACTGGTTTTCTTTGTATTGGACTTTCCCTCAACAGGAAAGAGTATTAACATGTGATTTCCCTTTCCTGCAGTTTGAATACTACAGCCCATAGGAAAATAAACCAAACCAGAACAAGACAGTAAACTGTAACCCATGATACTATTGCACATTAGGATCAGCAACAGAAAATTAAATTAACAGTGCAGATTACTAGAGGCTTTCAGCTTGTATACTAGGGCGACTACTTATCAGTTACCTATGAGAAATGGAATCATAGAATACTAGAGTTGGAAGGGGCCATGAAGGCAATCAAGTCCAACCATCTGCTGTTGCAGGACACCATTGTTATACCATCCCACTCAGATGGTTGTCCAGTTTCTTTTTGAATGTCTCCAGTGTGGGAGAGCCCACCACCTCTCTAGGCAACTGGTTCCACTATCGTATTGCTCTGACAGTGAGAAGTTTTCCCTGATAGCTAGCCTGAATCTGGGTTGTTGCAACTTGAATTGACTATTCTGTGTCCTACATTCTGGCATTAGCAAGAAGAGCTCTTGATCTTTCTCTTTGTGACAGCCTTTGGGGTACTTATAGAGGGGTATCATGCCCCCCCCTCAGTCTACTCTTCTCAAGGCTGAACATGCCCATTTCTCTCAGTCTCTCCTCATAGGGCAGTGTTTCCAAATCCTGGATCATTTATTATTTATTTAAAACATTTTTATGCCACCCCCATCACAACAAAGCCTCGGGGCGGCTCACAACAAACACAAAATATACAAATATAACAATTATACAACAAAAATATTAAAACCCGGTGCATCTCGTCTTAAAAGATTTAAAATCCTATAAATACCAATAAATTAACAATTAAGGTAAGTTTTAAATAAAAAGGTCTTAGCCTGGCGCTGAAAAACAAATAACAAAGGCACCAGGCGGACCTCTCTGGAGAGTGCATTCCATAGATGGGGCGCCACCACAGAGAAAGCCCTCCTCCAGGTACTCACCCTCCTAATATCATGCACAGAGGGTTCCAGGAGAAGGGCGTCTGATCATGTTTGTTGCCTTCCACTGGACCTTTTCTAATTTACCTGAAATTTTCTTAAATCTTAAATAACAACAACAATTGTCAATACCTACATACTGTGCATCAAGCTCCATGCATTATACCTTTGCCTGCATTTACTTGATAGTTCTTGCTTCCATTGGTTCACTGGGTGTGTACACATCCATTTTATTTAGATTGCAATCCTCTGTATGTGTAGGCAGAAAAAGTCCTTCACATCCCAGCATTCCTCAGCTAGCCATGCTGACTGGAGACTGCTGGGAATTGTAGGTCTTCTTTCAGTCAACATCTGCTTAGGAGTGTGTTCTTAGGAGTGTGCAGCAGGTTAATAGTTGGCAAGCCTTGCTTATTAAATTATGGTATTTTATTTTCCTGTATTTCCTCTGGCAGAAATGGTTGTGTTATGCTTTGAGGAAATGCCCTTTTTTAAAGCATGTTAATAACTTGTTATCATTTGCAATGGCAATAAACAAAATGAACTAGGATTTTGCTAAGTAGGTAAGAAAGAAGACCATTCAGAACTGCTGGGTAAATAAAATCTATGATTTCTCCTAGTGCGTACACAGGAGAAAATGTGATAAAAGCCTAATTGTTTCTTTGTCTGAACTTCCAGTTCTCAGCACAATAATGTTTTATTTGGGTTTCTTCTTATTATAAGCCCACAAAAGTAGTAAATCACTCATTCTGTTCGGCACTTACAGTGTCTGAAATAAGAACTGTTCCTGCAAGAATGGGGTGGGGGGAAGTGACATATGACTGAAGATCAAACAGGCATTCATTCATTCATACATACCTATGTAAGTAAATATATACATAAAATGAGACCACCAAGAAAAGCATATTTGTAGAAAGCCCATCTTCAAAGGAGGGGTCCACAACCCTTTTCTCTATCCTGGCCAACATTTGGGAGTAATTTGTTGGGGGGGGGGCATAGCACCAGGGAGAGGGCAAAAGCAAGTGGCAGGGAAGGTGAAAGCCAAACATGTCCAAAGCATCCCCTTTCTCTTTTTATTACCCCTTTCCCCACCTCTCTCTCACCCTCTTTCTTCCCATGCTGTGGCTGCTTGGGAGAAGGACAGATCACACTTGCCAGTGTCCTGACCTGTTTGCCCACAGAGGGCATGTTAAACATAAAGTGAGGGTTGCATCTTGCCCCCAACTAGAGATGTGTGAATCAACAAAATTCAAGCTCTTCAAATTTTGCCAAATCCTATGTATCTGCAGTTCCCTCCATATTTCAGCAAATACCTCTTTGGCCAATGTCTCAAGAGAATTCTGCTCCATAAATGAATCAGTCTGGGATGCAGCCAGTGTTGTGTCCAAGTATATTTTTTTCCAGATTAGCTCTGGTAAAGGGGGCAAGAGAAATGTGAAATGATGTATCAATAAAAGTCCAGTTTTCTGTGTAGTCAGTGCTTGTTGAATTATTATTTTTATTCATAATGTTCTCTCTTTCTGTTTCCTTTTCTTTCTTTCCCTTGAGATAGCCTTGTCTTCTTGATAACTTTTGCATAAACAAGAATTGTCATGTTATTAACCTTTCAGAAAACATGGAAGATGAAATGCATCCATACAAATACTCAGATCTAAAATAAATCTTTGCTGCATGGCAAAGCATTTCTCTCCCTGTTTATCTGAAAAAAATTCTACTTGTTTTCATGTTAAGATAACTTATACACAGTAGCAAGGAATATGCATGTCTACTTATAAGTAAGATCCATTAAATTCAATTGACATTCTCGCAGTTAAGTGTATATGGAAATTCATTTCATTTCAATTCAATTTATATTTCTAATTCACCCCATAGCCCATTAGGGCTCAAATCAGCAATATCAAAATAAGCAATACAACAATGTCATTATTATAATATAACAATATAGCAAAGAATAATATAAAAATTTAAACAACATCAAACACTGATGATATCAAAGTAAAACAATACAATGCTATCAAAAACAATAAAATAACAATCAACCCACAATAAGCCTGGTGGGGAGACCAATGCCTAACCTGACCCCAAGCCAACACCCACTCATCCCACTCCCAAGGCTTCCATGGCAGTCCCTGGAAATAAGATCTCGGCATACTATAGTCTCACCTCCAAGGTGGCCCAAGAAGGAGGGGACACAGTGGGCACCCCCTGAAGGCAGCCTGGTGCCACCATCTCTCAGCCACTAGTGTCGTCAGTAATGGGGGATGGGCAGGTGTCATCGTCCATGAAAACTCCACTGCCCCAGGGTGTGACAAAGTGCACAGCTTCCAAGTTTGTGTTTGTCTTCAAATGTCCTAGTCCCGTCCCAGCCTCAGACTGGTGTTGAACGGTGCCAAATGCTGGTGCCCTTCAGCAGCCTCCCTTGGATGGTGCCAGCGGGAGAAGGCACCCTCAGGGAGGCCCTGCCCCCGGGCACAGGTGCTCTAACTGCTCCATGCTGTGTGGCTCCCAGAGCTCCTCACCATCTCCCCACCACGTGCTGTTCTCTGCCACTGGGTGGATGGTAGTGGGGGCCCAGGCGAAAGAGGGCTCCATTCCACTCTGCTGCACAGCCCTCAGCAGCTGCGAGTAAGCGGGGACACCGCAGGCTCTGGAACGAGGACTGCCGCTTCAGGTTGTTAGTAACACTGTTTCCTTTCCCTCAGAAGGGAAAATGCACCAGGCAACAGAGAGGGTTTTTTTAACTTTATTGAAATAAAGGGAGTCAGAGGGTTTCCTTCCCCTTTCCAGCTCACCGAGCGCATGTTCACATCCCATATTTATGCCCTTTCTCCATCTGCTTCTTCCCTCCTCCTCTCCTTATTTGCCAAGGTACTGGGTGGTTACGATCTTTTCCATCTGCCTATTCAACACCTGCTCCAATACCTGTTTTTCCCTCCCACTTCGTTCCTTCCATGTAATATTCATGAGGCCATTGAGCAAGGGTATTGCTATCTTGTCTACCTGCCAATTCCCTCCTGCTATCTGGTCCCGGCCCTGACCTCCTATAACTAAGGAATTTTCTTCATTACATTTTCACTCCTCCTGTTTCCTGGTTTCAAACCATCCTTTCATCTCTATCAAAGTTGTCATGTGAGTCCAGCTATCCTGGCCTTTCTTGGAGAGATACCAGCTCTAAAGGGAGGCATCATGTCTTCTTGTAGTGGCCGTGCCATTCCCACCATGGGCTGCCAACTTCTGCCAGTCTAGACTCAGCACGCTCTGTGTATCCCTTTTCTCCCTCAAAATGGTATCACCCACTGCCTAAAATATTAATAGTTCTGATGTAATGTGTGCAGCATTTCAGGGATTTGAGATCTGCAAATTATAGGATGAGTAGCACCGATCCATTTTTTTGTGAAAAGGCAGCTGAATTCAGTTCTGGGGAAGTTACTGGAGACCAAAAACTTGATCGGGCAGGAATGAAGAAAAAGGGGCAGTGCCCCTGCTCAAATCATAGCGTAACTTGAAGCTATTGCTTCTGGTAAGTCATCCTTTTATGACAGGATAGGGGGAAACAGCACAAAAGTCAGGAAACCATCCAGTGGTCGGTGGGGAGGTCTAAAGGTAGTGGAGCCCTCTGCAAAACCCTCAAGGCCTGGATTAGGACTCTAGGACTCTAATTTTACCCCCAGGCCTGAGTTTCCCCTCCCCTATTGAATTACAATCAGCCGCTGATTTTTGCATTTTCCAAATGTTTGGGCACAATCTTCAGTCAAGGAGATGTATCGAAATACATTGAAACATGCAAAACAATTCTAACAGTATCTCTTGATGGTAGTGATTAAAAAGAGATGAAAAAGCTCATCTTAATCTTGTGTTTAGTGGTCTGTTCTTTATAAGCAAGTAGATCCGATTGCCATGCATTTATGAGTAATAATTCATTTCATGATTTGTTTACCAAGGAAGACCTGACAGACAAATGTCATTTCATATTCCAAGGATCATAAAATGGTAACCCATGGTATACTTAATACAAGCCTAACCTTTTCTTTATACTCCGATTATTACAAAGATCTTTGTTTGCTCAACATCTGTACCTAGGCACCTGCATTGTAGTTTATCATGTTTGTTTCAGCTGGTGAAGATGATGGAGAGCTTTACTCAGGAGGGGAAATCCCACATAATAACCACCAGAGTTTGGAGAAGGAAATGGTTCAGTTCATATTTTATAGAATGCCCGTATTCAGGCAGTGGAATGCTAATGAATATCAGTTGGTGTGAAGACACACTGATAAGTGGAAAAACTTTCTAGAGGCATCTTGTTCAAATTCCAAACTGCAAGACTAGATGGACATTCTGGTCTGATCCATTAGGGCTTATTCTTGCTTGCTCCCTTATTTATTTATTTAGTTAGTTAGTTAGTTTCTAGTCCTCATTCTGCATTAACAAAAAACTAGCATTAGCTGAATCATGGGGACAGTTTTGACCCCAGTAGAAATATGTTGACTCTGAAAAATATTTGTTCTGCCTAAAAGTTTCATCCAAGGGTTGCAGTCAACACAAGAATGGCTTTCAAACTATTAGGGAAATTTAAGATTTAATTCTTCCCGAATCTCTGCAAAATACGAAAATCTGCATAGCAATGCTAGGCCCATTGTCTTGTTCTGTGAATAACAATGATTTTGTGCTACTAACCTTAAAAAAAAATAAAAATCATAGTTCATGTTTTCCTCAGTGGAATTTATTTCTGCTTTCTGAAGGGGTTTGCTTGCTTCTTTGTTTCTTTTCTCTAAGCTTCTTAGCATTAAAATGATCTACACTGAACCTTTCATTCTACCTATTTTGTTTTGTTTTTGAAGGAGAGGATTTAGTGTTTGGGGTATAAAAGTACCCTATTCAGCTATTCATATGGAGATTGTGGATAATTTTGTGCCCAGGGCATGCTTTCTATGTGCATATGCACACACTAGATAGGAAGCTGAAATTTGGGAACCTTTTAGATTAGGCACTTTGTTACAATGTCCTAGAAATAAGACAATGTCAGTATGACTTCCTGTATACAGATTAAAGTACAGAATGTGAGCTGGAGATTCCAGCTTCTCCATGTAACTCAGAGAGAACTTCTTGTTGTTGGAAGTGGCACATTTCTCAAAAGTTGCAGAGTGATAAGTTTGGAGTGGTTCGATTCCAAACTAACAAGTTCCAGACTCATTCAGGTGGAGATGAATTGGTGGGATGAAGATGTGAAAGATGAGAAATGAAACTAGGTAGGAAGCCAAATAATGCTTAACATAGTTATTAGTTTATTCTACTTCTTTTGACTTGTGGTTGAAGAGCCTTGGTATCACTTTCCCCCCATAATCTTGGCCTTTTTTAGTGATAGCAAGGAACAAACATTATTAAGCCCTCCCCTCCCCTCCCCTCTCCTCCTCATGTCTTTCCAGAGATTTCAGCAATATCTGGCAAAAGACAATTTTCTTCAAACCACGATCAGTTTTTAACAGCCACCATACTTTTTTTAACCATTTTCTTTGGTTCTTTGGTTTACTTTTTCTCTAGAGCAGTTAAAGTAGATTTGAAAGCAATAGACAAGATATATTAACCTTATAATAGCTGGAAAGGTATTGGAGCAGTCATTCTTGTGTAGGGTTACATCATAAACTTCAGATAACATAGCCTATTAAATATGAATGTGTTCTTCATAAATCTAATGGGGAGAGTGGCTACTCCAGCATGTGTTCAAATGCTGTATATAACTTTCACTGCATTAATATGGTGTTAGTGATTGATGACAGCAAAGAGAATGGACCAAATCTTATAACAGCCAATGGAGATTAGGTTCTAAATATGTTTGCTATGGAATAGATGCTTGATGGAAGGTAGAGAGGAAGATATTTCCTTAACCGTGTAAAGTGATACCCAATGAACTTTGATAGCATTCTTGAGTTCTTTTTGCTCTAGGAGGAGAAAATGTAAAATTAGATCAAGTGAAGAGTGCATCCCATTTTTGTAAGTCAAGAAGAAAAAAGAAAAAGGGAAAGAATAAACGAATGAACGAACGAACAAAAGAAAGATCCAAATGGATCTCTAGCCATTTCTCGCCCTGTAACAGAAGACATTTCAGTGACACAGGGCGAAGTATCTTCTGTTAACTTATACTCTGACACTGTATGTGTGTTTCTTATTAAGAGATTATGTAATATACCTTGGATGAATGATTACCAGACGAACCACAAAGCAGAAGTCTGCTGAGTTTTATATGCCCAAATATAATGTAATGCATGACCAGGGATGTGCGAGTATTTACATGGCATTACTGCTTGCTAATTTTTAGTGGATAGACCATATCAAAGAAAACTGGGCTTTGGATTGCTCCATGCCACAAGATTTTGAACACAGGCACAAACATGGTGCCTAAATACATAACATTATTCATGGCCATTTCAAAGCTCCTCTGCCTCCTTTTGATATAAAACTTTAACTGGAAAGATGGAAATGAAAGTTGATTGGAAGAGCCATCTTTGGCCCAAATTTGCAGACCCTTATCAAGAAAAAGGTGTGATATGCTCACCTCTCCTGCTGGTGTGCATTGGTGGACACAGAGGGCTTCTGAAGTGAGTCTTATGGAACTCGGAAGCCAACTGGAATTAAATGCTTCTTTGGATTGTTTCTGCTGAATGCAGCCTCTAGCAAAGAGAACTTCAGATTCTCAAAGTGGCAGACCTGCAATTAACCGTTCATCATTCCTTAGATCCCTCATACTGATATACTTATTTTGCCCAAATATTTCTCCGATGAATAAATGTTGCAGATAGGTGACTACCAGGAAATAGAATGTTGGCTGCTCTGAGAGAGGAAGGCGTCCACATTGTTGCCATTCACACTAATGGCAACGACAACATTTTTGAAACTACAATAACTGGAGAGATAAAGAATAATATAAATGAGACCTACCTCTACAACTGGACGTGTGATTTGTTCTTCAGAGATATTGGGGTAACCTGGGCAGGTCAGGGAAGTGTATCCCCCACACTTTCAGGAGTGATCAATGTTGAAGTCATTAGCAACACAAGGCATAGAAGGATTACCCTTCAGCTGCTAGCATGGTGCCTTCAACTGCAAGCCATATCCTGCTTGAGTTCAGTTTGTAATGCTCCCTGAATCCACTACAAATGATCATTGATGTTCTTCAGATGACAGCAGGAGCTGCAAAGACAGATGCAAATGGGAAACCCTTCTTCTCTCTCTACATTAACTTGCAGCATAGTGACCTTCTTCTATGGGCACCCTGTGAAGTTTAAGGGAAGGTTCAAAAATCACCGCATTTACACACTGCAACGGGTTGTGGGAATGAGCTCAGACGGGATATTAGAGCCCACCCAGGGTATTGGCCTATATTGTTCCGAAAAAATGGTCCACCACAGGCGAACCTTGACACTCGAAGCACTGCTTTGTTCATAATACTTTTAGCAGATTCTTTTCCAGAAAATGCACTCATTTGTGTGTGTTGGCGTGCCTGTGTGTGTGTTTGTGCAGCCACTCAGATCCATTGTGAAGCTTTCACTAACTTTCATCTGCTGTTTCTGCTTTTGTTCACACCTTGTTTTGAAATTGCAAAATTAGGTCAGCTCATATAAAATGTCTCCTCTAGCTTTAGAAAAGTTCATACATGTCAAACATTGTAAGGACATGCTTGTACACCATACACAGAAACACCCACTCCTTGCATTCAGGTTTGTTCTATCTGTTGATGGTAGCCTTTCAGTCACAACCCTGGTGGGATCAAGCTGTTTAGGTTCTTTGCATGACTGCATCCAGCCAGCTACACTCACGAAATGCCTACCATGTGCATGTCCAGTCTATCTTTGAACACCCTCACTGTTGGGGCTTCAAGTACCTCCTGTGAAGCCCATTCCATACCCTTGGGGTCCTAAGTGTCAGGAAGTACTTCCTGGCATCTACACTGAACCTTGGTTCTCTTAGCTTTGCTCCATTAGAATGCATCCTGCCCTCCTCCACAGGGGAAAACAGGTCTCGACCCACCTAGGCATGACACCCCCTCATATACCTATATGTAACCAATAGATTCCCTTGGAGTCTCACCAGGGGATCCCCTTGAAGGCTCCTCTTCTCCAGGCTGAAAAGGCCCACTTCCCTCAGTCGCATCTCTTGCAGTTTCCCCTGCAATCTGGCCACCATCCTTGTGGCCCTATGCTGCACAATTCCAACCTGGCTATATCCTTCCTGTAATGTGGAGGCCAGAACTGAACACAATGCTGCAGTTGTGGGTGCACCAGAATCACTTGGGGGAATCTCCTGGTCATGTAGGAGAAGGCTGGTGCAATCCATAGGCAAGAATTGGGATAGGATGAGGATTTTGCTCCTTGAATGTCAGGATGTGTGGCGAGACCAGGAGGACAGAGCAGGGGTGGAGACATTCTGCGGCTGGCATAACCACATAATCCAGTGAGTTTGGGCAAAACTCACACACCATGGAAACAAAGCACAGTTGTTGTCCATGTTTTGTGCAGTCAGCCATTGTTTTTCCTCTGTATTTCTATTCACTTCAGTGAACGCATGGTTTCATCTTATGTATTATTGACTCTTAACAAAACAAATTCCTGAATTCTAAAGTAGTATTCCTCCTGCAGAACCACATCCAGCTGTTGGTTTCTGTCTGTTTAAAAGAAAATAACATATATGAATCACGATGTAGTAAAAAGGATTTTACAAATTAAAAAAAATGCAAAGCAGATTTCTTCCTGAGATCCTCATTCTTTTATGTAACTGAAGATGAGCAACTGTTCAGATTTAAGAATGGGCATAGTGGCTTCTGTTAGCCTAGAGATGTCAGGATGACTGAAAATCTACATTAATTTAATATGTGTGTGCCAATAAAGAGATATGATAACTATACTGTAGCAGCAATTTTACACTGATAAATGAAAACTGCATTCATTTGCCCCATTCAATAGAAAATGTATCTAAGACCTGTGAATAGCAATGGCATTGATTTTTCTTTTTGGCCACTGTAAAGCAGTTTCATTTTCTCTGATGCCAGTCTCCTAAACTGTGCCGAAAGGTTCAAAAGAAAATGTGCAAGATTTTCATGTTCCCATTCATGTGTACACAATCTTACTTTATTTCTTCCTTCCCCACTCCCACTTGTAATTAAAGGTACAGCACAACTTATCTCTGGATTCGTGCATGAGAGTGAGGGAGAATTATTGTCATCATCTGTGTAACATATAAACCAGTGAAATTGCTTCCCGTTTTACAGACAGGAAATCAGGCTCAGACCCGAGCAGGCCCTGAACACATAGCATTTAGTGTGCTGTGTCAAGACAAGCTGAAATCCATACATCAGGGGTATTGTGTTATTCCTCGTACTGGGACCATTATTTTGCTATAGTCATTATTTGAAAGCCTTAGAAATGTCCATTTTGGAGCATGTGAGGACTGCATTCATATGAAGGGAGATGAAGCAAAGCACAAGGAGCAAAAATACAATTCTAGAAAGAATCTAGTTTAAGCTTTAATTTGCATTATCCCTAGTATGAAAACATCCTATTCATTCACATCAAGTTTTGATAGGAAATATTGTATATCATAAGAAATATTTATTTATTTATTAGCTATATTTTAGTAAAAAAAACAAAGCAAGGAATACATCCTTCTGCACAGAAATATGTTTATGTAGAACAACTAACAGACCCTCATATTATTAAACAGAAATCAAATGCAAGCTTTAAAATCCTATTTGTGGGTACATGGTGCTAGATCATTTTACAATGAGATATTATATATTGTGATAATGACTATTAAATGCTGCTCTTGATGCTTGTCTTCCACTTTTCAAAGCAGTAGCTTTGTAAACTCTGCAGAGACTGAAATTAATCCTTCAATTATGAGTGAAATGAATTCCATTACTGGCTGGCTGGCTACAACGGATTCTACAAAATGCAAATCCCATTTCAGCCAATATGCTGGCCTTTTGTTGAAAAATGGAACACATTATGTTGATAAGAGAAATGCATTTCATTGTGTGTTATTTTAATGTTTTGAGTGCCACAACAAGCCATGCTTCTCCACTGATTTACTGATGCACATTTTACAGCTCAACATTCAGAAGTACTGATCTGATTATGTAGCTGAAATAATGTAGGAATTTGCTGAAGATTAGCAATGCATCCAAAACTCAGCTAAGCTTTCCCACCCACTCCTGTAAACTATCACTCTGAAGCCTTCAACTTTATCAGGGAGGTTTGTACACAGAGATACACCAGACTTTTTTTCCAAGATCAGCAGCCACCTCTCTACCCTGATCTGAGAGGTCATTGATCTCACAATATATTACATGCTGCATTTACTTTGGTGGAAAGAGGATCTCCCTGCAGCCTCCTTCTGAAGCATGTTTCTCAGCACACCAATGTGCGAATGCTCTGGTACACCTTGCACTCTGGGAAACAAAATATGCTTTCCCATCATGTGTGATATATTCCCTTGACAGGTTGCTCAGCAGTCTCTGTACTTTTACATTTAAAAAGCTTGCCCAGGCTTGAGCGAGCTATGTGGACAACTCAGACCGTGGGGTAAGTGACTAGAACATTGTGGACAATCCAAGGCACCTTGGAGAATCAGTGCCCTCTTTTGGACCATCTGGCAGACATATAGGCACCTTTTCACATTAGCTCTAGAGAAGCCATGTTCACTTCACAAGCTCTTTTGTATGCTGAAGCTGGCCATTCAGTGTCTGGTCTCCAAGAAGACATGCTTGGGCATGTAATAGTAAAACCCAGCTGATGGTTTTCTTTCAGTGTCAACATGCAAAGGCTACTGACCATGGCTTTCCCTCTGTGTGAGGATTTCTTTAGGTCTTTTAGCAAAACCTTTGTGGTCAACTGCCTGAGACAGCCCACACCAGGAATTATCCAAGCCTCTTGAGAATGCCTGAGGTCAGCTCCGGTGGCCTTTTGGGGTGTCTACCATTTAAATGATTGATTTGTTTTCCATACTCCATCCCAGTTCTGTCCAAAAGTAACATTAGAACCACTTAACCAAACTTAGTAGAGAGAACTGAATCCCGAAAGAGAAATTCTAGAGTTAGTGAAAAGTGGGCTCTATAGCCCAGTCCAGAAACCCTTCAAAATCATAGCCAGCACTGATAGGAGGTTGTTTAATTCCACTGATCCATATTTGATGTTCCTTTCCTGATCCCTATTTGACGTGAAATTGGGAGAATGAAAATTGATGGATTTTTGATTTTGGAAAGTTGTGTTAGGTCTTTCAGGTGTTAACAGGTGTTCTGAAGACTTTTATCTGTATTTTTCTTCTGAAACTAACAGGCAAAGTAACAACCCCCCATATGTTCCATCCTGATAAAAAAGGAAGGAAAGGCACTTTAACAGGCTACAGAGCATGGCTGTCATGTTGGGATCAGGTCTAGAAAGGCCAAGGAACCCCTGTCAGTGGGCATCCGCTGTGATGAGAGGGCTCAGCCAGTGCCTGGCCTTGCTCAGCTTGTGAGAGACTGCTGTTTCAGGGGTGCTGGACACCAATCCCGTCCGATTCCTCACCATCTCTATTCTGAATTTTGCTAAATTCATCTTAAAATTAAACAGAATAAATCCCCACCCATCCCTACTGATTTTAGTGTTCAGGCCACCAACTAATCACTTCGTAGACTTTTATGATATCCGTTCACAGATGCTAATATGCTAATATATTCCATAAATGTTTTCAAGTGAATCATGGCAGGACAAATGCATCCTAGTGATACTTTGCCTACTTCACTTTCTTATGGAAAAAATCTTATTACTCAAGCTGGTTGTGGCATTCTGGGAGTTGCAGAACTTCTGTTCCGATATGCATAGGACTGTGTCTTAAATGACAAGTTATCGTATGTACATGTATATGTATATATGTGTGTGTCATGTTTTGGGGCCTACAGGTGAATACAATTGATCTGAGCCAACAATTCAGCCATGATAATCTCAGCAGTGAATGGTTAATAACTTGAGACATAAATTCTGTAGGTAATATAACTAGAAACATTTTGTTCATTCTAGATGGAGAAATAAGATGGTCCCTTCCCACTCTTCAGATATTAAAAGTTATTTCACGTGCTGACATGGTTTCTTGAGAGTTTAAATTTGCTTCTGAATGCCTGACAGGAAAGACATTTTCTTAATCAAATATTTAATGACTCTGCATCTCACTGGGCAGTGCTGAAAAATAGTAATCATTGTGAAGAAGACCCTTACCTTCTCTGAGGTCCTTCAGGCAATCAAAGATTCAAGCAAAAATCAGAGTATCACATTTGGAGGTCACAACTCAATTTGTTCTCTCTCTCTCTCTCTCTCTCTCTCTTCCCCCAACAACATTCACCCAGCCCATATAAAATTTTCCTGCTACCACAGTTATCACAATGCTTTGGGAAGCAGCCTGGCAAAAGTGGTTGCATGAACCACTCATTTTCATAACCATTAGATCCTGCTTCAGGTGTAACATTCAATAAAATAATGGCATTTTCAGCTGGAAATTTGGTCTAATTCTCTCTGTACACTCCCATAAGCTTGAATCTGAATTAATTACTCACTTTTACATAATAATGTGTGAATGTTCATGTGTGTGTGTGTGTGTGTGTGTGTGCATGCATGTAGTTGGATTGTTCTCTACTTAGCACTCCATATGGCTTGCAAATGCTTATCATTTGCACTGTTTTTATTCCTCAGTAGAAGATGACTGAGGCACTGAATCACCAGTGGCTCTTGGGAAAAATGGGCACTTGTGTTTAAAAACATAATCTGACAATAGAGATTTGAAATGAGTTCTAACAACAACATTAATCCACTGTGTAGGAGATATATCTATTTATACTCTGGGATAAAAATTGGCATTATGCATGAGAGCTGGGTGATCAAAAAGTCAGTACTCTACCTATTGCAAAAGGGGGAAAATGTAAAGAGATGGAGTCTAAAACCAAACGGTGAATATAAACTGTCATTTTCTTCCCCTGCTTGTGGTTGATCTGGAGATTAAATTGTGTATACTATAAGAAAATGCTGCCAGCCAAGTAAAAACATGAGAGCATAATTGCTAAATGGAAATCGGTACAGAAGTAGTGGTGGCAATATTGCTACTCTTATTACTTCTTGGTAATCCGAGCCTTGTGATTGTACCTGCAAGCACTTAGGAGAGGAAACATATGAGACATGGAGGAACTCACCTGGCCAGCAAATTTGTTCATGTTATGAAGAGTTTTTAAGATCCTAATTTAATTAGAAACCATGGGAAGATTAAATAACACCAGGAAATGGTGGTATAGCATGTGTGCGTTTGACAAATAAGTACCAGCTTTGAATAAGAAAGTACCCCAGCTGCCCTCATGGCCTTTTTAGAGCAGAATTGGCAACCCATGGCTGTCCATCCACACTTGGCACTCAGAGTTGACATCTGCTGCCTACGGTGGGTGTCCTTTCCTTCACGTCATTGATGCTTCTGCCAGTGCCACCACTGCTGCCACCGCACAAGTTCCTAAAAGAGTAATTCCTACACAATCTGTTCCCGGCAAAACTGGTCACCTGGCAGCTTGCCAAAGGACTGTGTGGCCCTGAAGGGTGCTGGGGAAGCCAACGTAATCCTTAGCCTCAAACAAATTTGGGAATATGAGCTTTAGCTACTACCAGCCACGGTCTGGTTCACAAGTCATATTTGTGTGTGTGTGTTGTCCTGCAATTGCAGTCTAAAACATTAAGAAGGCACGGTGAGTAGGCTTGCATGGCATGCCAGACTATAGTGTTTTCTTGTGCAGGTTGGTCTATTGTGTAGCCTGAACTATGCATTTGTTTGGGTTTTTTTAGAAAGCATGATAAGAAAGCATGAAAGTGTTCTGTGGCTCCCATGTTCCTTCATGATTTCTCTGGCCATCCAAACTTAACTCCATGGTTTCTACCATCCTGCTACCATAGACTCCCCCAGAAAGGGTGGCAGCTTCAGGAGCTGTTCTTGCCACCCTACATAGGATGCTATCATGGGTGATGGGATATGTGCCAAAAGTGAGAGGACTAAGCAAGGAGAGTGGAAACCACCCAGCATAGAAACCGCTTGATCATCTGTCAAGTCCATCAAGGCAAAAAAATGGGGCACCATGAAAATCACGCAGAGTTGCTTGCCATGTCTTGTGAACCCAGCCACTGGGGGAACTTAGGCACACTGCTTCTTAGCCATAGCTGTCTTTGGAAATAGGGTGATAAGAATTCTGACCTACCTGGCAGGATCACTCTTAGATTTCTGGGATAGTTCTGAGCTATAAACATTTTGAACCTTCTTAAATACTATCTGTTTATTTTGGGTTGAGAGCCAAGAGGGGAAAGACAGGGACTGGAGAAAGAAGGGTGGGCTGAAGCAGAGCTGGTTGCTGTGACTGGGAGCTATATGGAATTACCTGGTCCCCCTAGGGGGCTATCTTTTTTAGAGGAAGCCTGAAGTAATCTGCATTCTATTTCATACATATATTAATATCAGTGACTGTCATATGACTAGCATAGAAATCAGTTGCTGGCTGTTTGTTAAGCTTTATTATTTCTCCCTATAATCATATGCAATTTGATTTTCTTGTATGTTCTGTGTTTTTAGTTTGATGTACAGACAAAAACAATAAACTGAATGGAATATTCCAGACAGTGTAAATTAGGTTGGTTGGTGTAAAAATGCAAACCAAACAGAATTGTTTCTCATCCCTAGTTCATCTATTTGATTCTTTCCTCACCCCAGTGGCGTAAGGGCTTAATGGGATCACTTTGGCCGTGGAGCAACATAGGAACTGTGAGAAAGGTGGGACAATTATCAAGAGCAAATAAGAGCCTCAACTGCTATCATGTTAGCACAACAGATCCTGCCACAATAGTGAACACTGCAGGAGGGCACGCAAAGAAGCTTGATGTTGTTACAGCACTTTGGGATATGGCAGGTTAACAGAAACCAGGTACTGCTCCTTGACAAAGTGATTGGCTGCTTAAAGCAAATATGGGAAACATCTAGAAGTTGATGAAATATCCAGGTCATCACATCATAGCACTAATACAGAGGCAAGTTTTAGATGCTATTGTCCCATGAGAGCATCCCAGTGACCATAGAAACACTGCTAAGACTTGGATGGGAGGCTCCAGTATCCATTCTCTCTTCCTATCCCCTCTTAGCCACCCTGGAAAGAACCATGTGAGCTGCTTTCCAAGTTTGTAAAAGTGTCCTCAGAGTTCAGAAAGTGGGTGCAGTGGCGGGCAGCCAGGAGAGGGAGAAGGATCCCAGGATCCCAGGATCCTATGGCTGGTCCAGCCCCATCCAAATCCCACTAGGGTACCCTTCTGGACAGGCACAAGGGCACATTTTAACAGCAACACAAAACGCATTGGATGAATGGGTGAACAACCCCTGCTGTTTTTTGCTACCTGCTGGTGGCAGCGCAACAGAGCACTGGCTACACAAGACTCTGAGTTCAGAAGGGCGGGAAGTGTGGTCACAGAATTCGTAGTGGTTTGAATGCAGAATGTGAAAACAACGTAGTTTTCATTCTTGCAGTCTTCTTTGACACTTCCATTTAGAAGGTAGAAAAGAATTATTTATTTATTTATTTATTTATCAGAACATTTCTATGCCGCCCCTTGCCGAAGCCTCGGGGCAGCTTACAACACAATAAAATACAATAAAATACAAAAAGAACAATATAAAATTAAAATTAACAATATAAAATAAATAAAAAGTATAAAAGATATAAAAGAAGTTATAAAAGAAGTCGCCCTGGCCAGATAAATGAGCAAATATTGTTAACAATTAAAATGACGTTGAAGTTGTATCTAACTGAGTCATTCCATTTGTTTCAATGACATTCCCCTAGTGGTTCCAAACTATGCGCAACAGCAGAAACCTACTAAACTTAGTTTGTATAAATGATTGCACATTACGCGTCATCCCAAGGTTCAGTTGAACCCCATCAGGATCTATCCCTTCAAGCGTTTGCAGTCTTCCTGGCCTGGTCTGGCAAGCTGTACCTGGTGTGAGTGACACTGCTAATGGCTGTGTGGGAGTCCTTCCTTGGCAAGCCCCACATGAACAGCCTTCCTCAGCACCCACATAAATGGTGGCTGCTCCTGTCACAGGAGAGGGGTGCTGCTGGCACCACATGTGGGGCTCGATTCTCGGGCAGTGGCCCATGAATGCTGGGTGCGCACACCAGGAACTTGTACTCTGCAAAGCAAGCTGGAGTCCAAGGAGGCAAGCCTGGGAACTCCAGCAGGGAATACCTTGAAACAGATCCTTCACACATCCCTTTGTCAGAGAATCTTGTCGAGCAAAATTCTTGTGCAACCTGCTTTGTAGCAGCTTACACAGCTGGTTGTGCAAGCATAATAGAAAGCAATTTGCACAACAGAAAAATGCAAAGGAACTGTGTGGGCCCTGTTTGGATTTCCAGAATGACATCATGAGGGAACTCCACTAGCTGTGCAAGAATATCACAAGATGAATGAGTAAGGTTGACCTGGTATCCTATGGCACACTGAATTCCATTGAATACCTAACCCGTACATGGAGCTTTATTAATGCTAAGATAATCCCATCAGAAAACAAACTAAAAAACTAATACAGGACTTACATAGAACTCCTGGGATCTAACAATATTGCTTGAATGGTGGTTTATGTCACTGATGCTTAGATCCCTTAGATTTTTAAGCACCCTCAATAGACTGACAAATTAAGGATAGGATTTTTTTTTAATCTTGCTGGAATTATCCTCCATATTTCCCTTAATGCGCCTTTAGATAATCATTTCATAACTCATTTTAAACTGAATTTAAATAGAATCTCTTCTGTACAAAATGTGGTTTTAGATGGAGAAATAATAATGAAAGAAGAGCTTACACCAAGTGTCGTCCTTTTATGGGGTCTGTGAATGTGTGTGTGCTAGGTTTGGTTTTGGTTTGCTAGTTTTGATTGTGGTTTGCTTGGTTTGTTTGATTTTACTTCAGAGTTGTACACAAGAATATGTTTTCAGAAAAGTACAGGTGGATCAGGCATTCATTTAACCAGAGTTCCTTATGGTGAGATTTTATATCCATTTACTTGGGCGTAGACCTGATTGAATACCATGGATATTATAGGATTGCACAGATGGGCCAGCTATAAGGAGGCAGCTAAAACCATAAGTGTGTGTGTGTGTGTGTGTGTGTGTGGAGCCAAAAAATAAGGTCAGACCTGTCTTGTGCAGAACACAATTGGACAACGTTTTATTTATTTATTTATTTAGAATTTTTGTATGCCATCCCATTGCTTATAGTCTCAGGATGTCTTACATAAATATATACACTTAGTACATAGAAATAATACAATTAAAAACCCAGAAACACCCTGGCTGCAAAATTAAAACCTATAGGTATTATTAAGAGTTGTTAAAATATCGTTTAAATAAAAAGGTCTTAGCCTGGCACCAAAAAACAAATAACAACGGCGCCAAGCAGACCTCTCTGGGGAGCGCATTCCATAGATGGGGCGCCACCGCAGAGAAGACCCTCCTCCGGGTACTCACCCTCCTATTATCCTTAATGGAGGGCGCCCAGAGAAGGGCCTCTGTTGCCAATCTTGGGGCGGGAGGGCAAATACGGAAGCAGGCGTTCCTTTAGGTATCCAGGTCCCAAGCCATTAAGGGCTTTATAGGTGATTACCAGTACCTTGAATTGAGCCCGGACTTTGATGGGAAGCCAGTGAAGCTGGTAGAGGACCGGGGTTATGTGAGAATAACGCCCAGTATTTTCAGCACAAGTTGGTCCAGTTTCTGGAGGAAGAATCTTTTATCACTTGCTCAAAGGTCTTGGCAATTTTGGCCCCTTTTGCATTTCCTATAGGCATGAATGATGCCCGTTAAGAGATAGTCCTATGCCATCTGTGTACATCAGTATTTAATGTGCCAGGCCCCCTGCTGTGAGTTCCATGTCTTAACCATTCTAGCATATAATTCCTAAGTCCAAAATAGGGCTGATGAACAGTGCCTCCTGCCCTCAATTCTTGGCCTACAGAATATAGAGTTAGACAGGAGCTTGCTAACTGTGGGGTCATGGCCATCAATAGAGTGAAGGAATGCCATGAACTCACCAGCAGCAACACTTATGATGATGTGACATTGTCTGAAAGCCCAATCGGTGTGAGGACAATGCTTCCTTTTCTCGCTTAGAAGCTTGGTGAGTTAAAAAAAACAATAGATGCCTAATAGGCGCCATTGTGGATGGTGAAAGGTTTTAGCTACAGGGTCAGAATGAGACCTTCAAGAACTCATATGATTTTTTTGTTCATATTTTATTTATTTATTATTTAGAATTTTTGTGTGCCATCCCATCGCCTGAGCCTCGGGACAGCTTACATAAAATAAATAAACAAAATACAAATAGTGCAAATAAAATCCAGATTCACCCTGGCTGCAAATGAAAACCTATAGATGATATTAAAAGTTGTTAAAATGTTGTTTAAATAAAAAGGTCTCTTCCTGGCACCGAAAAACAAATAACGACGGCGCCAGGCGGACCACTCTGGGGAGCGCATTCCATACACCATACGTGGGGCGCCACCACAGCCCTCCTCCGGGTGCTTAGCCTCCTAATGTCTTTCACAGAGGGTTAAGTTTGGTGCACACCTTTCCTAGCATGTACAAAACATGTGCATCTTTTTCAAGCAATTTTATCCTAGAATGATGCATTTTTATCTCAAACACCCATTTGTTGATACAAGCCATCAAGTCATTTGTAATTAAAGATTTTATCAATCCATGCCCTCCAGAATGTCTGGTTTTTGACAGCCTTGCTCAGCCCTTATAAATCTGCTGGCTTCATTTATGGAATTGATCCACCACATTGTTGGTCTTCGTCCTCCTCTTCTTCAAAAGCTAGCATTACTGCCTTGTCCAGTAAGTTTTGGTGTCTCATGATATGCCTGAAGTATGACAGCCTGAGTTTCATCATTTTTGCTTCCAGGGAAAGTTCTCACTTGATTTGATCTAGGACTCACTTGTTCATCTTTCTGTCACTCCAGGGTATTTGCAAAGTTTCTTCTATCACCATGTTGCAAATATATCAATTTTCTTTCTGTCAGTTTTCTTCACTGTCCAGCTTTTACACCTCTACATAGTAACTGCGAATGAAATAGTGCAGCTGATCTTGGCCTTGGTCTCTAGTGAAACATCCTTACACATGGTGATTTTTTCTAGTTTCTTCATGTCTACCCTTTTAAGTCTCAGTCTTCACATTTCTTGGCTGCCATCTCCATTTGAATGACTGAACCAAGGTATGCTATGCAAAATCTTTCACGATTTCAATTTCTTAATTTTTGAAACTAAAGTTCTATCATTCTTCTTTGCTTTCTTAAAGTTCAGCTGCAGTCCTGCTTTTGCACTTTGCTCTTTCACTGTAATCAGGAATCACTTCATTTTATTCCTGCTTTCTGCCAGTAATTATGGTATCATCTGCATATCTTAAATTATTGATGTCTCTTCCACCAATTTTCAATTCTTCCTCTGATCCTAATCCAGCTTTCCTTATGGTATATTCTTCAAACATATTGAGCAGACAGGGAGATAAAATGCACCCCTAACTAATGTATTCGCATATAGGAAACCATTCCATTTTCCCATATTATTTCCTAATAGTAGCTTCTTGACCACAATGTAGGTTCTATATCAGGGCAAACAAGTTCTGAGGCACACCCAATTCTTTCAGGACTATCCATAGCTTCTCATGATTCATGTAGTCAAAGGTTTGATGCAATCTTTAAAGCATAGACCAATCTTCTTCTGAACTTAATTGTGCATGTGTGCACACACACAAAAACACACATTTCGGTGCATATATTTTGAACTGCATATTGCCTCATAAATTCAGCATGTGTGGTATGTGTACATACGTATTTGGGAGGTGTGAGTTGGGCAAACCATTTCTTAATCCATACTGTCACAACAGAAAGTAAAAGGTGCTGAGTGGGTTTAAGTTGCTATTCTTTGTCGTCATTGCCTCCTCCTCCTCCTCCTCCTCCCATTACATTTATATCCCACCATTTTTCCTCTTGTGAGTAACCCAAGGTGGCTTACATAGCTCCATTTTTATCCTATTTATTTTTTTAATTTATAAATATGAACACAGAGCCAGTGTGGCATCATGCATAAGAAGCTTTGTTTCAGCAAATTAACAAATAGGCCTGTCTAGTTCAGTATGATCTGTGCTTCCTGACCACAGCTATATAGAAATTCCCAAATCTACATGGCACTGCTAGGGGTTAACCATGGATCATTTTGCATGCCAAACACAGGCTTTACCACTGAGCTGTGGAACTTCTCTTCTACTTTTTTTTCTTTTACAATAGAGGTGCAAAACCTTTCCTTCCAAGGATTGGATTTCATTTGCCAAAAACAATTCAGTGAGGGATGGGCCTGGGATGACGTCCTTTCTACTGCTAAATAAATCTGAAGAAAGGGAATGGAACCTTTTAGACTGGTGGGGCAATTGCACAATATCCAGGAGGTCACCTTAGGATCAGTGATCAAGGGAAAGGGGTAGGCCCAGAAAGAGCATCTTGATCATTTGGGGTTCCCAAGAAGGCTTACAGAAACAAACAAACAAAATAGTTCATTCAAAATATGGGGCTGGAAGAGAGCTTTGTGGAGGAGAGTTGGACTGATAGAAAGACAAACAAGTAGGCCCTAGATTCAGTCAAGGCAGAGCTTTCTCTACTAGGAAAAACTAAAAAACTTAGGCTATGCACAAGGAATACAAAAGTGCATCCATATTTTCACTGGGAAAATGTTAGCAGAACATGTTAATTTCCGTATTCACTATTAATATATAGTGTCCTAGTGTGGATCCATGGCTGTTCACTATTAGTACACAGTGTTTTCCTTCCTGATACTTGGCTTTCACTGAGATTTTTAAATGGCATGTTTTGTTATCCTTACCTTATTTACATCCCTCTCATACACACACTTTTTGTAAAGGTCCTTTTGGAAGCCCACATCTTTTAGAGGTCAGTTGCTGACTGTTGGCAGTAATGCTAAAAGGGAGTTTGAATGCAGCAGCTAGCTTGTCCACAGTGACAGGACCACATATTTTGAATATTTGGCTTCAAGTGTGACCTCCCAAAACATTCAATGAAGCCTGCACTGGAAATTAGGCCGACTGAGCTTTTGCCAGACCACTTCAAGGCTCAGCATGAGATATTGCTGAACAGTATGGAGTCCAGTCCATCTGTTCTACGTTTAGCCCCCCAGTAAAATGACACTCGGACAGAAGTCATTTGTCAAATGTTAGCGACAGCGTGTGCATGCAAACACACACGCACATGTACACACACACTTTATATATTTCCTAAGTGTTAGAAACAATTTTTGCTTAGTATTTATATAAAGCCCAGGGCTATTAATCAGTGCAAAAAGGGATTAATCATCCACACCATCAACTGATACATTGATGGAAGCCAGTTTTAACCGGGCAGATGGCAATCAGTGGTGCTTTGACTTAAAGGCACTAGGTTTTATCTTTCCTGTGTGCAATCTGGAATGGAACAACAACAGATTGAAGATTTAGAGGGGCACAAGAGGTGGAAGGAGTTGGGCTCCCAACTGGTTGTTATCCTAGAAGCTTATGAGGAACAATATTCTGGGTTAGATATACCCAGTGAGGCCTAGGGAAACAACAGTTAATGGCAAAGAAGAGGAGATCAATTACTTTGTGGATCCAAGGCTCACAGGGATGAAGCACTGACATGTTTTTATCAGCAGGGGTGTGACATGATTCACCATTCCACTCAGATTCTCACTGTACCTGGAGGGAAATGATTTTCTCCAGTTACAATGTGCTGTCCTCTGCCATAATGCAAAGAGCTTTGCTGCTGCTTGGTCTTGAAGGAGCCATGAAGACCCATTCGCTTACAAAGGTCTTCTACCTTGTGCTTATGCAACTATGTCTTGATATGGATCAACACAGACACACACAGTTTTTGGATTCTCCTTGGGGACTCTGGAGACTGTCAGGATGAGTGCACTTCAAAATGTAACAGTAAAATACCATCTGTGGGACCACAGCAGATCTCCTTCCTTCTGCTTCCTTCAGCGATACCACCAGTGGATGAGATCCACTCTTTCATCTCGGCAGCACTCCATGAGTCTCCTGTGCAATGATTATTGCATTCCGCTCAAGGCCAACCTGACAGATGCAAACCACATGGCTGCTGTTTTAAATATATGACTTCTTTCTTGAATGGGCCTTTGCATAATCCTTCACTTTAGCTAGAGATGGAAATTGGATTTGGTCTTTACCATTTTTCATGGCTAAAATACTCAGCAATCTGTTTAAGTACAGGAAAACTGGTGCTTATTAGCTTTGCAATCAGCAGGAGATGTTGTAGGGTGACTTGAATTATACATCAAGGGGGACTGCATATTTTTGCACCTGTGGAGGGAAGTTATTAAAATTAATATTGTCACCATGCAAACGTATCCAGGCATTATTATGGCACTTCATGCTTCAGGATGTATTGTTTTTCATTCGACTTTACAACACGTTTTGACCTTCAGTACAAGCATTTTTCTGCCTGAACAGGAGGGCAAAAGCTGTTCTAAGGGTTAGTTCATAATAAATGAATGTGGAATTTAAGAAACACAAATTCAAAGCTCATTTGCAAAGAACGGCACATGGAACATATTCTGTACTTGGGTCTCTCAACAATACAAGTTCATAAACTCATAGATGCCATTTAGTAATGAAAATTTAACTAGAACTTGGCACAAACGGCCTCTCAAAAGCCTCTGCCCAATTTATGAGCTGAAGAATTTCATTAGGCTTCTCCAGGAGGATGAGAAATTCTTAATGGTTTCTTAGGGTGGGTCTCACTATTGGCAGAGATCATACCAGAGCCTCTTCCTTTCTTCCTAGGGGTTTTGCGTCCTTTGGGTGGCACTAGCAGCAACTACTTCAGCAACCCATTTTGCATGAACCACAATGCTGGTGTGAGGTGCTGTAGCAACAAGGCTGAACCAAAATCTGTCCTCCCATTTCCAGAAAGCCCCCACTCCCGGCCCATGAATTTATTTATTAGATTTGCATCCCACCTTTTCTTCTTACAAAGAACTCAGAGCAGCATACATCTCCTCCTCTTCCTCCTCCCCCCAGTCTTATCCCCACAAGGACTACACACTGAGGTAAGTTGGGCTGAGAGTCTGTGACTGGCCCAAAGTCACCCTGCTGGATTCATGGCTGAGTGGGGACTGGAACCCAGGTCGCCTGAGTCCCAGTGCAACACCCTTAACCACTACACCACACTGACTCTCTAGACTGAGTTATCTATTGTACTGCCTCATTCTCAGGATGTTTTATTATTAATGTGTGCCGTGTTTTGAGCCCATCTAATCACCTGAAGGTTTCCAAGGGTGCTCCATGTGTGTTTTGGTCTTGCCATTTTTCTGCAGCCTTCTTGGCTGTCTTTATTCCTTTTTTTTGAAAAATGTGAGAAGCTGAGTCTGCCAAACATATTATTATGCAATAGAAGCAGTACTCTTGAACAAATCCCCTTTGTCACCTGCGATGTATGGGGAGAACATTACATCCAAACTCAACTCAAGGTAATTTCTCTGAAATTTTCCCCACTGTTGAATTTCTTTTCAAAAGCAATTGACTTTCTAACAACAACAACAAAGGCAAGGACAACAGAATTTTTCCACAATGCTAATTCTAAGTAGCATTGTGGTAAGTATGCTTTCATCAGGAAGTTCTAACATGCTGCTTGGAAATGGTGGGAGAGATATAAATCTAAGGATTCTTAAAAAATATATCTGTAGAAAAGATTGTATCCTACTGACTGTCCTCTAAACAAAATCCACATCTGTATTGAGGTAGGTGGTATAAGAATTTTACTCCTGTTCACAAATCATTTAAATATGTCCCATTTGCAGCCCTGAACATAAACCCAAGCAGGGACTTAATTCTTGGGAAATGTGCATACTCTCCAGCAATCGCTGTCCCATTTTGCTTGTGCAGGTGGCACTCCTGAAACGGTGCTCTTATGAAGGTGCACGATTTCCCAAATGGGATCCCTCCTGATCCACAAAATAAAGAAAAATGCATTTTAGTGTATGCAAATGTGTGTTTAAGGGGTGTCCTTAGAAGACTGTGCATGCTGCATGTTTGAAAATGTACATTTTTCCTGCTTGAGTCAGTGGGTATATGATGCTCATGTTCAGGAGTAAGCATAAAGTGAGACTGTCGTCAAGGTGGAAGACAGAGAACATCAACCGGCTGAAACATTGCTCATTCTTCCACCCCTCTCATCTATGCAATCAGTTCTGTACCACATCCCTCTCTTACAAAATCTTCCAGACAGCCTTTGAGAGTAACACGGTATCCATTCTTAAACATGTTCTCCTTAGGTAGTGGAAGTGACATCCATCCATCATCTCTGTTATTCTGACAGCCGCTTCTTCAGGCTACTTTCTGGTTTCTGTGGGGCCAGCCTGTCTGTCTTTGTAGCATGTGATTAATTTATACAATATTGTGTTTTCTATCCTCTACTTCGGGCATAGAGACTAGATCTCTGACAACTGAATTAATTCAGTGTTGTGTGTGCACTTCATCTTCCATAGAATGAGCATTCTCCATCCTTTCATTTATTTTGTTGACCTTTTTGACAATCAAGGCAGAAATATTTTGTGTGTGCATGTGCACAAGCACTGCATTCTGTCCTAGATCAAAACTGCAGTGGAAGTGATGAAGAGCTTCTACGGGCAGTGCTGTCAATGTGGGAGAGTGAGACGGTCCTTTACGTCTTTGTCACAGATCTGTGTCTATAATACCAAGTAATTGATGTAGCTATAAATGGCTAATTCTTTATGAGGGAATAAACTGGGGCAGGAAGCATTAAGAAAAATAAGAGAATACTTTCTTTTTTTGCTCATCCCAAAATGAAATTAAATTATGTATATAGATTATTATTTGATATTTGTTTTGCATAGTAAATCCAACATATTATCAAATAAAAGCAAAGCCTGTTATTTAGTTTAGCCTGTCATGTTCGTGTATGCTTGGCATCTATATAAAATCACATTATTCATAAGCTGAGCATTTATGCAGTCAGGCAAGCAGGTGCTACGCCTTTTGCTGACATTTCTATAACGTGCTGCGTGCGCATTGCTTATGCCATCATTAATCCTGCTGTAGTTTAGGATTATGATATAGAATTAGCATACTGCCTTGAGAGTTATCTGCCTCAAGTGCTAGATGGCATTTAAAGTAGGTGACAGGAAGACATATATTGTGCAGACTGCATTTATTATCTTATCCTCCCTGCTCCGATTCGAAGGCACTGCTCCTCCAGACACATTCTCCAGAGTATGGAACTTCTGAACTATGGCCTATTAAATTCCCATGTATGGATCTTGGATTTGGACCTGTTCAGAAAGCATTTCTTCTTGTGGTGGATGAAACATTTCTGTATCTTGTAAAACTATGTTTTAGCATAGGGTTTGCACAACCCTGTACACCCAAGAGTGACATCAGGAAACTTCAGAAGGGAAGGTACATATGTGCATGCACACCACTGTGCACAAATGCATGTGTGCACACGTGTGCATGCACACAGACAGAGTCACCCACACCTTGGTGCTCAATTATTATGGGGAGGGAAATCACTGCAGTGGCAGATGCAGTGTGTGTGTGTGTGGAGGGGTGTAGAAGACTTTGGGAGAAGATGGTGATTAAACCTTCTTTCACCACCCCCCTTTGCCAGTAACTTGCACCTAGCAGTTCCTTTTCCCCAGATTTCCAAGAACCTGAAGCATGGAGGACGCAATTCAGTTCAGGGCTGACTTCACTTAAAATGGACCTCCCTATCCCATGAAGCACGTTCTTCCAGGGCAAGTCTTTGCTAGTAGAAATGCTGTTTGCTAGTGGAAGTTGTCCCTGTCCCTACCTGTCCTCACTCTGAAAAGGCTCTGTTCCCTGCCAAAGTGAGGCACTCATACAAGGGTTAAAACTCGCTTTGCATTGCTGCTGCTGCTGCTGCTACAGGCGAGGTGATGGTTGTATGCATATATTTAAAAGCACACACTTAGTTTGGCCTTTTGTGGCAGGAAGAACTAACCACTTTCAGGAACTAGGACAGCTCTGTCCAACAGCTAAAAGATGTTCTTGTGATTCTGATTTGCCCTGTCAAGGAGCTTCTCTGGAATGCGGCATCCAAGGGACTCTCTGAAATGGAATTTGGCTGACAGCAGTCCAGACACTGTTGCCACACACATTGTCTGGGGATGAGTTTGCCTCAGTGCAATGGTTCTTAATAGACAGATAGATTGATATATTTAATTTTTATTTTTTAATTAATTGAATTGTAATTAATTACTTACATAAAAATTGATTACAATATAATTATAGTATAATTATATAATATCAATATAATAATATAATAGCAATGAACATCATTAAACATTACTAATAACCAGTAAATAATATATTTACTATACTAATAAACTAATATTATAATAAACTAAAATATACTAATAAACTAATAATATACTAATAAACCAGTAAATAAAAAATAAACAATTACTAATTAAACATTACTAATAAACATAATTAAACAATACAATAATCATAGTGCCACCACCACCAGGACCAACAAATCATGTCATTTAATGTAAAATCACTATTCATTCAGGTTGTTCCTCTCCCACTTTCCCTCTAGAACTGCATTGACTCTTGAGAAGGTTCACACTCCTTTCCTTTTATTAAGACATATTCAATGAAAGGTCTCCAAATATTTTCAAAATTATTTTTGCTCATCAAACCTTTTTTCCATTTAATATCGCATTATAATGAATAGCTATATTCCTGACTTGTTTATACCAGTCAACTTTTGTTTGTCAATTCCATGCTATTATTAATCTTACTGCTGTTAATAAATTTGTGATTAATTATTCAGTATTTTGTCCCATTTGTTCTCTAAATAATGACAATAATGCTAGTCCAGGTTCTGCTTCAATATTTAAATTCAATAGTTTACTAATTTCTTTGAAACAACTTCCCAAAACTCATTTATATATTTAATATATATTATATTTATTTAATATATTTAATGAAATATTTATATATTCCACCATATGTGAAAATATGTACCCACGTCCCAGTTGCCTCTCCAACATATGTTGGAATATTTATTGATAATATAATTCAATTTAACTGGAGTTAAGTACCAATTCCAACTAATGTGCAGAAATTTTCTTTTATTCTTATTGGCATAAATTTTAAAATGTTCTTATCCCACATATTATTCCATTATTCGGTACTAATAGTTATTTTTAAATCTATTTCCCAAGTCACTTTAAGAGGATCGTATCAGTCCTCCCCTTCTAGCAATATGTTGTAAATATTAGTTGTCATTCCTCTCATTCACATATTGTCTTGGTTTTTTTTCTGTAAAATTATATCTTCAAATTTAGTATATTCTCGACACTTACCATTTTGCTTCAGCTGAGTAGATATATAAAGGATTAATGTATCTTGAGTGAAAGATACAACTGACATGCTTAAGAAGCAAGCCAAAACTCATTGTAACATTCATTACATCCTTAAGATAAAATGAAATGGGAAGAATGTACAGTATATGGTCTTAGATAGCTGAATGGCTACTAGAAGCCTTTCTGAGAGCATCTGAAAGCAGGATTGTTGTTTGTTTATTTCTATTTATTTTGTTTGTCAGATTTATATTTGCCTTTTTATTTTTTAAAGAACTTATATTGTTTTCCCCTACTCTCAATCTTATCCTTACAACAACCCTGTGAAAGTCTGTGACAGGCCCAAAGTCACCCCCTTGGCTCCATGGTTGCTTGAGCCCCAGTCCCATGCTCTTAACCGCTGCAGCACACTGGATCTCAGGTTATTCTTGGCTAGTGCATTCTTGGTTTGGCAGAGTTTTCGTGTTAATAAGTGGTTAGGGATAGATTGATGGATTCATCATCAATCATCAGCATATAATAAGTAATATTATTAATAATGAGACATAATAATATAATGGATCTATAGCTAATTGATTCCTTGCAGGAAAAAGTAAAACATTAATATAATAACATGAATATTCAGAAAAAATACATTTGTTTTAGAGCAGGAGTGTGGAACTTGTGACCTGCCAGATGTTGTTGGGCTCCAACATCACGGTCAGGTGCTACGTAGGGCTGATGGAAGCTATATTTTCTCAGTTCCTACAGGGTCACAGGTAGAGATGTGCACTTTAGTGAAACTTGTCATATAGGAACTATACTGTGAGGAGGATGAATTAGTAGCCCCAGTGGAGAAACGTAGCCCAGTTCTTGCTAAGGATCACACTGTAATGGGGGCTGAACACATGGAGAAGCCCAGGTAGGAACAGAAAGACTCTGGCTCAGAGGAACAGGATGCATGCCCTCTCCTCATCCCCAAAATCCAAGGAGTGAGGATGCCAGAGGAGGAAGGATCAAATCAGATAACCTCCAGAAATGTCCAGGGGGTAGTAGAGGTTTTGTGGGGTGGGAAGATAGAAACATAGAAAACAGAGCGAGTCAGAAGGGGCCTCCCGGGCCATTTAGTCTGACCTCCGGCACCAGCCGGCTCCGCTCACGACATGCCCACCATGTGGACGTCCAGCCTATCCTTGAACATCCGCACCGATGGGGCCTCAACGACCTCTCATGGAAGATATCTGGCTAGACATTCTGCAGCAAATCCTTCTTAGGAGGGTATTTCAACAACCCTGTTATTAGAACCCTTCATTGACTGCCTAGCTAATGCTAGGGGAAAAGGGGGCTGCTCACCATTGTTTTCTGCCTTGCCCCCTGAATGTTGCCCTGTCATTGATGCTCTGTGCTATGAACACTTGGACTGCTCAGCTCAGCTACTATATCTGGCAACCAAACGGTGTGCTGGCCTCTGACTGCTCTCTCAACCACCGTGCCTGAGCCAGTCCTCTGTGTACATGACTGCTTGTCTGTGCTTCAACCTTTGCCTGTTATCTTGACCATTCCAGCCGTAGCCTGACCTGCAGTGGACTGAAATTGGCATGCTCCAATTTCAGCATCCATTGCTTTGCTTCTTGGTTAGCCTTTCATACAGAGTCTCCTGCTGCCAGTGGAGGATTCAGTTCTCTGAATTGCATCTCAAGGATCATTCCAACTTGAATACATACCAGATTGCCGTCTTTGTTCATCTGCATTGTATTTTCACATGCAAGTAGGTTCATACCCCCTTGTGTATCATTTTTCAAAATGTATCCATCATTTGTGTGTATTTTTGAAATATATGCATGGTGTCAAATATGTGTGTCCAAGCACAAATCACATTGTTAGCTTAGAAATGCATAGACTTCAACTGCAGATTGTCTCCAAGTCTGGAAGCTAAGTCAGGAAGCTGCAAGCAAGGTAAAATCCTAAACAAAATTGATCTGATATATTGCTCATACACCACTAGGACAGTTTCCTCATCCATCATTTCAAGAGGAAAAAATGTGGGAGTCCAATTTTCCTCCATTCAGTAGTTTTACTGAAATGAGTCTGACCGGAGTCTTGTTTCAGTGTTCAACATGCAAAAGCTGGGATTCGTTTATTTAATCACATATTTATATGCCACCTATAACTGCCAAAATGCTAATCACATTCTTCTGATGTTTTGCTAGAGCTCAATGATGCTGTTCTGAAAGGTATTCACTACAATCACCAGAGCAAGAAAGTAATGGTGACACATGGTTAGTAGACCTTTTAGTTTGGCCCTGAGTCTCTTCATTAACTAAACTTGCTGTACTATGGACACTTATATGAGAACAGATCTCATTGAACTCAATGGGTCTTACATCTCAGTAGATGGGTAGAGGATTCTGCCATGAAATGATTAAAACTGAGTCACCCTAAACCCTTGAATTTGGCATGTCTACAAATTATTTCCCCCATCTACTGTCAAGTGAATAGGTTGCTAAGAAGCCAAATGGCTTCAGATGTTTCTATCACCATCAATAAGTTCCAGGAGGGTTTCTTTCCAAGGGGCAAGCATGTCCTTCTGACACTGCTGTGAGGCAGAAACTATGCATAGATGCTCGCTGTGTCAGACATCCTCTCTCTCTTTGCTGCCAGCTTTAAGGCTTCATGCTGTGATACTTTCAAGCTCAACCAGATCAGGCAGGGTCAGGGCTTTGGGCTTTAAGGAGAACCCCACTGAGTTCATGTTGCTAGTTTTCTGTCTTGATTCAGATCATTACATTGGAAGACTGACTGCAAGGACTGCTGTAGAACAAGGTCCTGTACTGCCTTGCCTTGCCTTGCCTTGCCTTGCCTTGCCTTGCCTTGCCTTGCCTTGCCACCAGAGGGCAACTCTCATTAGCAAAGGGAACCCTAAATATGAGGTCAGCAAATATCTTTTTTCTGTTACTATGAGTTGCTGCCATCATGTTCCAGTTGAAATAAGTTAGAAAGCTGCAAAATGTGGAATATGATTGGTTGTTCCTATTGAGCTTTATGAAGAAAGAAGAACATTCTATAAGAGTTGTTATTTTACAGAAACCCAAGTATGAGAAAACCCTTCTCTCATGATCTGCTTTCCTTCCAGCATGATAGCTGAAATTTAATATGTTGTTTCCAAACTCAGGAAGGACTAAAGGGTAGGTAGCCTGCCGTAATTGATCTGCACCCTCTCACAAAACAGCAACAAGAATCTGGCATCCTGTGAACGTGCAAAAGGGCTACTGTTCTTCGATATGATGCAATTAAGTGTCTCAATACAATGTACTGAAATCCCAGTATCTGGCCCTGCTCTTTGGCAGGCCACACTTTGTATTGGTTACCTCTGTGGGGTCTGGGGAAGGTGAACTGGATGTGGAGGAACTTCCTCCAGTTTTAGTGTCATGAACAGCTCGCCACTGGGTGGGGTTAGATTTTCAGGGTCTCTGAGCCTCTTCATGAGGGCAGTTAACATGGTCTGCCAAACAGTCTCTCCGAGCTCATTGTTTAGGAGTTTCCTGTCACCTCCACAGGTAACTCTGCCAAAGTCTTTGTCGGCCTCTGGAATAGCCTGGGCGGTTGAAACAGTTCCACCACAGAGTGGAGATAAAAGAACCCTCTGGTTTTCCAGGGTGCTGCTGGTGATGTGGAACATCAGCTGGAGTGGTGTTGGCAAAAAACATGGCACAAGCTTGCATAAACACTATAGCTCCTTTGAAACCCAATGTTGTAAGCATTTTAAGCCCCCCAGAGAACATTCAGGTTATTGGGGGGCATAGAAATAGAAATCAACCAATCAATCTAGATCAGCATTAAGAATGTGAGCTATCTATCCACCCATCCATCTACGGCTTTCCCACTGATCCATGTTTGAAAAGTTTGCTTCTTTTTCTCCTCATGCAATGGAAATTCTCTTGTCATTTTCCACGCTGCAATAATTCTTTGTGATGCATCTTCTGCTTCTTCTCTTAAGTTACTCTGTTTTGTTTCAGATGTTTCTGGCACACTGTTATTGCCTACTTGGCATGCAGATTATCTTTCTATTGTTATCCTCCTGTTAGCTTTCTGGTAACTACTTCTGAAGGCCTCCATGGTGGTGCTTCAATTTCTCTTTCACTCCCCACCAGTCCCTTCTAACCCCTGACTGTATCTTCTGCTTCAAGAACCTCAAGACTAGGGACCAAATCTAGCCATTGTGAGGCCCCAATCCATCCCTGATGGTCACTTTGACCTGACTTGCTTTCCCCTCATGACCAATCATTTTGTGGCTTCCCAGCTTTAGTGCATTCTCCATTATAAAGGTTCAAATGCCTCTCCAAGTGATATTGGAGAAATTGGCAATAGATTCAATAGCTCTCCATGCATCCAGCCTGCAGGTTCCACAACAGGGCTTTTCTAACTTGCAAAGCTTTTGCAGTTGTTTAGACGTGTTTTATGATCTCTCTCTCTCTTTTGGGAGAGTGAAGGTCATACAAATTATTATTAGCTGTTGGGAATGAGAAAGAAGGCTGATTGGGGCTCACATTCTCAAGGATTGCTAGCTGGGCTTCAGAAGAACCAGAATCATAAAGAGAAGGGGGAGGAGTCTGGGAAAGTGGCCAATCCCGGGGCACTGAGATGAGAGAAGCAGAGACAGGCAGTCTCTGGGCAGACAGACTATGGGAATAACCAGGATGTATACTTGGCAGGAAGGGACTTGGAGCAGGAGAGTTTCTCAAACAGATGAGGCAGCCCAGATCTCACCCCATGAAAGTTTCTCGGCAGAGGAGGGCAGCTGAAATAGTAGGTCAGCATACAGCAAGCAGGCATACACATTTTCAGAAAACCCCTCCCAAAGGGATTGGGCCAGCCATGAGAGTTTTTGAAGGTGAATACTAGGTTAGGTTCAACAAACCAGTCTGCACATGCTCAGAGATTCACTCTGAGTGTTTATGGTTTTGGTCAATAAATAATGCTTTGCAAGGAAAAGGTCTATGGCTTTGAATGTGTGAAGCAGGAACCTTAGCTCCAACATTAGTACACATATACATTAGAACAGTGAACATTTGTACAGATGGGACAAAATTCTCAGGCATAATTAAAAGCAACACCACCACCTAATTCCATCAATAAGCACATGACAGGATGAAAAATAACACTCTGGAAACAAAGAAAATGGATAAAATGGATCTGACAAAATCCATATTCCCTAGCTATTCTTATGCTTAGCTTTCCGACAGGTTCCCCATCCTACATTCCTGTCTCCTTCGGTCTTCTTTTGACCTATCTGGTTTTGACTAAGCTATTCCCACAAAGGAGATTTTCTGCAATGGAACTGGCCCTTGAATTCCAACATGCTCATTCATATTACCAAAATATTCCCTTCCTTTTCTTTCCAGCTCTTATTCTTGAAGTTCACTTGACTTCCTTTCCACCTCACATTCTGCACTTTTCCTGTATGACCACATTCCATAGACTGCTGAAATCACAAGTTCTTCCATTCCTACCATTAGGCTGGGCCCTTTTTATTTTTGCTTTTGGATCATCTGTATGGGAACAGCTTTCCACCAGCTGCTACAGCTGCTGGTCACCATCCAAAGTGGTCAACAGATGTTCAGACAGAATGCAGCAGCTTAAGAGAAGAAGCAGAAAGTAGAGCCAAAAGGCTTCTATACTGGAAAATAATAAAGGAATTTTCATGGTGCATACGAGGAATGAATGAATTCGTGTGACACCGCTTAGCAGAAAAGCCGGCATAAAAGCTCTATCCTTGTAAGAAATAGCATTTTCCTCCCATGTATGCTGGTCTAAATCTATGCAACATCTACATTCCATAGCTGTGGCATGTGAATGGTCCACTAATTTTGATTGGCACATGAAGCAATTGATATAAACATCACTCACTGCTATGTGGTTGACACAGACAGAGGAGGTCTTTTTCTCCAAGGCAGTCACATGTAAATCAGGTATGATGGTTTACATGGAAAATAAGGCTATTGATGGCTATGCTGAGAAACAAAAGTGACAGTGTTAGAGTTAGGGTTTGTACTCACAATCTACTGGTGGATTTCCAGCAGGTTGCTCCTGCTTACCACCATCTGGTTGGCCGCATGGACCATGGCAGAACTCTTATATGCCTAACTAACCCACATCCCTATGTTTGCACATCGGCATAGACCCTAATACTAGAACCTGTGGTCACTCCATGGAGCTGATTTGTGGGAGATTCAGGACAGATAAATACAAGTTCACACAGCATGTAACGAAACATGTGTTATCCACTTCCACAAGATGTACTGATGGTCACCAGTTTGGAGGGGATGTCATCAATTCATGGAGAAGGCTATCAATAGATCCTAGTCCTGATTGAACGTATACTATCTCCAGTATCAGGGGCAGAAGGCATATGTACACCAGTTGCTGAAGGTCATAGGCAGCAGGGGGTTACTACACTCATGTCATTTTTGTGGGTTCCTGTGGGCAGCTGGTTGCTGGACTAGATGGATCCCTGGTCTGATCCAGTCTGGTTCTTATCCTCTAATGACAGAATGTTCTCATATTACATAATGTAATTGAGATTAGTTGTTCTAATTTAAATTGTTGTCCATCACCTCATATTTCATTCCTAACCAACTTTTTCCTTCCTTTTCTTTACTGATATTGCATTGGGTTGAGAATAATGGAGAATGACCTTCCTGTATCCAGGATGACAGCTACAGAAAGATCAAAATGTCCTGACTTCGAGGCAAAGCTTGTGATTTTTAAGAGATGGCAGAACAAATTACTCAGTATTTTTACAAGACATATGCCAGAATTCAGTTAGAACATGGGGAGATAGCTATTTTAACACACACTGGGTGACTCCACCAGCTCAAATGTCCCTCTTGTCATATCAAAGTACATCAGTTTTGGTACTCTGTGGAACAGATATCTATGTCGGTTACAGACCTTGAAGTCAGTCATTTTGCCAGGACTTGTGTTTATAGTAGATTTGGCCTGTCCTAGAGAGATATCATTGCAAGAAACTTTTGACATGAACTGAATATCTTGGGTTTACTGGAATATCTGCTGTCATATTTGTTAACATCAGAGAGCAAGGGGAAGAGGAGGCAACTGAAAGAAAACTTGTTCTCCGGCACTGTCTTTGATAGCTGACTGCTATCATTACTGTGTCCTGAAACCTCTCAGAACTCCTTGCCTTCCCCTCCCCACTCCTGCTGCCCACCCTGCGCACTCTGTATCTTCTTACTTTGTTCAGGATCTGGTCATGCTGAATGTGGAGATTTTTGTTTCTTTCTAATGCATGTCCCTATTTTTCCCCAAAGAAAGAAATGAAATCTTTGACATGGCCCGTCTTCACTTCCCTGGTTTATAGGGGTTTTGTTATTTCATTATGCGGAAGTAATGAGGCAATTCATCCATATCTCTTGAATACACCTTCAGTGCCTGGAAATAATCACTCTTGTACACTGCTGTTGCATACACAGCCTAAACAGTGCATATGTCAAATATAGCAGTAATTTTAAATGATACCACATTCTGGAGACAAAAGGCTAGAAATATTTAAAGAGTGTTGCTGATTACCTGGTGAATATTCATCACAGGAAAATCTACAGTTGATGTGCTTCCAGTGGCAACAGAGGGTATATTTCACTTACAATATCAAAGCATGCTGTGGTAATGCCAATCTCCACACTGTCTCTGTAGGGCTACAAATGGTCCAATCCGAACCACTCTCTAGAGCTTACCTGCAGAGAAAGACCTCATTGAGGGAGCTAAGTATACAGAACCATGATTCATCATCTCCTCCACATTCTTACATGGAAGATGGACTTTAATCCTGTTTTGTAATTCCCAGTCCTTTCTTCTTTTGGAGTTGTCCACACAGAGTTGAAGTAGGCCCTCTGGCTCAGAATTTCACTGCAGGACATCCCCAGATTCCACCAAGGTTTCAAGTATTTTGGGTTTTGCAATCTAATTTATCCCCCTTTCACCTGTTCAATAGATGATGCTATTTTTGGAACACTAATATGCCATACGGCAATGAACATCCCAGACTTCTGAGATTGCCTGTACAGGGACCAGTTGCATAGATCTAGATCACAGCACTGGTGCCTCACAGCTATTGCTTCAGCTCAGGGTGGCCTCTTCCTTAGAGGGCCTAAGAATGTAAGAAACCCCCACCGTCTATTTCAGCAACCGTTTCCCACAGTTGCCTCTGGGATGCTCACAATCACAGCATGAAAGCAAGCCCCATCCTGCTGCTGTTTCCCAGGAACTGGCATTCAGTGGTTATTACCTCTAAACATAGATGTTCATTGTCCATCATCACTACAGGTTATATCTTTCCTATGAGAAATTTCCTGATCCTCCTCTCAAGTCATCTGAGCCCATGCTCATCATCACATCCTGAACAGTGTGCTGTAAGCATTCATTGTGTAGTGTGTGAAGAAGTATTTGTCCATTGGTTACCCTCTTCTGTGCACATGACCTGTAGAGTTTGTGCTGCAAGTGCTGTGGAGGAAGGTTGCCAGGTTGCTCAGGAAGAATTTTGCTAGCTTTTATGAGTGTTCACGGATTTCCTCTCAACATGGGGGAGCATGAGAAAGAACCCTGTTGAACAAAAGCAAGCCAGATGTCATGGGATCATCGCAAACTCAGTCTCAACTTGCAGAAATGCTATCAGGAAATTAGCATCCTAGCTTTCTTCCTGGAAGAGATACAAGCAGTATTGATGGGGATGGTGGAGTATAGAAATTGGTAAATTGAAGTCCATGTCATAACAGTGTTGTTAATGGCTGGCTTCATTCCATCACATTCCTCATGTTTCCATCAGATGTGGGAGCAATATCCACTATACATCATTTGATGTGACCCTCACAGGTTAAGAACTTAAGAGGAACCCTGCTGGATCAGAGCAAAGGTCTATCTAGTCAAGGATTCTGTTCCCACAGGTAACTGCACACAAGGAGCTCAAACAGAACAAAAGCACAGCAGCATTCTTCCACTCATGTCATTCAGGAACTGGCACTGAGGTACCTCTGAATCTGGAGGTAGATTATAGCTGCTATGTCTTGTAGCCATTGATTGTTTAGCCTTCGTGAAGATGCCTAAACTGCTTTTAAAGCTATCTGTCCTTGTGCCTGGCACCACATCTTGGGCTAGCATTTTCCACAATCTAAAAATATCCTGTATAGAAAGGCACTTCCATTTGTCTGTTCTGAATCCGTTCAATTCCAGTGGGTGGACATACATAAGAGAAAATGTCCCTTGATCCACCATTGCAGGTGTATTTTTACAAACTTCTTAGGAAATGAATTGATAGTCTCTGGAGAAATGGGTGACAAGACTATCTGGATACCCAGGTCCAGAGTTGGAGGCAACACTCCAACTTCAACGTTTGAGATCAGACCTCTGCACCCCACACCCTGACAATTCACTAGTGGTGCAGAAATACAGTTCAAACTTCTCTCCAAGGTCAGGAAAGCAACGTCAGAAATGAGTTAAAACTGGTAGGGAGGGGAGGAGATGGAAATGACCAGAACAGGAGCTATCCTGAAGCCACTACAAAGCACCCTCCCACCCCAAAAAATGACTATCTAGCAGAACTGCAGAGCAAGCAGAAAGGTTTCTCTGCTGCTCCTCCTCTTCTGCATGGGATGCCTCTAATCCTTTTAAGTCCAGAGGCTTCCATGAGCCAAACCCTTCCCTTCTTCACCCTGTGCTAAGTTAGATATGGGGTGATGTTTGATACAAATATAGGCAGTTTAGTCAGCAAGCATAAAGAGATGCCTAATCAAATATCTCTGGTGCTTCAGAGAAGTGTGAGTCATTGACTATAACCCCTCCCCATTGGTGGGGAGGGGTTACAGATCATTGTGACATCCCTCTGCCAGGCCCCTGTCCAATTCTGAACAGCTGCTAATTTGGCTAGCACCGTTGGATACAAAAAGTCTTGTTGATGATGATGATGATACCGTTCTTTCTTCTTTAATTTTTTTCAGAGGAAAGCACTTAAATTTCTATTAGTGTATTGAAACAGACAGTGAGACTAGAATTTTGACTTTGAAAAGTTCTCTTTCCTTGGCAGCAAGAAGCTGTAATTAAAACTGTGCTGTAAACAGTAATCTATCATTTAATACACATGGGCTTCCTCAACTCTTCTGGAAGACATAGCAGCAAACCCCAGTGGTAATCCTTAGTGCAGTAAGGCTCTATTAGTAATTCTATTTTAATTTAGACTGTTTTGGATGTTTAAAAAAATTAAAAAGCAAAAAAAGCTGAAGGCTGAGTTCGCAATAAAATAAAATCCAGAGAAAAGAGAACTTTGTTGGTGAAAACTCAGCATATCACTTTTCAAGTTAAGATTTTATGTATTCATTCTAAAATAGTTTTGACGGGATGTTCAACTCCGCCTCCCTTCTTAAACTCTATCAGGAACTGCAGTGAGGTGTTCTCTGTCTATGGTGTAGGAGCATCTCCAATACAGAGAAAGTTGCAGAGAGTTTCCAATCACAAGCAGGTAAAATTGTACTCAAATGGTATTTGGGGAAACGATTCATGCTCTGTCATGACCTTGCTGTCAGCAGCTGCATTGTTCATGCCTGAATGGTGTTTCTGACAAAATCAGCATACAATCATGAGCCATTTATCAGAAGTTCAGCTGAAGAAGATGCAGTCACAATGAGCCTTGACGGGGTCACTTTGAGAATGCATTCTGGCATCCCTGCAAAGGAATAGTGTTCAGTCATCAAAGAAATCGCCACCAGGTACCTGCAACTCTGTCCATAACTAAAGCTCGTCTTTGGGGCCAGAGGAAATCTGAGGTTAGGGACAGCACTCTCTCAGAAAGGGGAAAAGAGCTGATGTGACTGGTGGAGAAGGGAATGCAGAAGCCCAGCATCAGCTTTGCCATCTTTTCCGCATCAGGTTAAGACTGGCTGCCACTGCTGGGTGTTCAGTGAATTTATGAGGGCTTGCTTGTCACTAAACAGTCCTTAAGGCCTGTTTGTTTGTGTATTTAATTTGAGTTATTATAACTTTTTTATCTGCCATCAATTTTTCCTTACACATTTTCTGCAATTAATTTTACAAATTGATTGATTGATTGCATTTATATACCACCCTAATAGCCCAGAGGGCTCTCTGGGTGGTTTACAGACATTAAAACCCCAAATACAATATCCAGTCCTAAACAAATAAATTGGCTAAACCGTGACTGAGTATAAAATGACATGGTTAAAATGAATTAAATGAATAAATTTATTTATTTATTTATTAAAACATTTCTATGCTGTCCCTTGCTGAAGCCTCGGGGCAGCTTACAACACAATAAAATACAATAAAATACAAAAATAACAATATAAAATGAATAACAATATAAATATACAATTGGAATGAATTAATTTTAAAATATTGGTCAAATAAAAAGGTCTTGACCTGGTGCCGAAAAGCATATAATGATGGCACCAGGCAGACCTCTCTAGGGAGCACATTCCATAGTCAGGGCACCACCACAGAAAAAGCTCTCCTCCGAGTATTCTATTACTATTTACTATTATTTTCATGAATGCATACATTTCCCCTAATAAATAATAATTTGTATGCATTTAAAAAGAACTAGTTAAATTAGAGAACTATGTTGATGTATTATTTGAAGAAATAAAACATGCCAAGAATAACTGACTTTTGGTTCATGTATTAGTTGAAAACTAATAAATTAGGAAAGTTCTTATTAAAGTTTAAACCAAATTTCTTCCACACTGCTTGTAGGGATAAATTAACTCAGCTCGGCCGGGCTTAAACAGAGAACTTGGTAGGCATGTCATGAACTGAGTCAGTTGGGCCAGGGGTCAGACTAGCTGGCCGGGGAGGCCCCTTCTGACTCTCTCTGTTTCTATGTTCTATGTTTCTAACTTCCACCTTGCAGTGCTATTTATGTCATGGCAAAATATACCATATTTCTGTTACTGAAGATGCCTGTTTTACCTTCCGGATGATGTTGGATAGCAACTCCCATCATCCCTAGCTAACATAGCCAATATTGAAGGATGATGGGAGTTTCAGCTTTGTGTGTTTCAAAACGGCTTTTATTCTTTTAGGATACATAAACAATGAGCACAGCAATCAATGGATAAAGGCTAACATTTGCATTAATCTCAAGCAAACTGCAAATCATCAAACTATAAAGGAGGAAATTAAAAAGCGAGATCACTGTGTTCATGTCCCTTCAATCATTGGGAAAAACACCAAATTGGCAATGGAGAGATTATAGCAATGGCTGGAAGTAATATCTTTTCCAGGTACCAGTCTGCACTGAGATACATATATATCATTGTGATCACATTAATTAGACTTCTAGGTGTGCTAGAGTGTGATAACTCTGAAAATGTTTATCCATCCCTGTTAAATGAGAGGATTAAGTTTAGGAAGTGGAAACAGCCAGCATGGCTAAGTATATGGCCTTCTAGATTCTCCCAAGGTTGATAGGTGTTCAACCTTGACCTCTCACTTTGGATTTTGTAAAGGGAAACAATAGAAGTCTGAGCCATTCCATCTCAGACAGATAGCTAGCTTTGAGAAATAATGAAAAAATAAGTATTGCTGACCACTTAAAGAACCCAGGCCCCAAAGGAGCAATTGCTGTTCTCTATTAACTTCTTGAATTTACAACGGTTATTTCTATTTCCAAGATATCTGTTCATCAATGGCAACAAAAAGGCTTTCCTCACATTGCTGACTGGACTTGCTGATTATAAAATTAGAACCCCAGAATTTCTGATAGTGCCACGCAACCAAGCCACAGTGCCTAGTGGGAGAGGTGTGTTTCCATGTCACTTTCACTTTCAAGAGGGCTAAATCACATTTTAGGAGTGTTTTGATGGTGTGCTAAGAGTAACACTGGTAAGGCATGAAATATACCCATCCATTCTAAGGTCCTTGTATTGATGTTCTTTGCACTGATGAAAAGTAATAGTGACAGCAGCTGTTAGATTTTTTTTTTTTTTTTTTTTGTCTACAGCTAGGAATCTGTAACAGAAACTGTGATATGAAATAAGATTTTTTTCCCCTATTGCCTTAAAGGAATAAAATATAGCAGCACTTCACCCTCTTCAACTCTCTTCTTTCTCTTACCCTCTTCTTCCTGTTTATGTTGGCTGACTAATAAGCTATTAACACCTAGTTAAACTGCATTTTTTTAAATGACTTAACTTCTGATAACTGCACTATCGTTTGCTCTCTGTGATATGTATACAGGGCCACCTTTGTTATTCTGAAAGAAAACTCTATGCCTTTCAATATCCCAGGAAGTCTATGTTGTTCTAAATTAAAAGCAATTCTTGTAGAGGTAAAACCAACACAGCTTTATTCCTAGCTATTTTCAGAATGATGAACACATTTTTAGAATCCATTTTGTGGTGAACCTGTCTTCTACAATTAAAGCTCCGAGCATTTCTCTGGTTATGCTTCTTATTTTTGTAACTAAAAATTACCCAGTAGGAAACATGCAGACCTGATGGAGCATGTGTAGCACTCACGTTGCACCTTTTTTCTCAGGTGGGCACCATGAGGGAGGGGAGAACTACTGCTGATCTGTGCCTCAGGCCAGAGAAAGTGCTGCTGGGTTTCAGCACCACTTCTTTGGAAAATGAAATATTTATTTCTGTATTTTCTCTACCCATAAATATGATGGATAATTTTAAAGAGGTGCTTTCACACGACTTGGTACTGCTCTCATATGTGGATCCATTATCAGGGAGCCTTATTGGCCAATAAGGCAGGATAAAAATCCAATAAATGAATAAAGGTGAAGCTGCAGAACAGGCACGAGTGAAGGATGGCTGCGTGGTTGGTGGTGAGGAAGTGGCAGGAACACATTCCTGGGAGAGTTGCATGTCCAAGGGAAAGTTTATGCAGCCCCACCCCAGCCCAACACAAGCACTGAAGAGATAGCATGGCTCTGACCTCAGGCACACATGCAATTCCCATCTTCTCACACTACACCACGAAACAGAAAGCTTTCTCTAATGATGAAAGAGAAGGAACAAAGAAACCTGTCATATACTAATTAATTAATAGTTCCTCACTCCTTTTCTCCCCCTGCCTCTCTTCCCCTCCTCCCATTCCCAGGCTGCACCAGCTTTTTAATTCCCTTCTTCAAAGCTCATCTTTTAACTTTTCCAGTCCGGTACTTTTCCTGTTCCTTGCACAGTTCTTGCACTTTTCCTGCCCAAAGCAACCATCTATCCTCTTCCATCATCTTCAGGAACACAGTTTTGGCAAGGGATTGGTCCAGGACCTCTTCCTGCCTACGCTTCCCAGTGTGAAATTGGCCACCATGTGTTTCCATTATAGATGGTGGAACTTCACTGGTGGTAACCAGTGAATCTGGTTAGATCCTAAACTAGGGATATATATTGTATTATCCCCTTCGGTAAAATGGGAATAATGTAATACTGCAGCCCCTCAGAAGTGTTGTGGAAAGAACATATGCTCTTTTTTTAATGTATCAAATGCATCATTCCTAGTGACAACGCGCTGCCAAGCAATTCATTTGTAATGCAAACTGTTTATAGCTTAGTGTTAATTGTGTTGGCCCTGCTACATGCACTTATTCTGCTGCTTTTAAGTTTTAATTAATCAGTACAATCCCACTAATTAATGTTAGCTATACTTGCATGGAAGGAAATCCCCGATGGATGTCTCAAAGGCTTTCTGCTATTTAATTAGCAAGCCCCGTTTCAATTCTACATTTTTTTTCCATATTAGTGACAATATGACATTATTTTTTTCACCTTTAGGTCTAATTTGTTTACCCAGAAAATAATGCAACAAATGAAGTCATGACATACTGAGAGGGAAAGGAGAGCACATGTTTAGGATGTTGGCAGTGTCAGGTTTGATTCTTGGCATCTCTAAGAAAGACTGAGAAAGAGCCCTGAATCCTGTCTAAACCTTGAAAGCCACTGTCTATTAGTATAGAAAGTGCTAAGTGAAGTGACCAGTGGTTCTATTCGTTCTAAGTCAGCATCTTATAGCTATCTCACACATGTGCAAACTTGGGCATAGTTGCAATGGAGAACCTTTTCATTAAGCCTGATAATTTTTGCACCAAAAGTATTTTAAACAGTATTTTAAATGCCCTTCATAAAGGTAGATGCAAATTGATTGAGTTATGAAATGCTAGAGTTTCTTCAGGTTAATCAAGCTTCTTTCAGACATCTGGTTAATGGATTAGTTCTCCAAAGTTCACATATTGACAGATAACATTGGAACCATTTATTAATGTGAATTTGGTCTGAAGAGAGATGTGTTTTCTTTAAAGTGTTAGTCACTGTGTGGTATTCCATCAAGTTTTGAGTAGAATGAGATGCAGTGACATTTCAGCCTTGTTTACACAATGAAGAATTAAGAAGGTGATATAAAACCCAGTTTTGTTGACAAATCAGATGTGGCAAAAAGTCATTTGCAGGCTACAGAATAATTTGCTTCAGAAACTGGTAGGAATCTGCCTTACTTAGCATATTGTACTCAGCCCCTACTCTGACTGGCACCATCTTGAGCGTACTGAGGAGGCCTTTTTCATCACCATCTACCTAATCCATTTTTCTGGTGGTATCATGAAATTGACAGGGGTCCTTTGGCAGGCAACTTCCTTTGTTTGATTTGCATCCACTTCTATTTATTTGAGGATGCATGCAGTAAATATCTGTGAGAAACATTGCTATTCATATCAAAGGATCCATTAATATGCTATTCATAGGAATACATCAAATGATTCAGATGTTTTGTCTGAGTAGGAACTTCTAAAATTGTCTGGAATTTCACATCGAGATGAAATCCAGTTATAGCTTAGGGAAGTGTGAAGGACACTTCTCAGATATGGTGCTAGTTGTATCAGAACTCTCCTACTCAGAGAAACAGAGAGTTGGAGGAGAACTTTGGTCTGGCTTGCCCAAACACTAGCCTCTGTAGGCAAGACTGTTCCAAACTTGAAAATCCCAATTGGATGGTTTTCTACTTCCAGTTTGATTACCTTCAATGAAAAATAAGCATGCAGTCCCTTACATAATTAGTTCTATCATCAAACTGCACTTACCATCAAGAAGTCTTTCCTAGTGCTCAGCTGAAATCTTCTGTTTTGTAACATAAGTTCCTAGATTTAGGATCCTGCCCATTCATCATGGTAGAGTGATCTCTCCACTGAGGCTCATGCAGCACCAACCTTGTTATCATTTCAGTCCAAGGTTAAGACAGCGTTTTGTGCCAAGACATTTAAAATTATTTAAGGGCTATCTAATGTCTTGATGGGATGTATGTTTTTAACAGATCTACCCTGTATTAAACACAGTTTCACTGCCAAATTGTTTAAATTGTTTTAAAAAAATTGCAGTGTGGAAAAAGGGTTGCTTTTATTGTATCACAGACCCTTTTAGCAAGTGCTGTAAACTGCACCAAGAGTTTCAGCTATTGGCGGTATACAGATTAAATAAATAGGTAGATAAGTGTCCACCATGAAAGTTCTGATTCAGGTTCTGAGGTTCAGAACCTCATGCTGTTCTGATTTCTTTCCCCAGATGTTTTCCCATTTTTACTCCATTTGGTCGACAGGCATGATTGGTGTAAGGAAAATAAGGTAGAAGAAAATAGCAATAAAATGTTCATGGAGGGGTTCAGAGTACTTTCATTTATCTTACTTACAAAGTGGATGGGGGAAGGGGAATGTGAATGTCCTGTCTTGGATTATAGCATGTCTCCAGCTTCTCAGGCATCAATGAAAACCCAAGGAGAGATACCATGATGGACACCTGATGTTCAGCCTCTTGTGCCCTGAGACTCCCTAGCCAATCAGAGATCTCAGAATAGTGGCCATTAGCAAAGAGCTTATTACAGACAGTTTTACATTAACCCAAAACTGGGAATGAGAAGTGAAAACATAATTCAATATAGAATCAGGAATTTAAAACTAAGGATGATAAGAACAGATATGCTTGAGCATTCTGGATTTTTCTGAAGTTTACTTCAAAGCTTGGTTTTGCTCACTCCCGTGGGCTACAAGAGATGGTGGAGGACAGGAAGGCCTGGAGGAATGTTGTCCATGGGGTCGGACACGACTTTGTGACTAACAACAACAACAATTCTCATATGTGACCTGTATTTTGGTTTGTTCAAATGGGTAAAGTTGTGCACTTTGAGAGAGATGTGCATTTTGTGGATATGAATGCATACTTAGGAATGAGGGATTCTTGGAAAACAGGTGCTATTTGCATTTGGTTGCTAGTTGGGCATTTCCGAGTGATTTGCAAACTGAAACAAAATTCTGAAAACTTCTGAATCAGATCTTTAACAGCTAAGCACTCACAACAATGGAATTGAATGGATCTCTATAACAATTTAGGCTTCTTCCACATGCAATCAATCCATAGATAGATAGATAGATAGATAGATAGATAGATAGATAGATAGATAGATACTTTTGTCCTGAATATGGAAAACTTAGTGATTTTTTTAAAGCAACCTGAAATGAAATTCTCAACCTTCCCTACCTAGTGCAGCCATGCTGGCTTCTTGTTTTTACACGTGAGTATAGTTTCTAACTCAGCATTCCTTGAGGATTCTAACTCAGGATTCCTTTAGAATTCACAACCAACCTGCATGGTCACTGATGCTGATATGGGGTTATTGGTCCAAGGTTACCTAGTGACCTCCATGGCCAAAGAAATATGAAGAATCAATATTCTGGGTATATCCTTATGAAAGCAAACTGGAATGACATTCTCACCAGTCTCTAAGTAAATGCTTTCCATGGTCCTTCTCAGATCAGAAAGCATGGGGAGATCAACCCCCACCACTTTGCAAAGGCAGATACAGTCACAAACACAACAAAAGCTTCTCTAAAACAAATACATTTTAAAGCACCTTGAAGATGAGACATAAAAAGAGAAGTCTTTCAAAAGAAAGAGAGCTTTGTGGGAGTTGGGCCACCAATTTCAACACAGCACCCCCACAGTTTCACAGATTTCTATACAAATCCAAGACATTTTGAATGGGTTAAAAACAATGGTGTTTCTTTAAACTTATCTGGGAGAACACAGCCAGAATGGCTATTTTAAGTTAAGTCACCAAAGAAAAGAGAAATTGAAATTTAATTGCATCATGATAAGAGCTAATCTGTTTCATGGTGAATCAAAGCATGCATCTGGTACTGAGCAAACATTTCTTTTAAATAAATTTGTTCAGAACACTCTGTGTTTTCCCATAGAGACACTAACTTTACAATCTCCCCCACCCCATTTCTATTTCATTTACCTTTGACATTTAATTTCCAGATGGGTTCATAATATGACAGATACTTTATTTCTTAAGGTATCCCAGTAGAGAAATCATTTCTGAAAACCCAGGAAGCTGATGGCTGCCAACTAGATCTTTTTGCATTTTGAAATATTAACTGATTGTTCAGGATTCACTCAGTGTAACATGGGTAATACCAACTGACGGGTAAACACATGGAATCACATTTTTTAAAAAGGTGTATGGTAGGGATGATCAACTAAAAACAAAACAAACAAAAAAACAGAAAATGCAACCATCACATCAGCAGCCCCGAACCTTGAGAGGCCATTTCAGAGGGCCCAAAATCAGGGCCAGTGTCACCACAGCATCCCTGAGCCACTGCCAAGGTCCCACCAATGGCTTTGTCATGAGCCTATTTACCACCAGCAGCACTTTGATCAGCACAAGGAAGCAGACTTTGGGAACTGCCATTTTAATTCCCCACAATCCCCCTGTAGTTCAGGAGCATTCTGGGAAACTAAAGTGATGGCATCAAGATTCCATAAGCTCATCACTTCTTTTATGGGAAATTATTTCCACAAAAGTTTAACTGGGATTGCCTTTGAATTGTTAGTGTCTCCTGCTAATTTTGACAGTCATTAAAGAGTGAAATATCAGAAGCTGTCAAATACTAAATGCCATTTAAGCTCATCTGTCAAATACTAGTTCCCACTACTACCAGCTATTAAATATTCTGAAATATATTATTTCATGGCAGCTCTTAAATACTGTGAAATTAAAAATATGCCATCAAATATTAATTCCATTTTATGTCTCATATGTGCATGCATTTGTGAGAGTGTTTGTTTAAGTATCTAAAAGAGAAATTCTCCCAGTGACCATAGGAATGACTGTAGAATAATTCTTCTGAGGCTGATGACAATGCTTTGGCTTTGAAAGGGGGAGTCGGAGATGTGACCTGCCCCACATCTCCTGACAGCAAATATGAAGATAACTTTAATGGCTGCCTTTCCCCAAGGTTGTGGCAGGCAGGGGGGGACATTCCAGTGGGCAGTGAGGTGAGGGAGCTGTAGAAGAGGGATATGGTTTGACCCTGTCCTTGTCTATCATCTACCTTTACCTTCCAAAGCACCCTGTTAGAAGACAGCCAAATTAGAAGGGCAGGATGATGGGGAGGCAAAGATTGTCCTTGGTGCTTCTCATGCCTCCAGTGGAGGATCACACCCCTCCAAGTTCAAGGACTGCTGATCACTCAGACAGCCATTGGTTGGATTGCACCCAGAAGATTCAGCGCTATGGCTTGTGCCCTGAATGCAAGCAAACATTTGGACTTGGAGATGTGCATGTATCAAGTGCCTGGAATAAGGTGCAGCATCAGCAGTCTCTGACCACACTGCACCTTGGCTGGCTGTTTTCTTTAGACAGCGTTTTTTTTAAAACCATCAAAATAAAATGTTGGGGAGGGGGAGGCAAGGGGGTTGTGACTGCAGCAAGAACCAGTGTAAGTCTTCAGTTCCAACCTCTTCACTTCTTACCTCTCTGGCACACCCCTTTTCTCCAGTTCTTTCTGCACCAGGTTTGGGAGGCAGGCTAAGGGCTCAGCTTTTGGAATCCCAACTCAAAGACTGCAGCATCCAGAGCTGAGACTCCAAATAGTCCTATTGGCTCCCAGGTGGTGTTGGGAGGCCATAGGTTTGCACCCTAAGCCATCTATTCGAATTGGACATCTCAAGATGACAAAAGCTCATATAACATTTTGGGTGGCAAGTAATATGCTGAGCTCACCAGCATTTGAAGCATCAGCATCAGTTTACCCTTCCAATCACTGGATTTATTTTTCTTCAACCATCATCTTGGGACTGCAGGTAGTTCAGTGGTTTAAACTGCTGTGCTGCTGAGCTGGTTGATTGAAAGGTCACCGGTTCAAATCTGCACAACGGGGTGAGTTCCCATTGCTCCGTCCCAGCTCCTGCCAATCTTGCAGTTCAAAAGCATGCAAATGCACGTAGATAAAAAGGTACCACTTCGGTGGGCAGGTAACTGCGTTCTGTGCACTTCGGTGTTCAGGCATGCCGGTCACATGACCACGGAGACTGTCTGCGGACAAACGCTGCCTCCCTCGGCTCAGAAACGGAGATAAGCACCACCCCCAAGAGTCAGGCATGACTGGACTTAATGTCAAGGGGAAACCTTTACCTTTATCCATCATCTAAATGCTCTGTTAATTATTGTTTAGCACTGAAGAACATAGCAAGAAAAGCTTCTTATTTAGATTTTCTTATTCTGTCACTGTTAAGCCCATGCATATTATATTTTTCATGGCCAGCCTGCCTGCCTGCCCGCCCTCCCACCCTCCCTCCCACTGTCGTTGTCATCTAGTATTACCTTATTTTCTGTTCTTTGAATTTGTTTCGCCCCATTTTTCTCAGTACTCTGATAAATCTAGTAACCCCTCTCCTTGGAACCTGCTGGCAAAAAGTGTCACAAAAAGAGAGAGAAAGCTGGAATAAACAGGGTACCTCTTTTTCTTTTTTTTTTACAAAGGGGAGTAAGAGAGCAATAATGTAGAGAAGAAATAAATAACTGAATCACATATGATGAAAATAGCATTCCTACTACTTCGGCCTTGTAGAGTCCAGACAGATTTTCAAAGTTGTGCTTGAATTTCCACATGTGTGCTTTAATTGTGTCTTTCCCCCAAATAATGCATTGTGATATTTACAGGGCTGTTTTTTTCCCTGCCAAAATAACACTGATAATAAAAAAAAGAAAATAAATAATTAAAAAACCCTAACATGTTTAGCTCATAAAATGTGGATCATAACAAAAGTGGAGCATTTGGACTGCTGCCTTCAAAAAAATTCTGCCAAGAGGACATGAGAAGCTTTATCAAAGCCTGGATATTTGGCAGGGCCACGCTTGTTTGCTCACTCACTTGCTCATTTATTTATTTATTTACGTGATGAGTATTCCATTATAGAAAAGGGGAAGAAATTCTAATTAGGTGTGTGTATGTTAAACCCTGTTTCTTTATTCCTGATTTCCGATTTTAATGTTTTCATCTCATTTTTATTTTATTCTAAGATAATAAAAAGGGAACTGATGAATGAAATATCTCAGGTGTAAAATATCAGACTGCAGGGTTTTGTTTCCTCCTCCATATTGTGGGGATGGGGTAGAGAATATCAGAAACAGTCTACACACACAGAAGGAGCTGTCTATTGGCAGCCACTGTGGAAGGTGAATGGAGTGTTAGACCAGGAACCAGGTTCCAGGTTCTCGTCCCCGCTCAGCCATGAAGTTCCCTGAAAGGCTTCATGTCAGTCATTCCTTCTGAGTCCCGCCCACCTCACAGGATAAAGCTACGGAACCTGTGTAAGCCATCTTCAGTTCCTCACAAGGAAACAAAAAACAGGATATAAACACCACATAAGAATGCAAATAATCACTTTAACAGCTTGGTGCTGTGAGCCTTTGCCCCACTACTCTTTGCGAAAATTAGCCTATTAATGAAGTGAGTATTGAATGACATGGACATTCCAGCCTTTCACAAATATGATCCTGAATTATTTCACAGTGCACTTTGAGAGTATAATTAATCAATTGATTAATTAAATAAGACAAGTATCATACATTCATCTATGTGGTGCAGGAAAGAATCAGACATACCCAGCCTAAATGTGGAGATGCAATGGCAGTATCTCTCCTGAATATCAGTTGTTTTATAATTGTCAGTCTTAGGATGGGTGGAAATTTATCTCTCTCTCTCTCTCTCTCTCTCTCTCTCTCTCTCTCTCTCTCTCTCTGCGTATGTGTGTTTGTGTGTGTGTGTGTGTGTGAAAGTGAGAGAGAGAGAGAGAGAGAGAGAGAGAGAGAGAGAGAGAGAGAGAGGAAGCGGAAGAGGAAGAGGAAGAGGAAGAGGAAGAGGAAGAGGGCCTGGATGGTGGGATGCAGTGACTCTTTGCAGTCTGAGCTTCACACACTCTCATACCATTCCTTGCCAGGAGAAAGTAGCAGACCTTTGCAGAACTCCAAATTCCTGAATGATGCTGGATGATGGTCCATCATAGGAAGGAGGTCTTACTGTTCTGACAACCTCAGTAAGAGACATTCTCCTGCATGTGGGGTCTGCTACACTGGGTTGGGGACCATGCTTTCCAGGCAAAGCAGCCCAGGCTCAGTCCCCAGTATCTCCAGGCAAGGGCGAGGAAATACTCCTGCCTGGAGCCCTGGAGCCTTGGAGAGGTGCTGCTAGTCAGGAGAGACGTTGCTGGGCTAGAGGGAACACTGCTCTCCCCATGTTCCTCTGATTATGTAATCTGCTCTCCCTCTCTGCAAGTTTGCATCTATGCATGTATGCATATGAATAGCGGTACTAATGTTAATGCAGTAACAATATTATGAGTGCTTTCATGGTGTGCTCTGTAGCACTGTGTGCTCTCAAAGCACCAAATGAGCACATCAATCCACACATGACCAAGCTGAAGCTACTGCTGCTGCTGCTGCTTAAAGGAAGCATTATCGGCCCATTTCACATGGTGAGGCCGAGAGGGAGAGGTTAAATGCCTGTGCCCCAAGCGAGACCTGGTAGAATAATACTCAAAGGAACTTAGGGATAAAAGTGTCCTGTTTTGCTTTCCTCTGTGCTGCTCTCATTGAATATATTATTATCTGTGCTTGTTCAAATGGCCTGTCGGATCCTCTGGAAATTTTGCAAATCCTTCAAGCATAACTAAGTTCTCTAAATCTCTAGCACTGAACAGCTGATATAAGATCCCATGTGGAGTACTTTTATTTTTCCTCTTAGTTTTAGAGAGAGGTAATGTGGCTCAACGCCAGAAGTCATGCCCTCTGACCTACGCATTATAGAAGTATGCATGTGTTTTCTTATGGTTCTAGCTCTTGTTGGCAATGCAAAAGTGGGAAAGAGCAACATGTATTTATTTACAACATTTATACACCACTCCATTTCTAAACAGATTCCAGAGTGGTGAACAATAAAAAGCTAAAATGAATAAAGCTCTATATTAAAACAGAATGTTAAAAAACATGTTTGGACAATCAGTGGGGAAGTTTTGGATTAAATATGTTTTCAGACAGCACCAAAACCAGCACAATGCTTGTGCCTGCCAGACTGTCAGAAGCAGGTGTTCTACAGTAATGAAGCCACCACAATTCAGAGTCTTCTCTTAGAAGCATAGACTAGTAGATTTGGAAGGGGCCATGTAGACCATCGAGTCCAACCTCCTAGTGTTGCAGGACACCATGTTACACTATCCCAGTCAGATGGCTTTCTAGCTTCTTTTTTAATGTGGGAGAGCTCACCACCTCTCCAGGCAGCTGGTTCCACTGTCGCATTGCTCTGACAGTAAGGAAGTTTTTCCTGATATCCAGCCTGAATCTGCGTTGTCACAACATGAACTGATTATGCCATGTCCTACACTCTGGCATCAACAAGAAGAGATCTTGACCTTCCTCTTCATGACAGCCTTTGAGGTACTTATAGAGGGATATCATGCCCCCCTTTAGTCTACTGTTCTCAAGGCTGAACATGCCCATTTCTCTCAGCCTCTCCTCATAGGGCAGTGTTTCCAAACCCTGGTTCATTTCCATTGCCCTCCCCTGGACCCTTTCTAATTTTCCTGCATCTTTCTTAAATGTTGGTGGTCAGAACTGGGCACCATCTTCCAGATGAGATCTGACTACTGAGAAGTATAGGGGAACTACCACTCTTCCTGATAGGGGAACTACTCCCTCTTGAGCCCCTTCCCTAACAAATAACAACTTCTCTCCTTAAAGCTGTATAGTCCCTTCTACACCTGCTGCAAGGAGGGAAGGTGCTCCAAATGTGGAGTCCCATCTGTGGCCTCAGAGCAACTTTGTAGGATTGGAACTGGGACTCTGGGATATCCTATAAGCAGACAGCCAGACCAGCCAAAAGATTGTGACTTAAAAGGTTTGTTGGTTTATTTGTTTGTTTTTCTGCGCAGTAGCTGAAGATCTCTGGACAGTTCCAATCAGAATCATAATATAACAAAAAAACAACCATCTTTTTCCCATCATACAAGATTTTAAAACAGTATAGAGCAGCTAAAACAGTACTTAATCCAAAATTAACCTATTTAAACACATGCACACAGACACACACCTCAGACGTAGCTATTCCACCAAACTATTAGATTACATTTAAATACGCTTAAATGATTCAGTGCCTAAAAGATGGTGATTATTTATTTATTTAAGCAATGCTTTTATATCCTGTCCTTTACAGGCATCTCAGATGGTGCTAAAATGTGGGCAAGCACCTCAAAATGAGGGGGAATTAAAATGTTAAGTGTTTCCAAAGTCATCTGACAAACTTTTGGAATTATGACTCTGTTATACTTCAGAAGGTTAATAACTGCCTTACCAAATGTCTTTGTTTACTGAAGAGCAGGATGACTGTCTGGAATGGTTTGTCAAATGTATACATAATTGTCTTCTCCAAAAATATATTGTCACAATATGTATTCCGTTTCTATTTGAAAATAGCAAAATAACTGCATCCCTGAATAAAAATATTGCTTCTCAAAGCCATGTCTAAATTTGTGGTTATAATTGTGGACAGCCACATTCCCCACCATGGTGTCCACTGCATATATAAAGATGCCCAAATTTAAAGTATGAAATAAATATTTACTGTCTTTCATGTCCACAATTCAAGTACTTTCTACTTTCACTGTTCCATTCTGGAAATTAAGTGACTTGGTGGCACAATTTTATTTTATTTTTGAAGAGTTCTCTTTTCAATTCGGGTAAATGAGGTAGTTATCCAAAAAGAGAAGGTGTCTTCAATTAAGAGGCAAGAAACAAGTGTTAGGTCCACTGCTGAACTCTGAAATGTCCTTCAGCAGCAGCTCTTCAAGGCTGTGACTTCCTTTATGGGTTCAGTCCATCTCATATTTTGTCTTCCTTTACTTCTTCTGCCTTCTACTCTCCCTAGCATGACTCCAGTAAGTATTGCCTTCACATGGTGTGTCTGAAGTATGACGACCTCAGTTTTGTCATTTTGCTTCTAGGGAAAGTCTTGCCTTGATTTGATCCAGGACCCACTTGTTTTCTGTCAATTTTTAGTATTTGGACAGTTCTTCCTCAGCAACATGTTTTGAATGCATCCGTTTTCTTCCTTTCTTTTCTGTCCAGCTTGTGATTGGGAATACAATGGTTTGGATGATCTTGACTTCCCTTCATTACTGCCCTTTTGTCTTATCCAAATTTCTAATGAAATATCCACTATTCCAGTATCCTAACAATTATTACATTTTAACTCTGGAACTGCAGAGGTGATGGAATGTGAAGTATAGGTAATGAAGGTGTAGTCTCAGGTCAATTTGAGTGAGCCATACCTTACCAAAAGCAAGGCTTGGATGCATATTTTATCCCTTTGCAAGGCGATCCCTGTGAACATACAGAAGATGATCTCTTGGATTTCATCCCCTTCCAGGACTCCACAATGTCAGCTATTTGTAAATATTGACTGCACATGCCAGCTGCACCTGGCCCCATGGAACAGCCAGTTATTGTACAGCTGCCTCAAAGTTTTCACCTTGCTGTGTCCCTTTCTGACCTCATCCTGCACAGTATACCAAATGTGACCAAATTGACCTGTCTGGCAGGCTAAACCAACTACGGAGAACCACAGATCTTGGCATTTTCATGCAGAATAGGCATAATTCATGCCAACTAGGTCAATTTACTGTTGGCTAAGTAAATTCTATCGGACTGCAGGTGGTGTAGTGGTTTAAACCACTGTGCTGCTGGGCTGGTTGATCGAAAGGGCGCCAGTTTGAATCTGCACAACAGGGTGAGCTCCTGTTGCTCTGTCCCAGCTCCTGCCAACCTTGCAGTTTGAAAGCATGCAAATGCAAGTAGATAAAAAGGTACCACTTCGGCGGGCAGGTAACAGCGTTCCATGCACTTCGGTGTTTACTCATGCTGGCCACATGATCATGGAGACTGTCTGCGGACAAATGCTGGTTCCCTCGGCTAGGAAACGAAGGTGAGCACCGCCCCCTAGAGTCAGGCATGACTGGACGTAATGTCAAGGGGAAACCTTTACCTTTACCTTTAAATAAATTCTACCAGCAAGTCCGAATAGGCAACCAGATAATCCCGTGAGAAATAGAGGGTAGGTGAGAAAGGAAGCTGTTGGGAAAGAGGCTTGGCTGGGACCACCAGCATTTAAATAAGGTGATGCTCTGCAGCTCAGCATCACTGTTGTATGTGGACCCATCACCTCACATGATGCTGCCTCCTCTTACCTATCCAACCAAACATTTTATCTCTTACCAAGAGCCCTGACAGAGAAGTCAGGATGACAGCAGTGGTCCAGTTTGCACTCAGAGGCAAGTTTCACTTAATAATTTAATTTAATTCAATTCACTTATTATATCTCTCTGCCACTGAATAGCAATAGCTCGATGGGATGTTTGTTGTTGTTATGTGCTGTGAAGTCATACCTGACTTCAGGCAACCCTATGAGTGAAAGCACTCCAAAAGGTCTTCTCCTTAGAACCCTGCTCCGCACGTTTAATCTCACTAGAAGTTTTACTAAGATCAAAAACCTTAATCTTATTTCACATAGTATAAAAGCATCTACACAGAGCATATAAACACACAACACATAGCGTGCATGCTCACACATTCACACACACAACATAAAAATTTTAAACCATCACAAAATAACAAAAATCCCGCAGAGGATTGACGCTTTATCATACACTGCCAAATGTTCGGGGTTGAAGGAGGTCTTAAAGGAGTGCATAGAAGGCAACATTGTTGGTGCCAGATGGGCATCCTTGGGTCCTTGATTCAGAATTGGGAATCAGCACCAAAATTGCCCTCTGCTTTGTTGCCAGCTTCTGAGGCTCCTGGAGGGCATGCTGCTGGCTAATGCTGACCCATTTAGAAAATGGTGATGGTGATGAGTGGGCTGTGTCTGATATTCCAGTGAAGTCACCATTCAGCCCTGGTGAATGCTGCTTGCTTCACCATCCTGGCTCACCATTTTTAAGTTTAAAAGCACTGTGTAGATGAAAGTGACTGCCAACAGCATAGGATGTACATACAGTGCTATTTCTGCCTTGCTAATGATTATAATTTCTGTGTCATTGGGCCAGCTCACACACAGACAAGGTGTGTAGGTTGCAACCATAACAAAGTAGTGAGACTTGAACTTTAACAAACCTTTAATGACAACTTATGCCTAAATGCACCGGTGATGGATGACTAAGTACCTCTTGCATGAGCCAACCACCACGACAGAGAGAGAAAGAGTCTGTATGAATGAGCCTCCCTCAAATAAGCCCTAGTTCTTGTTAAGGGCATACGATACACTTGCTGCAGTGCATCTTTTAATCAGGATATACTGTGTCTGAACACTGCGCACTTCTAAACTCTGCACATGCAACTCTCTTTACTTCCAAGTTTTTGGACCACAGAAGTAGAAGAAAGCAAAATGTTCAGTAGCAAATTTGCAGTTGAAAAACGTACATGGGGAAACCCATGCTTTTCAAAATGCCTGCATAGGCATGTGCAAGCATGTTTCTATTGACTGGAGAAAATGCACATGTAAATATGAGGGCAATTTCATGCAAAAAGAAAAAGAAAACCCTGGGATTCCATCTGATATGTGCATGTGTTGGAATGTGTTTGCGGGACTTTAACGAGCTTTGCTTGTATTCACATATCTAGTTTTAGGGTTCTGTAATTAATTCATGCATAAAGGCATGTGAGTTGAGACTCAGTCTGCCACAAATATAACTCATGCTAGCTGTGATGGAGAACCCATTGAGAACACATGTTTGGGGTTCCTCAGACTTCCTGGTAGCCAAGAATTACCTCGGCCACTTCTTAGCTTCTAACATTATTATACCATTTGGGTTTGAACCATGCATGTATTCTTTGCATACCTTTTTATGTGACTTGCTATATTGCCATGCCAAATACATTTCTGCATCACATTTCTCTCTTTTTAATACTCTATTTTTATTTTAATTAAAAAAGAAATAAGATACAAATAAGAAAAGAAAGAAAATATACATATGGGAAAGAAGCGGACTATCAAGAAATATTACAGGAATATAGCATATAATTTCAATAGCTAACCTGTTCATGAGAAAGCAAAAATGGATCACATCTCTCAAGAATTTCGTGAGATATGGAAACCTACCCTCACTATTAAACGTTCCTGTCAGTTTACCTAGTGAAAAATGACGTTTATCTGCATGTGGTTGTCATGATGTATCTATAAACAATGCATTTGTTCCCTCCCTTCCCCCCTCCTCTCCCTCTCACCACCCTGCACCAGAGAAGGGAGTACTTGAGATAAATTTGCACAGTTTTCTTTTCATCAACACTAAATTTGATGCCTTATTTTAATATTCAGCAATCCTTTTCTTCTGTGTCTTGGATTTACACATGATACATGACTCTAACTAACTAGTCAAGTCTTTTGCATTTAGCAAGGGATCAGAGATAATCTTTGGGCCCGATATGTTGGTTATGCAAGGGACAGAACAGGCAAGTGAAGCTTATATATATTCATTTTTTTTAATCTGGAGTATTTTTTGCTGCTCCACAGCTAAAAAGGTACTTAGATTGGTTCTCATATAGCCAGTTAATCAAAACTGTGTACAGTGTGATGTCCACCTGCTTCTGCAGTCATTTCAAAAAAGCAGACAACTTCTGTGGACTTGATCATGACAGCTACATAGGACAGTAGAAGCAAATGCTCTGACACACACACTCTGAGGTGGTACGATAGCTTCATGGTAGAGCAAATGTTCTGCATACTTGAAATCCCAGATTTAATCCCTGGTGAGTCTAGCTAAAAGTTTCAGGGGGCAGAACATGGAAAACTTATCTGCCTGTGACCCTGGCAAGCTGCTGCAGGTAGAAAGAAGGGATTATGGGTAGTAACTTATGAAGATGTTGTCTGTTTGCAGAGCATCAGAACTTCCCTGTTTGTCATCTTGAACATGGATAGGAAGGCACTTTGGGAGAGATAGTCACACATTCCAAAAGTTACAATCTTGTTCAAAACTTTTTAAAAGGGTGCTTTACAGAGACAAAGGTAAAGGCAGAACCAGAGAGGCATCTTCATGTTTTAGTCAATGAAACAGTGAGGTGCATGGTTTGTAAAAATGAGGCTAGGGATGAAGAAAGGAAAAGAAAGGGAACAGAAGGAAAGGGAAGGAGGAAAGGGGAAGAGAGAAAGCAAGCAAGCAGGTAGAAAATGAAAAATGGGAGCCCAGCAATTTGAGAAATGATGTGCAGTGCACAAAATTCAAGCTTTTCTTGTTCTTTCATTCCTCATCCCTGGCTAGAGAGACAGGCAAGTATCAAAACCAGGTTTTGACAAACACTTTGAAAAGCAGCCATTTGGAATTGCTTCTCCTCCTCTAAAAGTAAAGTTTTATTATCTTAATTACATACTCTCCTAATATATACTTTAGTAGTGCTATTGACAGGTCATAAAACTCCTGGCTGTGAAGTGGGGAGAGAGAGATGCAGGAAAACCATGTAAGAAACATTTCAAAGTGATGTCTTAAAATAATCTACTGAAGCTAAGCAATGCCTTGCTTCATATCATTAACAGGTCCTGTAAAAATGTCCTTGTTTACAGTAAGCTCAGGTCAGGGCCAACAAGCGGCAGCTGTACAAATGTCCCAGAGTGTGAAGCTGTGAAGCAGTAATAGTATCTATCACTTTTGAGAGGACAAAAGAATGCAGAACATTAATTTGTAGCAGAACATTTCAAATTCATCTCATAAATAGCATTTAGATGGTATTTCTTTGTGGCTTCCCATTGCCTGAGCAGTGTCTGATTCAGTGGGAAGGGTGTAGATTTTCAAAGTGGGGCCTCAGGAATTATTGGACACATGCCATGCTTTTGTATTATTTATTGCTTCTTGATTATAGATATAAAACAGGGATGGAAATTCTTTTGGGCTCACATATACCCTCTGAGAAATGTCGCATTTCGAAGTGGTTGTGATGAAAATTGTGACAAAGAACAACTTGCCCAAAAGTCTGAGTACCACTGAAAGAAGGGTTTGAGCTCCAACACTTTAAACAACACCCTTGAACCAGCAACTTTCAGCAAGAAGAGAAATTTATTTTGCACCCATATCCTGGTGTGAAAATAGGCTGCAAGGATGCTGCTACTGGTGCAAGAAGTAGAACACCTTGGTGGGATCCAAGAAAGTTATCCGAGGTGGATGTCATGTTGCCTATCTCTGATATGTGAGCTGGGGGTGAACATGTGCCCAGACAAACTACCCAGCCTTTCAAGCTGTATTTATTTACCCCCAAACAAACAGCTTGTAGACCTCCCTGTCATCCTGGGCTGTTTATTGCCAACCAATGGCAACATGCAGACTTCTGTCTCCTCACCTGCTTGCATTTGAACTGTTGAATTGCTTCTTTCAGCCTGTACCCCAGTAGGTGGACACACGACCTTTGATAGATGCTCTCCACTAGCCATCACAGGTGTTTATTATTATTATTATTATTATTATTATTATTATTATTATTACTATTATTATTTTTATAACATTTCTATGCCGCCCCTTGCTGAAACCTCGGGGCGGCTTACAACATGATAAAATACATTGAAATACAATAGTACATAATAAATTACCATTAAATATAAAAATACAAAAAATACATTGATTTACAAATATAAAATTAAAATTATCAGTTTAATGAAATTGTTCCATTTAAGCTATTTAAAATCTCTTTCCTTTAAACCACATAGTTGCATTTCCCTTTTGCTGTGTATATACAAGGCTTTTTTCCTGTTCCAATTACTTGAAAGTTGATCATGACTGACTCTGGATATGCCATGCATATATTAATGTATATATAAACCCACAAACTTAAACCTTTGCAGCATCAACAGCCCATATGGTATGCAAAGTCAGCCACGCATCAGCAACACCTGTGCTGCTTTAACAGGGCATGATGGATCAGTTGAGCTTTAGTTTAACTCTGAATATCCTACCTCAAGATTTTAGCGGAGCTCAATCTGGATTTCTTTGCTTTTATTGTGATTATTCTCATTCTTCCATTAATGATTCATTCTGTTTTCCTTAAGCAAATGGGATATACATAGCTACCCATATATAAGTTAGCACATAAATAAAATAACACTCGCCCATTCAGTTCAGGTGGTGTGAGGAGCTTTCCAGTACAGGAAATCTGGGCATTAGAAGCAATTTCTGTCCCTGAAGTAGCCTGGAAAGTTCGAATGGGTAAAGCAAGGATGCTTAAACTTGTTGAAATGCTCCAAACTTTTCATTAACAATCAGTTCTGCTTCCATTAATTCCTATTTGTGACCTATTTTTCAGTTCATTGATATGGGAAATATTGTGCATTTTAAGCAAGTAATGCATTTATCAAGAGCACATTTTGTAAATGTGAATGCAAATGCAGGAATTTACAAACTATTTTGGGGAACAAGTAATCCTGTTTGTGTTCAGGTTTGGAATGGGGGATTTTAAAAATGAAAGAAATCGTCCAACATCCCTGCTGGAAATTTCTCGAAAGCAGGGAACACAGGAAGCTTCTAGTCTAGTGACAGCTGCTCCATGGGAGAACTTAGTGTGACTACTGGCGCCATTGATAGAAACATAGGAACAGAGCAAGTTAGAAGGAGTCTCCTGGGCCTTCTAGACTGATAGCCGGCTCCAGCCAGCTCTGCTCATGGCATGTGCATGTGCATGTCCAGTTTATTCTTGAACACCTTCACTGATGGGGTTCAGACCACCTCCAACTGTGTCCCCTCTGTCTAGCCTCCTTGATACCTTGTCATAGAATTCCACAAGGTTCATCGTGTAGGAACTGTTTTTGTGGCAGTTGTGTTGCATGGCCGCCAACCTCTCTTCCCTACCTAGGGTTACTAGATCTCTCACTAATATGACTTTCCATTGTCTTTTCTAGAATGGATGTAAGGCTAACCAGTCTGTAATTCCTCATGTGCCCTCTACTACCTTTTTCGAAAATTGGTACCACTGACAGCACTCCCCAGTCCTCTAGAATCTCATCTGTTTTCCATGAGGCCTCAAAAATGGAGGCCAATGGGTGTGAAATTATCCCCTCCAACTCCCAAATTACCCTCAAGTGTAACCCATTAGGGCCTGGCGCCTTTGTAATGTTCAGGGCCCTGAGGAGCTTCTCAGCTTCTAGGGAGGTGACTCTAATCTGTGCCCCTAAATTCCCACCCTCATCTGGTCCCCTGTGTAGATCTACCCCATCCTGCTTTGGAGAGAACTCAGAGGCAAAATAATCATTTAGCATCTGTGCCTTTTCCCTCACATCAGTCACCGAACCCCTTCTTTTTTATTAAGTGGTCCCACTGCCCATCTCCCGTTTCTCTTGTTATTTACATGTTAAGAGAAGCCCTTTTTGTTGCTCCTGATATTCTTTGCAAGCCTTAGCCTTGTGAAGAAACCTTCTGCAAGGGACCTCCTCCGCTCGGTGTACCCTTTTGTCTACTTGCCCCAGTACCCATTTCCTGTGGAGGTTCCTCTTACATCTAATCCCCCACCTCTTTTGGCATCCATGGTGGTGCTCTCCTTCACCTCCCCACCTTGCTAACTAGCTGTATTGTCAAGGCTTGCACCTCTAAGAACTCCCTTTTGAGTGCCACCCCCCCTTTCTGAACTCCCCTGCCCTCCAGTACCCTCTCCCAGGAGACTTTCCCCAGTGTGGCCTTCAGTTGACCAAAGTTGGCCCTCTTGAAGTCCCAGCTTCTAGTGCTCGACCTGCTGCACGTCCCCAGTCCCCTGCTCTCGAAGCAAAGGATGGAGTGATCACTCGCATCCAGAGCTCCCCTAATCTTCACTCCATCTATCAAATCCTCCCTGTTGGTCAATACCAAGTCATAGATATCTCTCCCCACCTCCTGGACCCTCTGTGTGAAAAACCCTCCCTCAATAGTATGTAGGAAGTGACATAACCTGGCCATCGCTGCTGAGCGAGTCTCCCATCTAATATCTGGGAAATTGAAATCTCCCATAATTACTGTGTCCGTCCCCCGAGATATCCTTTGAATCTGGTCTGTCAGACATCGTCCAACATTGGAGAACAAGCAAGAGGCTCTGGAAAAATAGATAGGGATAAATAAAAAAATGCAGCAGTTCATTTTTATAGGAATTTGACAGAGTTCTATATACCTGGGGAAGGAAAACATGAGATAAAACAAAATGGATATGGAAAAAAGAAAAACCTGATTTGTCCAAGCAGATCCACAGGCTTCAGTGAGTTTCTCTTTAAAGCCTGGGTTTGAATTGCCTTGTATTAAACCATGTAAATACTGACCTAAGGTTACCATGTCTTCCCTGACTGGATCCTCATCTTTTACAGCTAAATGCCATGCAGATATGACAAGGTCTGCTCTCTGCTAGTCATAGTTGTACCTACTGAATTTTGCTTGCATAAGTGGGTGAGAATTTAGTTCCAGTTAATTCTTTTATCAGAATTTAATAAAAATCAATCAGGTTCTTCATATGTGGAAGAAAAAGAAATGGAGATCAAACAAATAACCAACAAAAACAAAACTAATATGGGAAACAATAAAATAGACAGATTTGCCAAAATTTCTTTACAAGCTCAGAAACATATGGACCTGCAGGTTGCATCTGAATCTGTGTTGAATCTAGAAGGTGCAACCCAAGTAAACCCTAATAAAAATGTATTGAAATGATTCACCATAAGCAACATCAGTAAAGCAGAAGGCACGAAGCACACACGTAACCAAGAAGGAGCATGTAGTATAATTTTCATTCTCTAGTTCCATAACCAATTTTTGAAATGGTCCTGGTTAATCCAAAATTGGGACCAAACAAGAGGAAACAAAACAAAGAGTGAAATTATTGAAATTTACTCAAACAAGGTCAAGTGTTTCTGAATTCTCTGGAAAACCCTAACAGGGACTGAGTTTCAATGCACATCCATGACATTCACATGGAAACTAGTAGGAGATGCAGAAAATAATGAAATAATACTGATTCCATGATTGGATGGATGGAATTGTAATTCATGTACCATGAAGTAAACTTTTAGTAACAATGGAATAATTAAGTGAAAATAGAAGTATTCATTTTCAAGAGCCTACTGCTTAGGCCTTTTGAACTCACCATACTCAGGCCCTATGTGAGTATTCCAGTATGTTTCATTATCAGAATAGCAACATGTTCACCTTTCTTCCTGCCACAATTCTCAGGAGCCTGTTTAAGTTGGAGGATAACTTCTGAAGTGAGAAGATCTTTTCTACATGCGTAGACCCCCTGTGAGATTCAAAATGCTGGAAACTGGTGTTCCAATTCTCAGTCATGCAGGGAATCTATGTAAGTGGAGAAGGCTCTTCCAGGTAGACATTTCCCCATAGCTCATGAATGGTGGCTGGCATGGCAACAGAGCAGGTGGAACCAGAACGATCCCTTCTACTCTGCCTCATTGCATGGTGAATTCTGAACAACTGAAAGGGTTTTCTCAATTAAGTGATGCTGTAGGTCCAAGGATCCCTTAATTCTTATAGTTTGTAAGAAAAAATGGCATTAACAAGATCAGGCTTCTCATATGCAGGTCAGATGTATTGTTTATCCAGTTCAGTACTGTCTACTCAGACAGGAAGCAGATCTCTCAGTGTGAGAGGTTTTTTCCAGCATCTGTTCCCAGTCCTTTGGAGATTGAGTATTGCTCTTAAGGCCTTTGAAATGCAAAGCATATGTTCTAGTATTCTACCATGGTCACTTCCTTTCAGGATTCCCCCTTGAGGAATCCCTGTGAAGTTTTCAAGGAAGACTACAGTTTCCCAGAACAGAATTTGAACACCGATATCTTGAGTCACTTATGCTGTCAGGTCGGCTGTGAGAAGCCCATTTACTTCTCGATAAATGGGAGTACCAAGCTATTTGGCAAGCAAATGCAGCCCCAATTCATTTAGATGCTCCTAGAGAAAGTAGGTTTTTGGTACCCCACTCCTCTAGCACCATGATTATGTTAGACAGAAAATGATGTACTTTTCCTAAAACATATATTTTACACCTGCCTATTTTTTAAACTCACTTTTCTTGGAAATCTCCCAAGGAAGCGAGACATATCGAAATTTAAAACAGCACCAAGAAAATCGTTTACTGAGGTGAAGCTGTGGAAAGCAAAAGTGACAGCAGTTATAGGAAGGCGCTTTGGCTCTTGACGTTAAGCTGTTCTGTCACATACCATCAAGTGGGCCATTATGTGGCACACGAGAGCTGTAATAAATTGTCAGATTTGCTTCTTAGCCAAAATGATGGGATGGAAATTTGCACTGCATTTCAGGATGGAGGAAGGGAATGGGAATGGGAGACACACCAAACAGCTGATTTCCCTTTCTCCAAGACCTTTACCTTTTTTGTATTGCTGCTGTTAGGTAATTCATGAAATTGATACGAGCTGGAAGAGCACAGTTCCCTCTCTTTCCTTTAAAGGGTTGGTTCACACATGCACCCTTCCATTGTTTGATACCTGAGTACCAAGTGGTGACACTGCTCAAGAAATTTGATAGATTTATATCCAAAAGCAACTTCACCTGAATCAATGACCAATGCTGGATAAAAACAGTAGAATCTCTTCTGCTTTAGAATCTGCACCATAATACATTTAAATCACAAAAACCGTCTCACACCTAGAGCACCATGTTGGTGAATGAAGCCATAGATGCTTCCAAGTCATGGGAAGAACAGTATTAGACATCATGTTCCTTAAGGTGAGCTCAGGTGAGGATGTTCACAGTGGTCAAGATGGCTGGGTCACTTCAAGAATGATGGTTAGATTTCATGACCTTGGTCAGGAATCCTGGAGTTAGAGAACTAGCCCATCACTACAGCCAAGGCTGAGAGGAAGTGGCGGGCATTATATTTGGTCCCCAAGAATCTCTCTGGAAATTCCACTCCTTCCAGTTCTACATCTGGCTGTTAATGGCCCAACAGCCTTTACCTGCAGGAATTAACTTCTCCAAAGATTGGAGAAGGGAACAGCTGGGTCTCCTTATTTACTAGAGGAGCTGGAAGTCCACTCCTCAGAGTCAGACTCAGAGGATGATGTCAGCTTCTGTGGACTTGGGAACTACTATGCAAACCAAAGCTCAGTTAACTTTTGAAATGTGCACTTCTCCAAATTCTGTTATATATGTATTAATTATTACACTGATATAAATTTTTAATTCTTCCTGTTGTAAGAAATCCAACTTATATGGTCTTCTTCTTCTCTACTTCATCCTTAAGATAACCCTGTGAAGTAGGCAAGGCTGAGACTCAGTGAATTACCCAAAGTCCCCCAATGAGCCTCATGACTGAGAGGACTAAGCCCAGATCTTCCAACACTATCCAATACACCACACTGTCTGTGGTGGAACTCTCCAATAAGTATTTTTAACATTTGAGGAAGTAACAGTAAAAGTCCATTCTGCTAGGAATGTGTGTGTGCACGCTTGTGTGTATGCCTGTGTGCATGTGTACGCATTAGTCCAAATATAAGTATTAAAAGAAATGAGCATGTAAGTAAAGGCCTATGCATTTCCATGTGAGATTGTGGGGTGGGGGTTCCCAAAGTTCAGGATGAACCAAATTTAACATTAGAGAAGGTCAAATTGGAATCAATGAGTTAAAGGAGTCTAAATTTCGGAGAATGTAACTTCTGGTGTGGGTGGGTGCAGATTCTAGACAAATAGCTGTTTGAATTTTATGATTCTGATTTTAAATAACTGTGTTGGAAATAGTTTGGCTCATCAATTGGACTTTGTTTGGGCATTTACTGAATATGCCCATTCGACAAACAGCTTCTGGTATTGACAAGTGGCAATTGTTTGAATGGTTTGAATTGTTAATATTATTGGATTTTATCTGGCCAGGGCGGCTTATTTTATATTGGTATTTTTGTATTTTTAACTTAATATTTATATTTTTTAATTTAATGTTATAATTATTTTTTAACTTATTGTTGTAAGCCGCCCCGAGGCTTCGGCGAATGGGGCGGCATAAAAATGTTTTAATAAATAATAAATAAATAAATAAATAAATAAATGGTGTTCTTTAAAAAATAAAAATCCTATCAGTTCTCAGTTTGCATGCTCAATTAAACCCAACTTGACCACCCAGAAGGAACACATGTGTGTGTTTGTGTGCATTTGTATATGGTGTAATGTAGGTGGCCTGTGTGCATTCTGGACCCATTACTAACTCTCGAGAACTCTCGTTTACTTGTGGCATATCTAAACCTGTGTGCTAGCCTGTTTCTCTTCTCCTCTCTCTCAGGCCTGAAATAGTGCAATGTCTGCAGGGTACACTTCCCTCACCACAGAGTACTGTTTCTTCATATGAATGCAGTGTCCTCACGCATTTGTGAGGCTCCCAGTTCAGAGGCCAGTGTTTCTAGAATTACTTGTCTGCTGAGATCCCTGCCCTGCCCTGCCCTGCCCTGCCCTGCCCTGCCCTGCCCTTCCCTGGGACAGTTTTGCTACACAGACTCTCATGATATCATCCAACATAGGACACAGAATCCTTAAAAGATAGTTTGATGCATGAAAGCATTTTCATGTGCCATGTGCTCTGTGAAGGACACATTAATGGGCCCTCCATTTGACCAAACCATCAGTTCATGGATGGAAATTTCTTCCTTTTTCTTCCTTTTTTATTCACCTGTACTTTGGAAGGTGATGAAGTGGTATCATATGCACAGTTCACTGGACTGCACAATCTTTTTTACAGAAGGAACAGGCAGATATATCTTCCTGAAAGTTTGCTTGCCTAGATGACTGGAGCATTTTCTATTGCAGCAGGCCTTGCAGACTGCCAAATATTTTAGGGGAAATGGATGGCTTCAATTCAACCATATTGACATTGCAAAGGTGGCTCACCTACCTCCCTTATGGGTAGGCATTCCTATAGGCATTTTTGTGCATGTTTATGCCCAGCCATTTTTAAAAGTTTACATTGCTGAAATACTGTGTCCTTCAATGTACATACTTCTCCAAAATATAGTCCTTATGTGCACACGTTGCTCTACCATGCACAGTCTGTGAGCATTTTTCCTGAGATGAGCTGCTTTGGACAGCTTGCAAAAATGTGCATTTCAGAATAGAGCTCTGCTTCAGCTTGTTGAAAGGCTTTGGAGTTGTGAACTGTGTCCATAACTGTGCACTGCTTAACCTCTGGGCAGTCTTACCTTGTCAGTTTCCTTGTGGGTTACCTGCTCCGGTTGGTGTACCTGTTGACAGCTGAAATGTTCAAGGACCTTGAAAAGGTGAGATGACACTTATCAGACAGCTGAATCCATGCACTTGCAAAATGCATGCCCTGTATTAATTGGCCACTGTGTGTGTGTGTATGGTGTGGATGTGCTATTTTGAATTTTTGCCTCAGGCCCCAAATGCCTTGGGTGTCACCTTACATCAGACTCTGGATATGTCTTGTGCAGAGATATATAAGTAAGATGCCACCTTTGCAAACATGCAAGGTAGAATGGTTAAATGAGGCATACCAAAGAGGTGTTCCTTAGACAACCCAAGTCTGTACATTCAAAGGCAAGCAACCTTTTTGTCTGCTTTCTATTCAATCCAACAGGTTCAAATGAAAGAGTATTTGGAGTTTCAGTTGGGGATCCTCTACTTGCCTGTGACAGAAAAGTTAAGTTGTGTGAAGATTTCTTTTATTTAACTTTGCTCTCATACTGCCCCTGGCTGTTCCTATCAAGTAGCAGAAGAAACGAGGCAGGTAACAGGATGTAGCAAACAAGGATACATCTTGAAAAGTCTTAGCTATGGGGTTTTCATGTCCTTCCACATTGATTTTTGCTAAATGCCATTGGCAGATTTCCTTTCATTTAAAGAAGCTGCTCCCTAAGCAGCACAGTAAGCCTTCCTTCATCCTCATAAAGGTGTTTGGCTTTCTTCTGGAAGAAATGTGCTGAGCCAATCGCCTAGGAACCCCTCCTTTCATGCGCAACTCCTCTGTAGGCCTCATCCATGCTATTGTGAAGTGGCTAGTTAATCCTGCAAGGGGTCTACCCAGCAATACCTCTTTTGTTCCATTTTTAACTCTGTTCAATTTCTGGGTGCTACATTTTTAAATGATTTTGGCAAACTAAAGGGTACAATATGCAGAGGAGGGCGAAGAGGATGAGCTTGGAAAATAAATCTTCTGCAACATAATGGGAAGAGCAGTGCATGCATGTTTCGCCTGCAGAAGAGCAGAACAAGAGCACAATCCTGTCTTCCTTTGGAATATGTTTTCTTCAGAGACTGAAATAACTGTCTCCTTGCAGACAGCATGGAAAGCACTGCACCAGCTTCTTCCTGCTCCAAGGTCACAACCAGGCTTTGTAAGGGAAAAGGGGAGTGATGGGAGGTGGGTTGGGGAGGGAACCAGGAGTATGGAATTGTGCTTGTGCAAATCCTCTCCCCAAACCTCCCCCCCCCACTTTAATACACTAAATCTAGGCAGCCAAAAATGACCATCCAAATAAAATGCAGGGCGTGAGACATCTTCAGCATTGAAGATTAAGGGTGTGCATTCAGAAGATAGAGCAAACATGTCCACGATTAGAACTAATACAGTCAAATGACAGAATTTGGCTAAAATTCAGGAAATTGCCTTGGAGATCTGCATCTCTTTCACTCTGTCAGGGTTGCTGTAAGGGGCGAATTCCTAAATTAAGCAGGTGGTTGGATCAGATGACCCCAAGGTAACTTCCAACTGTTAAATATTATGATTCTGCATGAGTTGTCATAGGCAAAGTGGTACTATATCTAGAGACTGAAATTGTTGCATCCTGTGTGGTAGACAGTTAGTTTTATATGAAAAGATTTTTTAAAAAAAGTAAAGCAAGATATTCATGTGGCAGAAAAAGCAATCGTGAACAAATCAGTTCATAACAGCAAGATGCAGCAGCAAGAAGTAAATAATCCCATGGATGCAGGCAAGTCCAGGCACACCCAAACCTTGCTGTCGATGCTGGCTTTTTATTTCTTTCTTTTAAACCATTCTTGTGAAACATTTTCTGTTCTCATTTCATGGATTATCCACAGCGCCTTCACCATGTGTGCTTAGCTGTGTGAGTATGTAGCATGTTTTAGCTTTGTAGCTGTTCTGGAAGTATCTTAACTTTCTCAGCCCTGTCAATAAATAAATAATGCATGGCCATTTCTATCCACAGACAAGTAAGCAGCCTAGATGTAAAGGATACTAAATAACAAGGTCAATAGTAGTGTTTATTATCAGCCATTAGCACTATGTTGCAAGTCTGAGCTAATCATCCAAATATGTTTCATTCAAAGAAACCATCCAATTAAGAACAGAAGTGCAAATATTTTCAAACAGACTTTCCATTTTTCTGGATGCAGATCCTGAGAGATAACACATTCAGATGGCTAAGGATGTATCAGGGCTTGGTTTCCAAAACTATCTAACTAGTATTTATCTAATTTGCACCTCTTCCACCAAAATGCATAACTGAACACAATCTGGGCTGAAGTCCATCTATTTTTGATCTTTCATGTGATTCTTGGATGAAAGAAACATCTACTCAGAAGTGTTTACTTTTGAAAGTATACATTAAAAATATACTTTTTAATCCACACAATTTAATCAAAGAGAGAAGACAGCCTACATTTTGAAAGTGTGCATAATGAATGGACATAGGGGAAAACACACAATGCAACATATACATTTCCATGCAACAAGAAAAAGGTTCAAAGCTCACAATATGATCTGGACACAAGTGGGAATTAACTCTGAGAAAGAATTCAGGGAACCTTAATTAGACTAAGTTTTGCTGCTTATGCATACAGACAGACATTCCATTACATAATACTACCTGCCTGATTTCCCTTCCATTGGACCAGCAAAGCAAAGATTGGTCCATGTGAAGAGGGTGGGGGGTTAGCATCTGTTGGAGCAGCTGGTGTTCTCTTTTCACAAATGAAATTCTACTTCAGAAGCCTATCAAAATAAATAATGGAACTCATAAGTATATAGAAATGTAAGTAGCTTTAACTTTCCAAATGCTGATCTCCCCACCCTGAGGCTTTGGAGAATAAAGCTGCCTGGTGGGAAAAAAAAATCTAAATGCATATGATTGATGCAATTGCTACCTCATGGAAACCCTCAACTTGAGTTCTAGTAGATGTTAAGGCTGGTGATAGCTGGTCGTTTTAAAGCAAGGGAAAATAATGCATGTTTACTGAAGTAAAAGGTTGGGTCGTAGATACTAGCCATTTTAAGCCAATGTGCTTATGACCAGCACTAGTTTCCTATACCTCAGGCAATTTCCACCATATAATAACAGAAGCACAGGCTTGTTCTTATGCATCTGTGATTAGAGGTCTAAGCTTTGGAAATGGAGCAAAATGAGAAAAATAGCAGATGAATCTCTTTTTGGCTGTGCAAACATAATTCTGCATATTGAACTGAGGGGATTACTTAATCCCTTCCAATCATGTTTCTTCCAATTAACTCACAAGCTTTAAATACTTTCAATCACAGACAGCTGAAGAAGCATGTGTGTGTACATGAAGAGAGAGGAGGTTGCTAATCCTGAATTAAAGTCATTTTCTTTGACACAAAAGCAAGCAGCAAACAGAAGTCCTGAAGTGGAAAACAAAACAACAGTGGGAAAAAGAGAGCTCTTTTTAAAAAAGTCTTTGCATGGGATGGAGGAAAAAGAGCTGGGGCAGGGGCATAATTGGCATTTTTAACTCGATTTGAGTTTGGTTTATGAACCATTCAATAGGATTATAGAACAGAAGGTGCAAGCAACAAACTGCCTCTCGGGGAGAGAAAAAATTTGGAAGTTACATTGTGACCTGACTGTGAATGCCACTGATGCATTTTATTTTATCAATTACTTTATCAAAAACATTTACAAGAAGCTGCCGGAGCATCCCTACAAATTTAACAAATGTAAATCAGTTTGGTGATACAGCAAAATAAGATGCCAGGGTAAAAGGTGGGTCAGCACAACAAAGAAATCCCTTGGCACCACTAGCCTTGTATTGAAAGTGACGCAAGTAATGAGGATTCAGAGGAAGTTCTATGAATGTATTAATTCCTGAATATCTTCCTTCAGGAGAAGGTTATTCATCAAATACCCAGAACCCACACTGTGTGCAGCTTGAAAAGTAAGCAGCCATTGCTTGGCATGGACTACTGCTGATTCAAGGTGGTGACATGAGTTACATTAAGCTTGTCTCATTTGGTACCCCATAGCTATATTTTGGACTATCCAGCTTGCAAGTAGCAGTAATGATGTGCAAAAACCCCCCAAACCAAAACAAAATGATCTCAGGTTAGTTTTTGTAATCAGTTCTCACAAAGCACCTTCACAGGATTATACCTTTCGGATGTTTTTTTTTACATATCTAGAAATGGTCATAGTTTTGAGTATTGCCACCAACACTGTGAACATGCTAAGGCTGGTTAAGGTCCATGTGAATGCTGGTTTCTGGTTTCTTTTGGAGAACATTGAACATACCATGCCAGCCAGACACCACCCCCCTACACACACGCACCAGAAGAGTCTGAGCATCACTTGCATTATATCCTGGGTAGATGGCATGATAACCATGCCATAATGTGAGCCACTTTGTGGAAACATTGCATTGAACATCCTAGGAACAACGATAGGAGAAGAGCAACCATGCCTGAAGAGTTTCCCAAAGAGGATCTGAAGCAAGAAGCCACCCCATATGTTCAGATGTGAAGAATTCTAGGTGGTGCTAGCTGACACTTTCATTTGCATGGAAGGAGAGGCTGCCAAAAGAATACACACATAGTTATTTTTTTAACTGTTCCACATTGAATTTTAAAAAAATTAAATCTGTATGTAATGGATATAATGTTTTCACAGCCAAATGGGGTATCCAGGAGTATTACTCTTGTCAAAACAGGGTCTTCTCTGGATAGTATAACCAGCCCTTGTAGTTGCAATGATGAATACAAAGATCTAATGCAAATAATTAAATAGTTGTACCATTTGACTGTGCCAAATTTCTGATGTCTGCATAGATGTGTTCAGCCCACCACAGAAACAATCTAATCAGCTGTGAGCCAATCAATCCACTCACCAAAAAATTGAGAGAGAAGGAGACAGAGTTACAAGCAAACAAAACAAAACAAAAATCTTCTCCCTTCATTTTTTCAATATATTCTAGTTGGGTACTATGCAGTGACATTGCAACACTGCAACAATGAAGAATATTTGGTAAATTTGTTCTTGCATGTAATTGGGATGCATAAGGAGGAGATGGAATTCCAGAAACCAAGTTTCTGTAGTTTGACTGAAGGCTGGCCTACATATCCTATAGAGTGATACCCTTCCTTCCAAAATGAAATGCAGGGGGTGCTATATGAAGAAGGGCTCTGTTATGTGGATAAGAGATTTTTTTTATCTTTTGCCATTGTTTGGTCCCAGTCCAGATCAGCACCCCTGTGCTCACCTCATATAAAAGAAATGGAAGATACAGCTGCTAGATAGGTCTATAAACTAATGTATCATTTGGGCCTAGGAATGGTCATGAATCATATAACTGTCCTCTGAAAGCTGGCTTTTACAGTCTGATATTTCTGTGTATTCTGCACATCATGAACAGGTCAAACTTGGTGTATTGGTGGCCCTACATTCAATTTCAGGCAATGTCAGATAAGTCTGGGGAAGAATTCTGTTTTAAACGCTCAATAAATGCTCCCAGTCTGTGTAGAAGGTAATGAACTAGCTCGAGCAGTGTTTTAATTCAGTATAAGACTGCTTTCTTTTCCTACTTGCAAAACTCTTCTTTAGGTGGTAGAATTCCTAATGAGATCACATTTTAACAAGATATTTCTGCAATAACAGTATTTCTGTCATGGACCCATGTGAAGAGTGCATGTTACTGTGTCCTTCAGGGTATCTGTATTTTAGGTTTTCAAGGCAAGCTGTCATGTGGTTTTAGAAGTCAGCCTTCTGTCCTCGAAATGTTAACATCAAATCCTGCATTTAAAATAGGTAACCCTACTGGAAATCAGGGACACCTATAACTGGAGTAGACATTTCATGATTCTTATGTGAGTGATTTTTAATTAAGTTGCTTAAGTGATAAAGTTTAATGAACTAAAACTTTAAGCTGCAGGGGTGTCCTTCACAGTGCTGTCTAAACAGTTAACCTTGTTAGCATGTTACTGAACTCGTCTTCCATTTCATGTTCCTTTCCAAGTTCTGTCACCTGCCTCTTGTGTTTAACCTCATTATTTTTGAGAGATATGGCCTTATTTTTAAAGTGTTAGATAATGTCTGCTTCAGTTTCTCCCTGCAGACATCTTTTCCTTGAGTGTATGTTGTATTTATAGCCATTCGCTGGGCTGATCCCTTGGTAATGTTTTCAGGAATAAGGTATGGGGGGAAAACCTGTTCTCCTAGATTGTTACATTCACATGCATTCTCATGTTAAAACTACACCACTCATTAACATTCTCACAGCTTTACAATTTCAACTTTGTGTTTGCCTCACTTCTTTTACCCCAAATTTTCTCGTTAGTCCAACAAGACATTTTTGTGACAATGGAATAGGTATGGCAAACATTTTGCAGTGATTTATCTCCTGTGCCACCATTGCAGTTTGCCAAAGAGAGTTAATGATACCTTAAAATCCTGAGGAAGGCCAGGAAAAGCTATTGCAACTGCCTTGTCTCATGCATACAGGCAAATTCTGCAATATATCTTATTACACAAGAGTCTAATAGACTCTATTGATATACTCTTGGTCGTTTATTGGGCGGATTTGTTTCTATGGATAAATTGATGCTTTGAAATAGTTTAATGAACAAATGATCAGCTATTCCCTATTCTACCACTAGTTGTCATGAATGTTATTTCAGTGGAAAAGCAGATTAATTTTATTAACTGAATAAAATGTAAAGAATTTTCTTTTTTTAAAAATGGACTGGAAAGCCTAAGATACCTTCTGACCCTCTGCCTATCTATGTGGTTGCTGAACTCATCAAAAGATCTCTTCATAGTGTTGCCTACAATTTCAAGGGTCTGGTCCATGATGTCTCGACATAGAGCTGTTAGTAACACAGTAAACACTCTGAAGCATCATACAATTCAGGCAGGCACTTCTAAACCCTTCTCAGTTTTTGGTGTATCCTGAAGAGCACTTGTTCCAACATGCTTGCCTCTGTAATTGCAATGTTGTATTTTCTGCTGGCATACCATGTAGCATCATTGTTTTATTACATATTGTTTCTATTTCACTTAGTAGGTTATTCTTAGGAGAGTGATTCATAAATAGAAGTAATATGTGCATGCAGGTAGAGAGGTGTTTGGAGCCAGTGAACTGCTCTTTGTTAGAGTGAAGCTTTTCCAGACCTATCCCATGATATTGTCACTTTAGAAAGTCTGTGATTTGACTTGAGGTTCCCTCCTAGTAACCTTGTCTGCACTCAGCCATTGCATGTTGCCACCTTCTGCGAGATGCCTACTCAGTTACAGGCCGTTGACTGCCTTCTGGACTATCCTCATTTGTGCGACCAGCCTGCCATCCCTGCGAGTTTGCAAAGCAAGGAGGCTGTGCTTCTTCTTCAGGGACAAGAGCCAAGAAAAGTTATTGCAATTAAAGTTAAGAGCTGCAAAGGCTGGTGTGGGTGAATTCCCATTAAACTGTTTGCTCTGTCCTAGTTGGCAAACAAAACAAGATAATTAAATTGTGTTTGAAGCAATTAGAATTTAACAATGTGCCTGGATGACTTAGACAGGAAGGAAAATATCTTCCCCAGTTGGAGACTTCTCGGATTCACACACGGGAATTAAAACATTCTCCGGTGGGGAGTACATGTATGTCTACTTAGCATGATAGATGGCTGTGGTCTGGGTCTTGCTCAGGCTGTCTGCCAAGAGAGTCCCCTTGGTTGAAGAATCCTGCTGTGTTGGTGGGATTGCCGTGTGCAGCCAAAAATGTCTTGGGCAGCAGAAGTTCCAGTCCTTGCACAACATTTGGGTCCCTCCCTGCCTCTCTCCTCCATTTCTCCAGAGGCAAAACACACATGTCTGAGAGCTAATTGAGGCATCCATTTTGGATATGCTAATGTTCTCACAAGCTCTTCTATATGACAAGCCAATCTTGTGAAATACCTGCCACACTGAAAAGACAGAGAGCCAAAAGGTCACATCAAAGCAAATGCATAGCATGAGTAATGTTCTGCTTGGCTTGGTGATTGGAATTGTCTTGTGAATGTTTCATTCATCTGGGACTCCTCCAACTTCTTTGCTTTCCTGCACACGGCACACTACAGAATCCCTGTGTATGTACCTTTCCATTTGCTCCTGTCCTGGTGCAGGAATGCTTGGCAAGTTAGTCATTTTCCAATTTCAGTACTGTGACCATACAATGCATGTATGTTGATCTGTTCCTATCAGTCTAATGTGCCAAGTGGTATGCAATTTTCAATTAGGTCAAAGCAAACTAACACAGAGAGAAAAAAGCAGAAAAGTGTTCTGTCTGTCTGTGCATGTGTGTGTGGGAGAGGGGGAGAGGGAGAGGGAGAGAGAGAAAAATATTTATCTGATTCATTCATCCATTTCTATAATACTGAATAGCTGTAGCTCTCTGGACAGCGAACAATAATAATAAATGCAATAAAATGCTATATAAAACAGCAAAATAAATAAATATTGCAATAAACCATTAACATTACAACCATAATTGAACCACAGTTTTACAATTAAATAGCTAAAATCAGCCCATACTGCTAGGTATGCAGAAAAACAGCTGGCAATGTTGCCTCCCCCTCCCCCCACCCCACTAACCTCTGTGTGCTATTTGGAGTTGGTAAATGCTTCAGCAAATAAGACAGTTTTACCTGGAACTGAAATTATAACAAAGTTAGTGCCAGGTAGGCTTTGGTGAGGAGATGATTCCATGATTTGGGAGTTACTGCAGATAAGGCCCTCTTCCCTGTTGCCAACAGAGCTTTCCTTGAAGTTGACATTGGGAGAAAAGTGTCAGATACATTGTGATTAGAGGATCATTCCTTCAGGTGTTGTGGCCACAAGCTGTAAATTTTCCTACTCGAAATGCAAAATAAGGACACACACACACACACACACACACACACAGAGTAGTGAATTCTTAATCTGTAGTGAATTCTTCACACATACATGTGTATCTGAATAACGCACACACATGAGAAATGCTTAACTTTGCAAAATGCCCACAAACATACTTTTATAAATGGGAGAAGAATGTATGCCTTTCAAAAATTAATGAACTTTTGGAAAAGCGTGCACAAAATGTGTACAACTTCTCATGCACAAGAGGGCAGGGAATCAAAGCTCTCAATCTAATACAGGAAGAACTCTGAAAACCTTGACCGCTCAAGTTTTGCCGGTTCACATATCCCGATTGTGCACAGCATCATTCACCCACTGTATCTCACGTAACAAATCCTTTGAATAGCAAGACCCAGTACATAAAGTTTGCCTTTTTCTCTTGCTATATGCATGTAGTTTATCATCTCCACTGCCATGTCCTCCATGCTTTCCAGAAGTAGATTTTGGCAGAGATGAAGGAGCAAACAGAGTGTAATGGTTCCACAGGGTTGCAGACTTGCATTGCATGGCACCTTATTGTCGGTGTATGTACACTGACATAGCATAGTACATTTCCAATGACATGGAATGCATCAGTCAGTTTCTGCTTTCGGAAATAAAAACAAAGGGCCTCTGTTAATCTGCAGACCGTATTCCCATCAACATTGAAACATCAAACCTTTCATACCCCTTTGGAGTATTGCAACAGGATACCCAAAAATGTCGGACTCAGCATCGCATTCTGCTACTGTTATGTGCTTATAAGTCTTTTCAACTTATGGTAACCCTAGGAATGAAAGACCTCCAAAATGTGCCACCCCTGACTGCTCTACCCAGCTCTTGTAAGGACTGTGGCTTCCTTTATGGAGTCAATCCATCTTTTTTTTTATTATTATTATTATAACATTTCTATGCCGCCCCTTGCCGAAGCCTCGGGGCGGCTTACAACACAATAAAATATATTGAAATACGATAGCACATAATAAATTACCATTAAATACAAAAAATACATTGAGTTACAAACATAATAATATAAAATTAAAATTATCAGTATAAAATAAGTAAATAAATAATATAGGAGGAGAAAAGAGAAGGAAGAAGAAGTTGCCCTGGCCAGATCATATATTTTAACAATTAAAATGATGTTTAAATAAAAAGGTCTTTACCTGGCGCCGAAAAACCAGTAACGACGGTGCCAGGCAGACCTCTTTGGGGAGTGAATTCCATAGGTTGGGCGCCACCGCAGAGAAAGCCCTCCTCCAAGTATTTACTCTCCTAATTTCTTTCATGGAGGGTTCCCGGAGAAGGGACTCTCCCGCAGATCTCGAAGGGCAGTCGGGCATATACGGACGTAAGCACTCGTTCAGGTAGCCCGGACCCAAGCCGTTTAGGGCTTTATAGGTCATAATCAACACCTTGAATTGGGCCCGGGCTTCAATGGGCAGCCAGTGAAGCTGACGGAGGACTGGAGTCATGTGAGCATAACGCCCCGTCCCCAACTGCAACCTGGCAGCTCTGTTTTGCACCAATTGAAGTGTTCGGACCGTCTTCAGAGGAAGCCCCACGTAAAGCGCATTACAGAAGTCTAGGTGGGAAGTCACCAGCGCATGTGTCACCGTCGCCAGGCAGTCGTACTCCAGGTAGGGGCGCAGCTGATTAATCAGCCGAAGCTGAAGGAAGGCGCTCCTCACCACCGCTGTCACCTGAGCTTCCAAAGAAAGCTCCGGGTCGAGGAGTACTCCTAAGCTGCGGACCTTATCCCTAAGAGGGAGTGTTGCACCATTCAGGACCAGGTCAACTCCACCCTCTCCGAAGCCCGATCTGCCAACCAACAGGACCTCCGCCTTGTCTGGGTTGAGTTTCAGTTTATTGGCCCTCATCCATTCCATTACCTCAGCCAAGCACCGGTTCAGCACAGCCACTGCCTCACCTGGATTAGTGGAAAACGAGAGGTAGAGCTGGGTATCATCAGCGTACTGATGATTCCGCAGCCCACACCTCCTGATGACCTCTCCCAGCGGTTTCATATAGATGTTAAATAGCAGAGGGGATAGAATGGAGCCCTGTGGTACTCCATGGCATAGCTGCCATGACGCAGAGACATGGTCCCCCAGCACTACCTTCTGGAATCGACCGTTGAGGTAGGAGCGGAACCATTGCAAAGCAGTGCCTCCAACCCCCAATCCCGCTAGCCTATCCAGAAGGATACCATGGTCGATGGTATCGAAAGCCGCCGAGAGGTCCAGAAGAACCAACAGAGATGCACTCCCCCTGTCCTTCTCCCTGCACAGGTCATCGTACAGGGCAACCAAGGCAGATTCAGTACTGTACCCGGGTCTGAAGCCAGACTGAAAAGGATCCAGATAATCAGTTTCATCCAAGAGTGCTTGGAGTTGTTCCGCCACCACTCGCTCCAACAGCTTGCCCAGAAACGGGATGTTGGCCACAGGTCTATAGTTAGTGGCCATCTCTGGATCCAGTGACGCTTTCTTCAGGACTGGTCGTATTACCGCCTCCTTTAAAGGGGCAGGCACTCGACCCTCCCTCAGAGAAGCGTTAACCACTTCCAAGATCCAGGTCCCAATCCGTGCTTGGAGTTATTTATTAACCAAGACGGGCAAGGATCCAATAGGCAAGTGGTGGGATGTACTCGTCCAAGTACCTTGTCCACATCATCGGGCCGCAATAATTGAAATTCCTCCAACAATTTTGGACCAGACGGTAGCACTGGCGTCTCCCCAGAGACCTCTGATTCATTAGTGGAGTCCAGCTCGTGACGAATCTGAGCGATTTTCTCCCTGAAATGCCTGGCAAAGTCGTCACAGCGGGCCTTTGAGGGTGGCATTGGATCTTCCTTAGGACCCGGGCAAACCAGGCCTTGTACCACTCAAAAAAGCTCTACCGGACGGCATTGTGAGGAGGCAATGGAAGTGGAAAAAAACTTCTTTCTTGCATTGGGTTTTCCATTTTGTCTTCTGGTTTTGACTTTCCCTGGCATAATTGTCTTCTCTAGTGAGTTTTGCCTTCTAATGTTGTATCCTAAATAAGACAGCCTCAGTTTTGTCATGTTTGTTTCTAGGGAAAGCTGTGTTCTTATGGAATGTTTAGGAAGGAAAAAATGTTCAGAATTGTTGACAATGAAAGATGCCTCTCTTCCCTGTACAATTAACATTACACACATCTAACAAGAAATTTAAATTTCCCAGAGCCCCCACTCTCACGCATCGCTGTCAACTTTTGGCAAGCATTTCTTTGTCTGTGATTAAAAGTATATAAAAACACATGTGACCCCTGTGAAAGGATGCATCAATAAGCAATCTCAACAATGCAGCACAGTCTTGCTTGTTGGGATTCCCTCGCAAACACATGATGAACTGGATCAGTCACAGATCTGCCTCTGAGAATAATGGTAACAACATATTCATTACCAGGCATTTTTTTGACTTTCCAAAGAGAAATTCAAGATAACATAATTCACAGGTTTGCAGCAGAAATAGAACACCTCCTGACAGCTGTCACAATCACCTGGCAGGGTGCAGAACAGTGTGAAGCGCATAGCACTTCATGCCAAAACCATGCTTGCTTATCAGAGTTTTAGGGATCTTCCTTGACATCTGTGGATTTTTTCCTCCTTTGTGAGGGCTGATGAGGGGCTTTGACCCCAAAAAAGGGTGACATCAGAGAACCATTATACTGCAGGGTTTAACTAGTTCTGACAGGGAGAGCATTAATCTATCATTTTTACCAGTCCTGAGAACAATCACATAAAAGCAATGGGGTATTTTAATGCACACCTCATGACATGATTAAAACCTATGGTGGATCAGATTCCCATACAAACAGAGCTGGCGTACAGAAGTAAGGACAAGTGATCATTTTGTTTCAGTTCATTGAGAATCTACCAAAATTCACCAAGTTTTTAAATTTGGGATGTAAATGACTTGCAACTTTAATTGTGTATGTACAAAACACACTTACCAGTTTGTGCATCCAATCCCAAGCCATTTAATGCTTACATTAATCCTTACATATCTGGCTCAGAATTCCTGTGTGCATTGAACCATGTTTGTGGTGATTAAGCAGGGTTACCAGCTCTTTTTTTCCAATGGATTCCCTACTTTTAACTGGGACAAATCAAGCAAATAGAACAGTGAACTGTGAATGTTGAAAACAGCACTATCAATTAAATTTGGCTGGTGGAGATAATAATTTTATTTGAACTTGATTTGGATACGAATTTACTAACATTCTGGTAGATCTTCATATTCAGGAAATATGTATATATATGTAAGCCTTGCAATTTTAATTTAATTTAAAAGTTTTTCATAAATTAGTAGATATTAAGCGTAGCTTGTGAAGTTGTGAACAATCAAGCCACATGGAGCCCTCTACACACACACACACACACACACACACACACACACAAAGTGATCTATCAGGCACTTTACAATGCTCTGTTTTTGCAACCTTAATGAGACCACAACCCTATAGAGTTCCAGGTCTCACATGGCCTCTGAAACTAGGTTTGGGCCAGTGGGTCACAAGTTTTGCTAGCTCTGTTTTAAGTTTTAGGATCTTGACAAGCAATGGCAAATACACAAGAGTGCACTGGTTGTAGATATAGCTGATGAAAAGTGTACTTCTTGGGAACAAGGACCGCATGCTATAGCATGATTCGGGGTGCGACTCCTACAGTCAGAAGGGCTTTGGTGGTTCTGGGGAGGGAAAAGCCTGGGTGCAACTTAATGCTCTGATGCTCCAAGAAGACCCCAGGAACCTCTGTGCAAATACAAGCCCAGGAGCCAGCCCTGCCACCAAAAAGGTCACTCAGGGCTCTGCCTCAGATGCCAAACCATCAACTGATGCACAGATTCAGTGGCTCTGCCACAACCTGTGCCTCTCTAAGGACTGAAGGCCACTTCTGTAGGCCTGAGCTAGAAACTTGACTGACATGCAACCAATTTCAAGCATTAGTTGGCGCCAACATTTTGCTGGGGCAATAACCTAACCTTGGTTGCCTGTATTCAGCCTAAAATGGGTTCAGTTTGGACAGGAACTGATTGTGGTGTCTCGTTGTCCTTGTGAATACACTCTGCTTTTTTCCCCTCAACTCCATTTAAAGCTGTCCATGTCAATGAAATCTTGAAAAAAAGTATTTTAGATATGGTTGTATGTACAGTTAATCAATGCTGTTCTTGTGTTACATCCAGTGCACATAAACAGAACTCATGAAAAAGAGAATCATATAATATATACAATCATATAATATATAATCTCTTTCATTCTCTCTTATTATGCATTCTCATTGTGTCAATTAACATGAAGAAAATGTGAGGAACTGACATTGTGAGACTGGAGGAACCAAAACCAAGGCAAACTATACATGTTTTGTTCTAATTCTAGAATTAATTTTAAATGTTGAGGAGTGGAACCCAGAACAAAGCAATTCATTTAACAAATACAAAGGACCTGAAGCATAGAAATATTCTACTTTCTGATTGTAGGAATTAGCACAACCTATGTCTTCTATGAAATAAGCCCCAATAAGTGGAAATGCACTTACTCCTATGTAAGTCTGTGTGCGATCACAGCCTGGTTTTATTTATTTTTAGTGACAGCTTCCACATTGCAGTCAAATCTTGGAGTGTGCTTTCCCCATTCTTACTCACCTCTGTCAAATTTATTATTTATTTATTTAGGAGACGTCTGTGGTCCTAATGATCAAATGCTCCCACCACATAGAACAGACTTGTTTTTGTTTTTGTTTTGTTTTGCTTTTTAGCCTCATGAGCCTCATGCTCCTGCATTTAGAGTTACCCTTTTGCATAAATCCATGAGCCATTTTTTATTCTTACACCCTGAAACTGAGGGACAATCTAAAAGGGATAAACTAATTTTTACTTCCTCTGATGTGAATTCATTTGTTGTGTCCCTCACGTTAATGTCATGCATCTTCAAAGAGATTATATTGAGAATCTGAAAGGTCAGGTCAAATGCATGACCTTTTCTTCCTTGCTGTGTTTATGCCACAGCCATAATTAGTGCTAACGGAATGACTTGTCCGTTCCAAACGCTCTATCACATAGAACAGTTTCTGCTAGCACTGCAAAACTGTGTGAAGCAAAAGCAGTTGTAAAGAACTGCAAAATGAACAAAACACTCTCAGGGAATCAGATGTTGGGTTTTCTAACCATATAGCCTTGTGCTCACACATTGTTGGCCTTCAGCTCAGGAGTTGGGGTCCATTCCTATGTCACAGTCAGACTTGAGATGGATTGCAGATAGGGATACTCAAGGATTTCCTTCTGCCTAAATTTTGAAGTAGACCACTCCACACCTATCAGATTAATGTGCACAATTATCCTTCAGATTTCTAATTTCTGCAATTTTTCCAATGCATTTAGTACTATAAAAAGGTACTAAAATAAGTATAAAATGAGTGTTTTTGTGAACATGCTTTAAATATACATTTTAGGGCTTTTACACAAGCAACAACCTAACAAAAATATAACAAGTATTAAAATAATAGAATTACAAACATGGAAAACATGAACCATTTTAAAAGCATTGTCATATGCATTTTTCTCAGGATTTTTTAAATTCACACATTAGAGTGGGAACAGGACAAAATAGACTTGGAATGAATGCATCCAAAACTGTCATGGACCAGAAACAACAGATGTAGCTAATCCAAAATGTGACAACCGAAGCAGGACTGTAGAAATATATTTTGAAGAGGGTCCCTGTTTGTGTGTTTGGGAGAAAAGTGAGTCCTAGATATGAACTGGCTGAAGATTACCAACTCAAGAGTTCTTGGATTGTCTTGCTGTCATTATTCCTGGATTGCCTTGCTGTCATTATTCCTGGATTGCCTTGCTGTCATTATTCTTTCTGCTAAGTGGGAAGCAATAATAATGCCCACTAATTATTTTCTGCTGAAATTGCCTGCACTTAGTTTTATAGATAATAGAAGATATAAATTAAGACTAAGGCAAAATGGAGGTGTCATGCCCTTGTATCTGAAGCTCTGTCCTGAAGTGGATGCAAAACCAGGCAAAGCTCAAGTGACCTCATGTCAGGTAGATGCCTCATCTTCTACCAGGAAGAGGAGGGTTCCTCTCTGGATCTTACTCAGGATGTCTCCCCTGTAGCTTTTCTCACCCTCAACAGTGCAGGAAAATGGGATTGCATAAATGTTGTTGACTTCTCAAGAACTACAAACATTTTCCACTGTAGAGCTGCTGAGTAGAGCCACTGGGTAGAGCCATTGAAAGATCAGGCTCTGCCAGCCTTCTAGAGGTCACAATTGACTAAATACTTCTGCTGGGACAACAGATCTTTTTGGAGGTGGCTTCAGTTAGCAGTTCACCAAGTGTGGTTTATAAGATACTGACTTGCTATGCATCCTGCCTGGCTCAGGCTGCTTACCCTAAAGATCAAACTTAGCCAGGATGCGGAAACCCTTTCTTGAAAATTTTTCCCTGTGAAAGCCCCCTTCAATGATATGTTTTAGATGCATGATCACTGGGACATCAGAACATCACCATGTGATCTATGATAGGCTGCGATCATGTTATGAAGGAGTAAAAAAAGCCTAACCTGGAGGTTGAGCAATAGTACAGCAGCATGGGAAAAAAACAGTCATAGTGCTTCTCAGGAGGGCGTGGAAGTAAATACATTTTCTTCTCAAACATTTCATTTTTGCCCCTCAAATTGAAATAGGTGAGTAGCCCTCCTCCGAATTCAAATTTATTTCCTTATATTTGCCTAGGGATGTTTAGGAGTGGAAACACATTCAGTTTAAGATGAACCAACTTTTGATACCTTTCTAACCAGACAGAAAGGCAACCACCCTGTGAGAAAGGGAAGGCATGATTCTGGCTTCCACAAAATGCCTCAAAATCTGTGCATAAATGTGGAGCCGAGAACAGTGCATCTTTAACCCAAGTTACACAAATTGTATACATTTCACACAAACTGGGGCCAACCCATTAGGGTCAAGTTGACCTTGTTGCATTTAATATGAAAAGTATGCAAACTTGCTTCTCTCAATGCATACACAATTTTCACCTCTGCATTTCTTTTCACAAGGCTTGCTCATAAGCAACATTTACCTTGGTGGTTGGATAGCATGCATGCTTTTCCACTTGGATGTGTGTTATCTAAGCAATTTGCCCCAACTTCAACATGTTTTCGGCTCTAAATAGTGAGTAGTATATTCAACTGTAGAGAAGTGTAAGAGAATCAATATATGTTCAGCTTAACACGAAAGACCACAAATTAGAACCATGAATATATCTGGAGTTCTGTTTCAATTAATCACAGATCTTTCACTACAAAGATGTGCTGGGGAGAAGCTCTGATAGTCAAATAGAAGTGAACTTACTATTTCTCACAAAGGACAGGAAGCACTATCAGATTTTAGCCACTAACAAAACCAATGCATCAGATGAAAACTTACACGCCAACAATCCATTTAGTCCCTGGTCTCCACAGTTATATAATTACAGAAGAATGTCTCAAAAACATCCTGTTCTTTCTGGGTTTCATGTGGTGGTTAAAATAATTGACTGAGATGGGGGAGATTCAAGTTCTAGCCTTTACTGTACTATGATGCTCATTGTGTATGTTTGGGCCAGGCACTTACTCTCAGCTAACCTACATTGCAGAGGTGATATGAAGATAACATGGAAAGGAGAATTACATAAGCTGCCATGCATTTCTGGCAGGAAAAAGATGGGATAGGAATAAATATAATAAATAAACAAAATTCATGTATACATACATGCAATTCTGACCCAAAGAACCAAAGAAGAATCCCATAACTAACCTATGGACCAGCATGCCATGTAACATCTGGATCTGGGGTTGAATCACAAATGCCTGCATGTAGCTTTTCCTCAACAGCTGGACTGTGGTGGTTGAATATGTGATCCTACTGGAAAATAATCTATTTGAGAAGCAATCTAATGATACAATTATAAAAGAAATTTGATGGATCATGTTCAGATTAGTACTGCATGGTGCGATCACCTAGCAATGGACTTACACATGTAACCCAACTCTACATGAATAACCAAGGCAGAGATTTGTAACAGTTCAAGTTTTTTTTCTATTTTTGATGAGAACTTACTCAAATTAGCAAATTTCTTCATACACAGGATGGAAAGAACTTGAGATCAAAAAAGAAATGTGGGCTCTGGCTCTTCTGCACTGTGACTCATCCTGCCATGGGGATGAGGGAGACACTTGTTCAGTTGACAGTTTCATGTGGGATCATCTGAACTTGCACTTTCAAATCATTGTGCAGACCAACATGTTCATTTCTTCAATATTGACAATGGAGTTTTCCTATCAGAAATGTGCAAACAAATACACACATGTGTGCATATGTCTGTGCATAAATAGGCATATTAAACTGACATTCAAAATGCATTTTCAGCATGGTTAGAGGGAAGTGTGCACAAAAATACATATAATTTGAAACATCACCTCGAACATAGTCCAAATTAATTACCAGGTTGAATGTATTAGGATAAATGTGCATTAAAATGTTGATAAATGTCTTATAAAGATATAAAGTGGTACTGATGTGGAAACAGGATACACCAGAATGAAACTGGAAAAACAGACAGAAATAGGAGAAACTGAATCGAGTATTTTCTATTCTAACTGTAACTAAATCTGTGTCATGGAAACAACTCCGTAAATGTTTCCCATTTACCTTTGTTTTCTCTTGCCCACCCTTATTCTGCTATTTTGCCTGTACCAAATTGCAGTTTGCAAGTATCTTAGGGCAGGAACCTGACCTACATAAATCACTGTCCTCATAACAAGCTGGATAAGGTTGCCTTGGACAATGAGTCCAGCAGTTACATAGTGACTCATAGGGACACTGCTTTCATTTTGTGCATGAAAAGATGTACTTTAAAGTCTGTCTCATGATAAGAACATTGTCAATATGGGCTTATTTGGAAATGAAAGATAATTGACAGGTTTTCATAGGATAAGCACAGATGGGGCTTCCCTGTTTTCAGTCTTTTAGAAAGGCAGGCAACCCTTTCTTTGCTGGTTCTTGCCAAGAAACTTGTGAATCATGAGTTTGCAATAATTAAGCTGCATTTCTTTTATCAGTCAGAGTGCTATCCTAAGAGCTGAACGCAGCTGTGGCCCTCTGTATTCAATCACTGTTCACTGCCATTCTTACTAAGTCACTGTGCATTAATTATTGCCCTGTTATTTATTGGCATCCATACATTTTGATGAAGGGCAATAGTCATAGCATGCCAGCAGTAAATTTGTAATTGATCAATGGGATGAATCAATCTCATTTGGCATAGTCTAAATGTTACCATCCATGGGGCAAGGCCAAGAGAAATGAATTGCAGTCCACTAGGAGGAAAGCAATAGACATCAATTTAAAAGATTGTGCTGTCTGCAAGCCTACAAATGACCATTTCACATGATTTCTTAGATTCTTGGTATGATTCACAATTCTTGCATTCCTTTCTTTTGCAATGGAAAAGCAAATATTGGCAAGCTGTAATTCTCCTTTGAAACTTTAAAGAAATGTACTATCATTTTCTTTTCCCTGTGCAGGGTTGCAAAAGCATATCAAAACAAAACATGATAGTAAATGCAAAACTTTCCATTGGGGACTTGACTTTTCAGATGGTTTTGTTACATCGTGTAAAGCTTCTATGGGAAGATGGACTGAAAATCAAACTACATTATAATGGTCTCCTCTCTCTCTTTCTGTTTCTCTTTCTTTTTCCCCTTCCCTTTCCCTTTCCCTTTCCCTTTCCCTTTCCCTTTGGCTGCTATAAAATCAGAGAAATAGTGCTCTCGGAGAAGATGCCCAAACATTTCTAATGCTTTTTCACCAGTGTAAATCTCCTCTTAGAGAGATTTGGGAGATGGAGAAGCAGAATTTGGAAGAGGGAAAAGCAGAACTGGTCACGATTCAAACTTTCCTCCATTACCATGATTCAAAGGCCAGGGAAAAATTGATCAGAAAACATTAGCATGGTCCATCAAGTCCAGGTATAGCCACAGAAGTCATCCAAAGTCAGGGACTTCCAAGTCAGATTTCACCTGTGAAGAAGCCTCTCCATCAAGGCTCTAGAAGAAAATAAAGAGCCATTGTAACTCTAGACTGCAGCTTTTAGCACTGTTCCCTTAAGTATTCCCTTCCTTGACAAGGAGAAGGGGCTGGGCAGAGTCAGCTTGAGGAAGTATTTATAAGGGATCAGTGCTTGCTGGATCAAGTAGTTTCCTCAGTCAGGGATTTTCTGCTTCTCTTCTTCCTGCAGGTAGATAACCAGTTTAGTCAATGTTATTGTAAAAAGAAAAAATTGCCTTATAATTGAGCTTTCTATCCCAATTGTACTGGAGCTGATTGGATGCTTTTTCAACATGTTTATTATGTTGTAACAATAATATGAATCTTTTTAATAATAATGGTAGATGATGGGACTCCCCATAAGCCCATGCAAGTGCTTGTAACACCTATCAGATGTTGACTTGGAATGCTGAAGGGCAAAAGTCAGAACCCAAACCCTAAGCCAAAACCTAGAATAAACATGGCAGCCTTTGTTGGCTTCTCTTTGTGAAAGCCATTTTGTTTTAGTTTGGTCTATTTTTAACATCATGCTAAGTGTTCTAGTGCTTGGGGCAAATCAGAAAGGCCAGTGGCATTAAAAGCAAATGTGACTGCCACATTTGCCTGGGATATATGTGCTAGGGAAATGGATATATCCTGAACAAGCAAAGGCCAGAAAAGAAGACTGGGATAATCTAAAATAAGCAAGCACTGCACTGAAATCTTGGTAAAGATCTTGAAGGAATGCATTTTTTCTTGTTTCCCATATAATCCTATAGTTGTTTGACTCTCTCTTTCCGTCACATATTATTTATATAAATTTTCTTTGGCAAATATGTGTTATGAGTATCAACCACAGAGATTTAAGAGTCTCAATCTAATTTGGGGAGGGAAAAGCATAAATTAACAGTGCATTCCTATGTGTATCTTTTCAGAATTTTGTATTTCACTCTCTGTTAAGTGGGTAGACTCTCAATCCTTAATCCCTAGCCAGTAAAATAATATACAAGGACAATATTTTCCCTCTTGACAAGGACAAACATTCCTCTATGTTCATAGCCAGTATACCTTTGCAAAGAGGAAGAAAAATATGTCATTGCTTGGAATACTTGAGCTCTAAAAACTTCCTTTTTATATATTGAGAATGGCTAAGTCTAGAAGGTATCTAAGGTTGAATCAAATATAGGTATCTTGAGTATAGGTATCAAATACAGGTATCAATGACAACAAAGACCCACTACTCATTGAAAATTCTTTATGGAGACCCCAAAGACCAGGAATTTATTTATAGAAAATTGTATATTTATTTTTACATGTTCAGACTTCAGTCATCTTCAAAGTACTCTCCATTTGATGTAGTACACCTATCAAGATGTTTTTTCCACTGCTCAAAACAGGTTTTGAACTTGTCAATTTTGATGCCTTTTAGTGCTTCTGCTGTTTTTTGTTTCACCTCTTCCACACTGGCAATTTCCATTTGAGGATTTTTTTCATCTGGGGAAACAAAATAATAATAATAATAATAATAATAATAATAATAATAATAATGACAACAACAGCAGCAGCAATAATTGCACAGAGAAAGAGAGGGTGAATAGAAAGAGTGCGGCACAAGGGTCATGCTGTTTTTGATGAAAAACTGCTGAACACTCAGCTGAACAAAATTCACCACCGCTAATCGCTGGTGTAAATCAACCATCACAAAATAGGCAAACACACTGAAAGAGTCTCCAAAAGGAGCTGGGTTGCCGCTCCAATTCAGCCTCTCTCAACAACCCAGCTGGGTACACCCATATCATGCAGATAGGTTCCCAAGAACACTTACCTAGTGGAGGAAGCCTGTACTGCAAGGGGGCTGCCCTCCTGAAGACAATTCCTGTTTTCTTGCCTCTGCCCCCCAATTTATTTTTCAATGCAGGAATAATCCTGAAGAGTGCACTTGCTCCTTCCCATGGAAGAGACCTACTGGTGAACATTGTACTCCTACCATTTTGTTGTCATCATTGTTATTGAGAATTCCTCCAAAAGGCAAACAATCCGTTTCTCTCCCATGCTACTGTTTTGAGCTTCCTTCTAGGCTCTGTAGGTAAAAGACACTGTTCAGTGCAATGTTGGAAATTGCTTCCTATAGGGATTTAGGAAGATTAGAAGGCTTACGGATTCTTCTCCAGGCTGCCATCATTCAGAAATACACCAGTATCCTCTGGAACACAGAAAGCTACCAGAGAGATGGAAGTATTTCAAGCCATTATCAAGAGCAAGGCCTGGGTTTGGAGCAGGGAAGCAGCCACATGTCTCAAATGCAATTCTCTCCCTTTTGTGTCAACTAAAGAGATTTCAGTATTAGGAACTCAGATAAAATTGCATTGCAAATTACATAAAACAGCTCTTTGTAAGAAATCAGCCCTTGTTTTGGTAAATTCTGCAGCTTTTCCAGTGTCTGCTGACCCCCAAGGCAGGTGTTGGTTAGTACTAACAATTTAAGGAAATGCAGCACTCCTGATCATGTTCAAATCTTGCTGAATTCTTTTAAAGTTGTCCAAGCAAGGGGAGTGACATTTTGAACCTGGTTTTCATAACCATCAGCCTCTGCTCCTCATGACTCAAAGCCAGGCCATGTGCAAGTCCTCTTTAAGACTATAAAAATAGGGGATGAGTCCCAATCCCTAGATGCAGCTTCCCAGCTCTCAGTATATGGATACTTTGAGGACAGAGAAGCTTCCCTCTCTTGGACATCCATGCACAGTATGTTGACATTGTAATGCACAGCTGAGACTAAAGCGTGGCCCAACTATTCCTTTCATTTATGCAACATGCTTCACTAACATGTATATGAGTATGCATTCATGCATATACCACCCTTTTAATATCTGTGCCATTCTCAAGGTGGCCCGTGACAATTTTAAATCAAAATGTATCATATTAAACAAATATTTCAAAAATTTTTAATGATATGGCACACAGTCTAACTTCTTGGGGAGAATCTGTTTACTACAAAATATTTATATGAAGGGGGACACCCCCCAAAAAAACAGGAATTATCTTCTAGACAGAGGGCCCCTTGAAGTTCAGGCTTCCCCCACTAGTGAGTGTTCTAGGAACCCATTGCATCAGTGTCTCCGGTGTACCCAGCTGGGTTGCTGTGAGAGGCTGCGTTTGGCTTCAGTTACTTGTTTTGGAGACTCTTTCAGCGCATTTGCCTATTTTTTGATGGGTGATTTACAGAAACGATGTGTGGTGGTGAAATTTTGTTCAGCTGAGCGTTCAGGAATTTTTGCCCAGAAACAGCACAACCCACGACCCTTGTGCCCCACCCTCCCTATTCACCCAATCTCACCCTGTGTAACTTTTTTGTTTGTTTGTTTGTTTGTTTCCCTGAATGAAAAAAGTCCTCAAAGGGAAACGTTTTGCCGATGTGGAAGAGGTGAAACAAAAAATGGCAGAGGCACTAAAAGGCATCAAAATCAATGTGTTCAAAACCTGTTTTGAGCAGTGGAAAAACTGTCTTGATAGATGTGTTGCATCAAAGGGAGAGTACTTTGAAGGTGACTGAAGTTTGAACATGTAAAAATAAATACACCATTTTTTAATAAATATATTCCTGGGTTTTTTTTTTTCTTTTTTTCTTTTTGGGGTCCCCCCTCCTTGTAAATGGTTCCTCACTGAAGAGAAATGAAGAGTCGGTTTTCATGGTGATGGAAAAAAATACACAGGGCTTAGGTGCAAGAGGAAATATAGACTGTGGGCAGGAAGAAAACTAAGAATTGGAGTAGAAAGAGAACTCAAAAATAAGGGACATGGAGTCCTGTGGCAAAGTGGCTGCCCCAAAGAAAAAAGAAGAGGCTAGTTCCAAGGACAGAAGTCACAAAGGGAGAGAAGGGCAGTTGGTGATGTCAAAGATCTAGGGAGAGGCGGAAAAAAGGTAAATTATGCTCAAGGTGTCGTGACCGCAGTACGAAAAGGTCTTGACCTGCTCACAAAAAATCATATGGGTGCCATTTGCACCTCTTTCAGAAGGGAATTCCAAAGGTGAGGTGCAATGACAGAGAAGGCCCTTTTCCTTCCTAATTCCCCCTCACCTCATTTGGGTGGGGGCCATGAAGGAGGCCTTCCATCACTGATGATCTGAATCTTCTTGTAGGGGTATGTGGAGACAGGTATCCTTTAGATATTCTGCTCCCAGGCTGTTTAAGGCTTTCTATATTAGCATAAGCTCTTTGAATCAGGCCCAGGCAGGAACAGGCAGCCCATGTAGTTGGCAGAGGACTAGTGTGACCAGCGTTTCAACGCCCAATCCTTGTTAATAACCACACTGCTCTGTTTTGAATTAGTTGAAGTGCCTGGACTATCTTCAAAGGCAACCTCACATAGAGTGCATTACAGTAATCCAGGTGAGAGGTTACTGGCTCCACTCATCCAAGTAGGAACATAGCTGAAAAATCAGCCTAAGCTGATAAAAGATGCTCTTGGGCAACAAAGCCACCTGCGAAACAAGCAAGAGCTCAGAGTCCAGGAGCACCCACAAGTTACAAACCTTATCTTCTAGTGGGAGCACAACCCCGTCCAGGATAGGTTGAAAATTTCCCAGTGGGAGAGCAAATGTATATATTCAGCGTGCAAATTTCTATCATCTCTTCAATATGTATTTTTTGGAATAATTTCTTCTGACTTGGCATTTCTTTAATGTCAATCATGTACAAGATATATATGGGCTAGACACATGAAACAGTTCTCAAAGGATAATCCAAGTAAAATGGATAAGATGGAGAGCCTGTCAGGTGGCTCTGCAGCTGAACTATTGGGATTATAGACAGATGTGATGAAGATTTTGAGGGCTGCTGGGATCCACTGGCCACAGCTTGGATGAAAGAAAAATGTTTAAATGCCTGCTTTGGAATTAAGTACGAGTGTTGAGCAAATGGCCTGTGTAAAATGTGTTATTTCCTTGAGAGTTGGAAATAAAAAGCTGTGAGAAGATCTGTGTGATGGCCAGTCCCAACGTTAGGGCCAACAAAACAAAACAAGCCCTGTGCAAATAATTAAACACATCCATAGGTCTTATGATCAATCTTAGCTGAACAAAGATTATACAATAGATAGGGATATATGGATTTTGTTAAAGCCATTCTGTCTGTGTTTGTAGATTTTTAGGCATGGTTCATTCCAGCACCCACTCATTCATAGAATCATTTTTTAAAAACTATTTCCCACATTTGCATTTCCAAAAAAGCATAGTAGTTCTCTCCCCATTTTTTCATATTTTTCTGTGATAATATTTGCATACAGTTCCAGAGAGTTTTAAAAAGTCTGCAAGTCTATGGAATTTTGGGGAAAACCAGTCTGTTGAAGAATCGGCAGGACCAATTCATAGAAATCTTAACACATTTAAATCCATTGTGGATTCTTTTGACATGCTTAGTGGTGTTAAGAAAGAGCTCTCTGTGAGACCATGGAGAGTTGCTGGAAGTAGGCAGATTTGGAACTGATTGAATCCATGTGAGACTGCTCTTTATACTGAAAGCTAGTCTGGTGTAGTGGTTAGAATGTTGAATTGGAACTTAGGAGATCCAGGTTCTAGTCCTCGCTCAGCCATGAATTCACTGGGTGACTTTGCGCTACTCACCAACTCTTAGCCTAACACCAGAGTTTCTTTGAGAAGGAGAGGCTGAGAAGTGTATTAAGAATTCATATGAAACACATGCAATATTCTAATAATAAAACATATTATAATAATACATTTATTATAATATAATAAAACAGTTACAGACCAACTATCCAAATAAATAGTTGCAATCCATTTGAATGTGGGATCTGTATGTCACCTATTTAAATATTTAATATTTAAAGTATTGCAATGTTCTTAGTATATTGCATTGCAGGGGTGAGAGTTCTATCCTAGTATTTATCCATCTTCTTGCTGTTCAAAGGGTACAGAGGATCCAGTTCTGCTGACTATTTGTTACTTCCTATGAAGCAGGTAAATAATGAAAGGAGTATCTGCAACAGCAAGTCTTAGAGGCTGCTCCAATGCAGAATTTATCTCCATAAAGACCTTCTCCAAAAAAGAGGCAACTCCTTGAGATAGCCAAACCACATGTTTAAAAGCCACAGGAGCAATTAGACAAATTAGACAATCCAAGAAATATTGTTGTATGCAATAGAATAAAAAAAATGTCAGAATGGTGATCCACTGATGTGCTTGTGCTCACTGGAATTTCCCAAATTCCTAGATGCGCCCACTGGTCCAAAAAGGTTGCAGGCTCCTGCATCTCATTCAGTTCTATGAACTACTGAATGCTTCTGAGGGTTCTGATGCTGTCTCCATTCAAATTCACAGCAGTTACATTGCAATGAAGTTTGCTGAAAAGAGCTACTTGTAATTAAGAGGGTAGCCTGTTACTTCATTTAACGGGGGATCGTAGATCCATTCTCCATTAGTGAGACTACACATGCAAGATCAGCATACCGCTGTTTGTCATGAACTCTAATGGATTAATCTGTTTATATTACTCTGTTTAATAGCCCCAGCTCAACTCTTATTTACTTTTGACTTCCAAGTGACTTTATGAACACCATTATTTGCCTCACAGGAGTCCCTGAGAAAGAGCAATTGCTGTGATATACCATTGAAGGCTTTAAAAATGCCAAAATAGCAAGATGAGATATGACTCGAGCTTTTACTTAACTTTAGGTTAAGCACCAGAAATGGGCTTGGTGAGGCCTGGAACAAAGAAGTACCTTCTTTGGAGTCTGGGTAAAGCCCAACATGCACCGAGGCCACGTGGTAAATGCATTGCTGGACCACGCCATTGCTCACTGTAGGCGTGCACCAAGGATGCTTTGTGACGTTCAGTTCTTATGTGAAATGTCCCTATTGTCATGTCTTGGACTAACATGCTGGTCCTTCTCGGCAAGGAGCACTTCCCTCCCCAGATGGATTAAATCACGCATCTGGTGAGAGCACTTGGATAAAAAGGTCCCTTGGTACCAGTAGGGTCACATTTCATAGGAACCCATTGCCACAACAGTGAAGCAAACAGTTTAAGAATACAAAAGTTATGTGGCACATAATTTGCAGGTCTGAGGAAGCCAGAAGAAAGAATTAGATATGCAGAAGGAAAGAGTAAGATAACAGAGGCAAAGTGAATAAACTAAGGTCAAGAAGGCAGGAGGGGGAATCTTGAACAAGTCTTTTTCTGTTCTAGAGAAAGTGGAGTGGCATTTCTTCTATATCAATATATCTGTATTGCACTTGTGTGTGGAAAAAATGGATTATAAGTATTCTTAACTTTTTTTAGGCAGGGAGTTTGTTTGGCCTTGCTGGATTCTCTCCACTATGCACTATATTTAGGCTGCTATGTCTAAATAAACCTTACTTTACTGCTTTACTGGCAAGTTTCCAGACTCATGATTTTGTCTATAAGAATTGTTTCCCAGTCCAGTGCCAATCTTCATCAACTGCCCCCAATTTCTGCCTTGATTTGAAGTTAGTGCATGAAGGATTCTCTTTCTCCAAGTATCAGTCTAATTATCTTTTATTAAAGATTTGAAATAAATAAAACTATAGGAAATAGGTACTTTCTGTGTAACAGTGCATTGGAAGAGGGGAGACTGGTAACTCTTGTCTTAGTGGAGCACTTCAGCCATTGCAGCCTTATAGGAGTTCTCCATACTGCTCAACTCTATCCATCATAGAACACCACAAATAGCCCCTGTAAAGATAAAAAAGGCAAAAGAAACAAAGAAAAACAGCAATGAATGAGGAGTCCTGTTCACATAGGAATCTCTCCCTGGTTTGAGATGACATCTGAAGAGAGTCACTTGGGAAGACCAAGAATGAGTGGGTGGGGAGGGGCTTCAGTCACAGATGATCTGTCCTTTACCTGAAGATCCAGTCATGTCATTACAATGGGAAAAAGAAATAGGAGACCTTGCAGAAGGAGGGGTAGACAGGTTGCAATGACTACACTGTACCATTTTTAACTGTTTCCTTTCACTTCTTTACAACTGCATGTACAAATGCAGCCATTTTCTATGCCTGCTTCCACTTCACCTCTTGCTGCATTTCATTTCTCTCTGTTTCCCTCTTGCCAGAGTGCCTCCTTCCTCTCTTGGGGGCCACGTTTTCTTGGCCTAGAAAACTTGACAGTGACAAAGGAACCCAGGAAGGTTCTCTTACCTGACCTGCCCTAGTCTTTAATGTCCCACTACAATATCCAACCAAGATATTGCAAGCCTGGAATGTTATATAGCTATAGCTCCAAAGCTCCAGTGAATTCTGTGATAAGGTAGAGGATACAAAGTTCCTCTAGAAGTTTCCTTTGAAGCATTAACATGATGAAGCTAAGTGAATCACTAGAGAAGGTGAAAGTCAAATAGAGGAGGAAAATATGCAGGCAGCATTGCAATATATGCAATAGCTCCCTCTGATCTCAATGTCCTGTTTCATCTACAAGTCAACACATTGATTTCAGAAATTTGGAACACTGCAGTTCCACTCAAGCACTTGAGATACTTCCTGTTATTTAAGTAAAGGTTCAGGAATGAAATTTTTGTTTGGTATCCACCCACCGGTCCCTTTGCAGATAGACCTCATGACTTAAGAATGTCCTCTCCTTCCTTTTGACTCTAGATATATATATAGATGGGATGTATTCCCAGGACTTCTTTCCAGTTAAGGGTGTACAGGATCATAATCTGATGTTCCATCCCATCAGGTTGCAGCAGAAGGAAAGAAAAGCAGGGTCACTCCACTTCTGCTGAGATCAGGTTCCTTTGGCTCAAATGGCCCTTGAACTGTTTCTATCCCAGCTAATCAGTGTAAGAACTTTTGAACTTTAGGAACTGGTCCCTATGTTTATTATTTTCTTTCTCTCTCCCCAACCATTTTTTCTCTTTTGTGCAATATCATTTAGATTTTAAGACTAAAGAAATAGACTGTTTGGTTTTACTGGTCTAGAAGCAAATTTGGAAGCCCATTTTGGCTAGAAGAAAACACACATATTTTAAAGTAATAAATTGCCTATTTAACATAACTGAGTTGTTAAGTATGTATGTATGCATGTACTAAATCTGTATACTTTCCAGCCAGCAGAATCTTTGAACTGTAATGAAAGATTAAAGAAGACAGAATAATTCCTCACCACTAAAAAAAGGAACAAAAGTATAAAAATAATTCCATAGGAAACATTAAAGCATTAAAGCACCAACAGTAAAATGAATAATCTGCACAAGAGATTAATGATTAAATATCTCTTGGAAAAGAGAAATCTTAACTTATACAGTGAAGACATGAGGTAGGTCTTCCTGGGAAGGACATATCCCAGACAGAGGATAGGGGCGTAAAAGAATCTTTCCGCAAGAGCCATCCATCCTAACATAACATCCCACCCAGGTACACTTGAGACAAGGTTTCCAAAGAGGCCAGCCACAGGGTTTGCCTTTTAATGCAAGAACAGTTTGCACTACCTCACACAGGTAAGTATTCTCCCACTGAAACATTCCATCATCTGTTGAATGCTTTGGCAGGCTTTTGTGAGCATGACTCCGGTGCAGGAGAGGCAAAACAGCACAGCCCAGTTTTAAATTAAATACATTTTGCTGCACTGCAATATTGGGATGCGTGAAACTGGTCTCAGAATGGTGGCTACTCATCGCAAACTTTTGCCACATATTCTTCTGCGGCTGCTGCTTCCTTTTTTTTCCCTCCTGCTCCTCTTCCCCAAAACGAACCACCAAACTGACTTGGTGCTCTTTCAAGGCATGGAAGGTGGGCAAACAGTTGATCAAATCCTTCCAAGGGACCTCTGCATGCAAAATCAGGTAGTCTTGAATTCAGGTCATGTGGATCTCATAATGTTCATTTGACATTTGGATCTTGCTGTATGCCTGTTTGAACAAGCATCTAAGGATAGGAGGGCCAACCAGTTTTGAACTTGACTAAATGCCTTAAAAATCACTTCAGTGCTTGATTCCATTTTCCTTTCTCATCTGTCTTCACCTTATTTCAATAGAAAAGTGTGCATTTCCCCTAAAATTGTACTTTTTTGTTCTAAAAGTGTGAAAACAGATTTTAATGATTAAATATCTCTTGGGAATGAGGCACATTATAAAGTGTGCCCATTTGTACAAGCATGCATTGTCCCACATGACTGCAAATTTGAGAATTGCGAGGAGGTTTGGAAAGCATGCTATTTGAATTTGTGCTCATGAGCAAGGCATCGTCAGCTGATTTGCAAATGAAAGCAACATTTTCATGCATACCTAGAGACACCCCCCATCCCAGTCCACAATAGTAGCAGAATTGGCTAAGTTTCTTTCAAAGCCCTAAATGCTTGCAGCATTCTAAATCCACCAGGAAGCATCAGTAACATCCAGTATAGAAAAGGACATATTTAGGATGTCTCTGGGTTTGAGGAATGGAGAGAAGATAGCAATCTCAAATTTAATTTTAGGAAGGCCAGATTAAATATAATTTTTGGAGGGAATCTGTGCTTTTAAACCACTTAAAATGAATATATGAATGTGTTTTTTTCTGACTTACATTCTCACCACATAGATTTGAACAGCATGACTGTCCTTGGAACTGTGCTTTCAAAATGCTTTGTTCAGGCTACAAAGGGCGTCTGGCTGTAGGTGTTTCTATGATACTGGGCTCACTAGAATCTCAGAGACCACCTCCCCACCCCCACACACCTCTGTAATGGCCTTGCCTTTTTAGATGATTGTCTGCTCTCACTTCTACTGTGTGAATTGCCTTCTGTCAGCAATTCTCCCTGGCATCTTTGTTAGCCAGTCTGTGGAGTGGTGTTTTCTTATAAGAGGGAGCTTTTCTCTGGGGGTTCAGTAATTGGAAAGGCTTCTCTTATTCTGTTTGAATTGTAGGGGAAAGCCCTTTTCTCTCACACGAATTCTGCAAGTAACAAGCAACTCCTGAGTCTAATGGCTTGACGCCCACCACAATAGTAGAAGCTGGGACTGTACAGATTTTGTGGACTGCCAGGCATATTTCAGGCAATCCATTGTCCGGTCATTGATTGAACTGGAATGTTTGTAGGAGAATTCCATTGACTTGTGAATGCAAATGTGTGCATATTAGCACATATTTTCAATCAAATCTTATTAGAATCCAAGGCAGATTTCTTCAACATCCCTAGCATTCTCATCTACTGCACCATGGGTTGGGTAGGTTGTTCTTCACATGCAGGGCCTGGAACATGTGTTGCTTTCTCCCAAGGAATGGCAGGATCAGTCTAAGTGTGGATTATATGCCACTTAGTAATTTGCAGCATGGCTTGGAATGGTTTGCCCTGTACAACTGGGAATGCTCAACTGTGTAAATACAAGAGGGGGGGTTGTTTGTTTACAAACAAAGCATTCCCGACCCATCACGAACCCATGGACAACATTCCTCCAGGCTCTCCTGTCCTCCACCATCCCCTGGAGTCCACCCAAGCCCATTCCCACTGCTCCAGTGATTCCATCCAGCCACCTCATCCTCTGCCAACCCCTTCTTCCTTTGCCGACAATTGTTCCCAGCATTAGGCTCTTCTTCAGTGAGTCCTTCCTTCTCATTAGGTGGCCAAAGTATTTGAGTTTCATCTTCAGGATCTGGCCTTCTAAAGAGCAGTCGGGATTGATCTCCTCTAGGACTAACCGGTTTGATCTCCTTGCAGTCCAAGGGACTTGCAGAAGTCTTCTCCAGCACCACAATTCAAAGTCCTCAGTTCTTTGGTGCTCAGCCTTCCTTATGGCTTACACAGCAACTGGAAAAATCATAGCTTTCACTATACAAACTTTTGTCTGCAGGGTGATGTCTCTGCTTTTTAGTATGCTGTCTAGATTTGTCATAGTATTCCTCCAAAAGAGCAAGCATTTTTTAATTTCTTGGATGCAGTCACTGTCTGCAGTGATTTTGGAGCCCAAGAAAATAAAAGAAGCTATTTGGTCTTCTGGTTGCTGCTGACATAATAAAGACCAAAATTTGGTATTTGAATTCATTTTCCTTATTCTGTTTTCTTATGGACATAGATCTTTTGTGAGCTTATGCCCCAAGTTCACATTGATCCTGAACATAGTTGGTTACTGCCCAATCCTTGCCAGTTTTTCTTTGTTTGTTTACAATATTTTCCTATTCTGTGCTAAGTAAGGTCTTCATTTGCACAGTCACAAATATTACTGAGCTTAATAACTCTATACAGGTCTACTCTGATTGAAATTTGGTGGAGCTTGTTTGGTTTGTATCACAGGATTGTTTCCTGGAAGAATGCGAAGTGTTGGTTATGACTTCTAAAGTAGTATGTGGCTTTGCTTGAAATGTTGCCTTCTTCCATTTGGGCCTGCCTGTTCATGAAGATCTTTTGGATAGGTTCTTCTTTTGATACTGCCAGTACCAGAGAGATGTTTGCTTGGTAACCCAGGATAGAGCCTTTGGGATCATTACTTTTCAGTTGTGGAACTTTCTCCCAAGAGATGATGATGATGATTTGGTAGCAGCTGTTCTTTAGTGTATGTATGTCATTGTTTTTAATCCTTTTAAAATTGTTTTTTGAAGCTATATTGAAGGCTGGTTTTTGTTGATATGCTAGGCATGTATCAAAGAAAGAAAGGAAAGACAGAAAGGAAATATTGCAGACTGTTTTATGCAAGGAAGCCTAATACATGATTTAGCAGTTTGATTTATTTCAGCAGATTCTCAAAGTTTAGCTAATGTTCATATTTGATTAGGGTTGTACATAGAAGTAAATAGTGGGGTCACTGAACTTCTTCAAATTCTACTATGAATTCTCCAGTTGTGATCCTTCCTTTCATCCTTCCTTTCTTTCTTCTTTTCACATGAGCACACAAGCAATCGTTTTATGTACAAATTTGCATGCAATTGTGTACAACTTTGATATATGAATTCTTCTCCCATTAATTAAAATACGTTTGTGTGCATCATCCTGAAGAATGTATTTTTCATGCACACGTTTAAATATACGCATGCTGTCAAACACAGTGGGTTTGTTGTTTGATTGATTCATGAATCATATTTCAAGCTCAAGAAAGTATAGAGGCAGCTGACCATGGTATGGACAGGATGTTTGTGCCCATGTTTGTGTGGGAAGGTATGAACTGCGTAAAGGCTGACCACCCAAAACCAAAACAGGTCATACTAAGCCATTCCATGCCAAACCAAACCAACCTAACCTGAAATTAATTTCTGTTACAGTGCTGTACATGAAGATAGCATTAAAAGTGCTATGGTTTGCTGTGACAACTCAATATATGCTGGCAGCAAAAAAAGGTTTGTGAGTTGCCATCCCACCTGGATCTGACACGACATTAAATCTTCCTTTGAAAGAAGTACTCTAAAACAAAGTGTAGAGAAGTGAAGCGAAGCACTCACATATTTTACCTGGGTCATAACATTAACATATGAATAAAGATTTGAGTCAGTTAAGAGAGATTCTTAACAGTGTTTCTTTAAACTTCACAAAATTTGGACAGTTTTCAGTACTAGAAAGTTTCAACAATTGACATGCTTTAGGTTTGGCCTTTGCCATCCCCCTGGAATCCTAAGGAAAGATGACATGCTTTTAGGATGCTATATGAATAACCATCACTGTTAACAGCTGGTGGAAATTTTATTAAAACTGGAAAGCAGTAGCAGCAATAATGAAGTCTACAGGAATGATGATATAAAATAATTTTGCCTACACTACACCAGCCAGCTTCACAGCATATACCCAGAAGTAACATCTTTTAAATGGACTAAGGGGCATGGGGAGGCCACTGTCTTTAGCAATCCAGCTGCTTTCAGAAAATTCAGCTATTTAAGTAGGCCAATTTGAATGAAATCTATTATTGTCAAGCTGTTCATATTAAATCAATTATCTGGCCAGTACTAATCTTTCTTTTCCCCCTTTTCCTTTTCCCTCATGATGGAAAACAAGACAGCCAGTGGCTTTGTTCTGGAATGTTTCAGTCTCTCTTTTCCCCCTTCCTAAATTGAATTACATTTTTCAGAAGGATTATATTTCCTAAGGAAATATCTAACAATGTTTTTGTTGCTGCTGCTGCTCCCCATTTCCTGCTGCAAATAAAAGACCTTTTATCAAATATTCTCCAAATGTTATCCATCTCCCCCCACCCAATGTGAGACATGATATATTTATTTTAAACATGCCAAAGAATTAGATTAGGTTAGAACACAATGGGGATACAAAATGGGGATACAAAATAACCCAAATAATTGTCATTGTTGTTGCTTGCAGAGATAGGGAGAAGGAAAGGGGGAAAGCCTTGTCCACAAGGAATTGCTAGAGAATTGCTTGTTGCACTGGAGAATATTTAGTTAAATAATCTCCCTACATTTTTCTACCCTCATCAGGAAATTGACACTCACATACTGTTTCACCACCCCTCTACAGGAAAATAAAATGAGGGTTGTCATAATATTTCTTTTTTAAAAGATAGGGCTGCATGGAATAGCACCTTGCTACATCAACCTTATATTTTGACATCCTGCTTTACAATCATGGCCTTTTCTTTACAGTATTTAAAACTGAATATAAGAGCTTATGCAAGAACTATATCTGCACAAGTCTCTCCCTCTCCCTGTTTATTTAGTTGTTAGATTTATACCCTGCTTTTTTCTTACGCTGAACTCAGCATGGCATGCACTATTCTCCTCCCCCTGCTCTCAGTCTTAAACCCATAACAACAACCCTGTGAGGTAGGTTGGGCTGAGAGCTGTGACTGGCCCAGAGTCACCCAGTTGGCTCCATAGCTGAGCGAGGACTAGAACCCAGGCTTCCTGAATCCAAATACCACACTCTTGCCACTACATCACACTGACTCCTTCATTCATTCCCAGTGAGTCACTTCTCCCCTACCCTACTGGCTCTGAAAAATAAGGTGTTTATAAGGTGTTTTCTTTTTTAAGCTGATTTACAGATAAGGAATAGTGCTGTGGTGGTTGTAGTAAGAACGGTCATGTGTGTGTGTGAGAGAGAGAGCTTTTGTGTGTGAGAAGGGAAGATCAATACTCAGGTGGTTTATCATTCACCAACACTCCCATCAGCAATTCTCAGCTTATATGGCTCTTGTGAAGTAGGGAAAGTCATTGTGGAGGGAGAAAACATGCATACCCTAATTACCGATTTAGTAATAGATAATGATCAGGAAAAAGTGATTTCTGATTTTTAAAAAAATTCTCCATTGGTCCTTCCTGTCCTTGTCACATAACAGCAGCCACTTTATCAGACTACAGCAAGGGAGATGGAGGCAAGCCTGTGCCTGAAGAACACCTTTCTTTGGTGCCTCATCTTTCTAAATTATTTCCATTCCAACTGCTAATGGCAGAGAATTACGAATGACATTCAAAACTTGCTGTTTGTTGCAGTTGTTCCCTTCCCATTCCCATATCCTTAAGTTTTGTATCCCGACATTTTGAATTTGAATTGTGATGGGCAGTCCTGTTGATCCTGATTTTACATAAGGTCACCTGTGAGCCTTTTTGCCTGAGTAGTAGCTAAAAGAACCTTTCCAATATATAAAAAATGGTAGTAAATGTCTTGGTATTCTTAGATCTTCTTTGAAACATGGAAGGTTCTTTTTCCAGTTCAGCTGGTTTTCACTACAACGTGTTCCACCACCCAAGAGGAGCTGGCCCTGCGGCACAGTTCAGATGTTACACTGTTGGTCTCTCGTGCTGCATTCTAGCCATAATAGATAGCAGTGATAGTCCTCCCCTTGGACTCAGCTTCTCAGGTGTTTCAGGTACCCGTATTACAATTGCCGTAGAGAGCATTCATTTTCAGTCCCCAGAACAAAAAGCCATTGCAGTCCTCTTTCTTCATTTCATTTATTTTAAATGCTCCATTTGTCTTCGCTACTGACAGCTTGTGGTATCTGGAAGAGTGAAAGAAGATTCCAGTAAATTGATGAAATGATTCCAAAAGTTCAAGACCTTTTGCTGTTGTCTTGCCAGACAAATGTGCAAAAATTAAAGTGCCATAAACAGAATGCTGGGCAATGGAATCATTAATTCACATTTTAGTGGCAATCACAATATTGCAGTTGCTTTACAGACAGTCAAACAGAAGTGAGAAACAGTGTCAGTCCAGGTAAATGATAGTTTGCATTTCCCAGCAAACTCTTTTACTATGAGGATGCCAAAAAGAACACAATGTCAACATCTCTCCTATTTCCCAAAAACTTACTTCCATTCCAAGAGAATGTGCATTTTTCTTCCTTAGTCTCAAGGTCATTTTAGAATTTCTTTTGGATTTTGTCTGGTGGCATATTTAAGCTTCATGCCATGGAAAAGTGGACAATATTGTGCATGGCTTCCGATTGTGCATCATAGCATCCCCTGACTTCATCATGATGTAAAAACATAAGACGAGCCATGCTGGGTCAGACCAAAGGTCAGTCTAGAGCAGCTTCCTGTTTATACAGTGGCCTATCAGCTGACAAAAGAAAACCTATCAGCAGGACATGAGAACAAAAGCCCATGGGAGGAATAACCACATTATGTCTTTCCTTCATTTTAATTGAAACATGATTATACGGTGGAAATTGGGGCATTCCTACACAGCACTTGGCCACCTTGTATTAAGGGAAGTGCATTAAAAAACTGTCAATCTGAGAATGTTAAAAACATGCAGAATGATTTTTAGCACAGCAGTGATCAGATGTGTCTTAAGATGCAATCAAATAGAGGTTTTAGCCCTCTTTTTTAAAAACAGAGTTTATAAAAAAAAAAAAAAAACCACACACACACCCTAAAATTCCCAACATCCCCCAACCAGCACTGGATTTGCGGGTAGGGGATCTGCATACACTAGCACAGCATTGAGGCATCGCTGTATCAGACCAAATGTCTGTCTAACATTGCAGCATTCTGCCTTAACCATGATACCTCAGGGAATCTCACAAAGTAGGCATGGAAGGGTGTGTTCTTAGCAGCTGAATTCTCAAATTTTCAGTTCCTCTCTCTCTCTCTCAACCCCATAATATTGGTTCCTTTTGAACTTTGAGAATGTGCATTTATGTTTCAAGCAAAAATATTTCACACAAACTGTGTACTTAGAGTTGCTACATTGCACCAAATCAAGAACACTGGGGCATGTAGGATTGAGGATTGAGTCACCTTGAGATTTACTGAGTGAATTTTGAATTTTTTTTAAAAATGGAATGTGCTAACTGGGGAAAAATCAAACTGTTTACTTCTGCCCAGATGCAATCTGCTAAAAGGCTCAGAGTTAAAGATAAATGCCTTCACAATCTTGGGTGTTTGATTAACCCATTTGTAAATGATCCAAACTGAATCAGATTCTGCTAATGCTTTCTTACGTATTTTCTAACATAAGCATTTTCACACTAGTACTGGCCAAATGATCTGGTCATATTTAATTTAAAGAACTGGGTTTAATTTTGTTGCTAAGGATTGCTGATGGCACCAGTAATTTCTAAATTGCCTTTCCATTTTAGATAATATGGAATTGAGTGTATCCAATTTTGTTTTAAAGCTGACCTGTTTTATTTATTTTATTTTATTGGCACAGCATTTTTTAAATAATGAAATTAAATCGTAATTGATCTTGTTTTCACCTTGCTGTGATTTTCTTTCATGTTAGCTTTAGAAGCAAGTTGGCTGTTTGCATCTGATGAACTGATGAAAACTTCAAAAAGCTTAACATGTTTAATAATAACCTTCACGTGTGGATATTAGATCTGGTTAAAATTCTGTCTAGTCTAGTATTTTGTTTCCAGTGATGTCCAATCCAACTTCATGGACGACTTAGAAGAAAAGTATAGAAACAAGGGCCTTCCTCAGTTGTCTATTCCCAGCCTTTGATACAAAGAGTAAAAATAGACCGATCAGTCTACTTGGATCCTTGTCAGTTTTTCTATGTCTTCAAACATAAGTAATTAAAAGGCGTTTTTAAATTATATATAGTTTCCATAAAGTATACATATTTGCCCAAAAATTCCTTCACAATAGGTATTGTATACACATTTCTTGAGCCATGAACTGGGCTGCAAACTTAGAGATGTGTCTACCTCCTGGAGTTCTGAACTGTGCATTAGTCCTGGAATTGTGAATCTGAGTAAAACATCCCGAATTCTGCACAGGGAAGCTTCATTGTATCTGAGCATGGTTTGGTAAATGAAGAAATGTGTCTCCTTGCATCCACCTGCCTATGTGATGATGCTGGCAATGTCCAAAGGGGAGCTCTCGCCATCTTCCATGGGATGGGTCTGAGGAGATACATGACCTTTAAGGTATACAACTGTTTGTGGAATTTCATCCCAGAAAGATTCACCTGGCACTTCTGATGCTCTCGTTTTAGCACTTTAGGTTTTGAACTTTAATTGTTGAGCTTTTTTGTTTGCTTTAGGCTGTTGATGATGATGCTTAACCAATGGATTAAATGGCAATATAGATATTTATCAAATAAGCAAGGAGATATGGCTTATATCACTTATATCACTGTTTATAAAAACAGTGAGAAGGCATAGCATCTGTGAAAGAAAGACGTTTGGTTTGGTTTCCTTTGGCTTCATTTTGTTTTGTTTCGTTTCGTTTGGAACTAGGATTCACTGCCATATTTGTGATATTTGGAAGGAGGACAGTGGAGATGTTCATTGAATCTACCTGACCTAGATCCTGATTTCTTCCAAACTCAACCATGTCACAATCCTCTTGGAACCTCCTAAAGTCATAAGTTTAGGAAACCATCACAAAAGAGCAAGAGACTTTGCCCCATTTGGTTTCATCTAATTAAAATACTGAGTTTGGTTCCTTCAGTGGGGTCTTTAGCATTTAAGCATCCACCCTTTTACCTGAGAAGGGTGGATGACTCTTATTTCTAATGTCAGTAGGGACTGGCTACTGCTCAATAGCAGAATGTTCCATGTCTCCCTTAAAAGTGCAATGGAAGTGGAAAAGCTCAGGAAGCATCCCGTGTTAAAGAAACACAACAGAGCTGTTGCAACAAAGCTCCTGTTTTCATTTGTGAAGTGTTGGAAGGGATGTGATTGTTTGGGCCTCAGAACCTGGCAGTCTGTTCTTAGCAGGCCAGCCCTTGCCCTGAAATGTTCCAGGTTCAGTTACTCCAATCACTTGGGCAAGAAGGTGTGACCTCTGCCTCCAGGTGTGGCTCCAGCATTGGCTGTCCCTGATACAAATTCATGGTTTTCAAATAGTAAAAAACAACTGATTGGAAATAGTTTCAAAAAGATTTTTTTATCCCAAATGAAATGAAATTAGGGATTAAACAGAACTAGCAGTGATGTCTGCTGCTACTGCTTGCCCAGATGCCTTGATAAACTGGTTGGAAAGTGAATATACAAGTCATGAGGGGATTAGGGACAGTCGGATTAAGATCTATAATAAAATATTGTGTAGCAGCAAGCATTTCCTGTAAAAATCTTGCTTGAGGTGCTTGTTTGATATTTGAGAGAAGAGCGGGGAGAATTCTATTTAAATGCATATTAGAGCTTCCACCTAGGAGTGCAACTTTTTCTGTGCTTGTTTAGAAACCCTCAGAAGAAAAGTGGATGCAATTCCTTCCCAGCCTTTCTTAATTTCTGTTCCTTCATGAATGCTGTCAGTTCTACCATTACCTGGATTAAATATGCCTGTCACAGCTGCATGAATCTGGACAATTGTTTCCTTCTCGGGAATGTGTAGTGGGTAACCGGTGGCAGGCACTCAGATTCATTTGCCTCAGTAAGTGGAAAGACACAGATCCATCATTCTGACTCATAGCTGGACATCATCAATAAGGATGGTTGGATGGATTGGTCTTTGGATGCTTGTGAAAAGAGCATTGATGGGGCTTCAAGCTACCAACACTTAGGTTGACCTCAGTGGAAGACCACTGAGAAGGTAAGTTGTTCACGTGGTGATCAGGCAATCTGATAAGTCAGAGACAGTGAGTGGAGCACACATCAATGGAAGGACACAGCTTGCATGTGAAAAGACTGAGCCATCTCCAGCTAACTCTGGGGAAATCTCTACATCCTCTGAGAGACAGCCCCTTTCCAATCAGTGTGGACATCACTTGAGGTTTGACTAGATATAATATCCTGAGGCAACATCTTACATTCCTGTACTTCTTGAATTTTGGTTCAGAGGAGCAAGAAGTTCTTTGCCTTCAAAACAGGATGAGAACTTAGCTAGAGCTCCAGGATTTTGCAGGTCCAGATGGAGCCTGCTGGTCTCTTACAACTACTTAATCAGTGAGCTGCAGTACCTCATTCTGGCCACTGGCCTTGCTGCCAGCTGAAAACAGGATCTAGGAAGCAAGTGAATCAACTGCTAGGCACCAACAGCATGAGACTGGCTCTATATTTCATCAAAGGTCCATGTCATTTGTTGGCAACTTCCTGAGTATGCCAGACTTCCCAATCTCACCTAGTTTGTCTGTCAAGCCTTTCTGTCCTCAAATTCCCTTGCATTGTGATACCTTGGGTACCTTTTCTTATGTGTTCTTATGTAGGGGTCATGCACAATATCACATGAATTCAGGACCGGGGTTTTAGAAACATAGAAACAGAGCGAGTCAGAAGGGGCTCCCACGCCATCTATTCTGACTCGCAGCTTCAGCCGGCTCCGCTCACGACATGCCCACCAGATGCAGAAGCACATTGCTGATGCACATGCTGCAGAAAAGGGGTGCTGCTTGCACATGGAACAAGGCACGGTAGACTCAGGGCCACTACAAAGTGGACCTGAATCCAGGGAACAGAACTCAGGGGAGCCAAAGGATTTCTCACACATTCCTAGTGAAGGCAATTACTTTGTTCAGGGGAGGGATACATCAGCTCATTTTGAGCTTTGTAAGACAGAAAACAATGCTTACAACCCTAGAATGCTTGCTTGCTTTCCTTCTCCCCTCGCCCCCCTCCTCCTCTGTCTAAACAAACATAGAATGGCATCTTTAACCGAATAACTCTCTCAATTATTACACTGATAATGGTGGTGGTGATGATACCAACAACAGTAATTATTTCACAAGTTGAAATATTATTTGGACTGAGCATATATGTCCCTTCTCCCAAATTGAGTAGGTGGTTTATTCCCTGAATAAAAAGTCAACCCCATTTGAGCCCCAGTTGTTCTTAAGTTCTTTTTCCAAAGTGCCATTTCATCTCCTTTCTGGAGACAAAGAGGAAATTAAAGGAGCTGCTGGAGTTGATTGTACTAGATCTATGAACAGTGATTTAAAATGATCTGAAGCCTTTTTACTTAAAATAGACTTAGTAATGCCTAAAAGCTCTGAGCACGGGAATTCATGTCAGGAATAGCATTATCCAGATACTATATAGGGTTTATACAAGCTGCACATAATATCAGTAGGATGCTTCTACGGAAAACAGTTGGAGCCCTTCTTGGGGGGGAGGGCAGGGTCTGGAGGGGGTGCTCTTATTCTTTTATCTGTCATCCTTGTATTTTATCGCAGTCATCTCCAGTGACACCCACTGATCTTGTCAAAACTATGATAACGTGATGTGCATTCACCACAATTGAAATTCTGCTAATCTCAGCCTCCCCTGTTGAAAGGAAGGTTGGCAATGTCAGTCTTTTACCCTTATTTAATCCTTTTTTTCCCTTTGCTTGCTTGCTGTACTTTCCCTGTGAATTATTGGCATAAGTGATGAAACCCTTCCAACTCGGTGAATGTCATGCAATGTCACTGATGTGTGAGGGTCCATGCAGTCTGGAAAATAGTGTCCTGTACCTCATTTACAAAGCCTGTTTTCAAGGCTGCCCTCCATCAGGGCCTTGCTTGGTGTGCTTCCCTTCAATTGCTTATCTGCAAATTTAGAATTATTATTATTATTATTATTGGTACTTTTCATGGAAATAGTTTTTAACTGCTCTTTATATTGCATGCTTTAATAATTCTGTTCAGAGTCAACTTGGCCCCTTATAGGAGAAAGGTAACTATGTAATAATAATACTACTATCAAATTATTACTGAATAGAGGGCAACTCACAAATAGTAAGTTACGGAAGGATCCCCCAATACATGGAAAGCATCTTGGAGAACCTTGGGATCGATCAGATTTCAGCTTCAGAAGTCAGAGACAGTGCTCTGACCTTACTGCTGGGGTTCAGACCTCCCCACCCCATGCTCTCACAGCCTTCATGGAAAAACGTATGCTTTCCAAGGTTTGAAAAGCGACCTCAGAAAGGGGAGTGGCTGTTTGGGAGTTAGAGGAAGGAAGAGGTAGGAACAGGCTGGATGCATAGTATCTCATTATCATTCTAGCCTGCTTCCTTCTTTTTACAAAGTACCCCAGCTATAAGGTTGAATACAACTATCTAGCAAAAATGCAGAGTGGGTAGACAGATATAACCATTGCCTCTTTTCCTACTGTGTATAGGATGCTCATAGACTCTGAGTTCAGTATTTGCAGGCATCCAAGTTGGATTGCTTCCTTAACCGCAGACTGAGTTATAGCTGCTCTGCCAATCCTTCATCCCTGCCAGTTTCAGCCCAGCAGAATATCAGAATCTTGGAACTGTCCAAGTTCAGAGACTTCAGAGTAGAGAAGACACAACTAATTCAAGGACATTCTAAAGGACTGAATATGTAATAAAATATAACACTAACAAATTTCAGCTTCCAACAACCATGGTATGATAAAAAGAAACAATCAAAAATATGTAGGGAGGCAGTGTTATCATTAGTTCTTAGACAAACAAGGGGCCAGGAAAGAAACAGCCAACATAACCTGGTGGGTGAAAAATTAAGGTGATGCCAAAAATAAAAAAGCAAGAAAAAGAAAAGAAAGTGATACAGAAAATGAAGCGGTGAGAGTTTTCAAGCATGACCACATTTAATACTCTCCAAAGAAAAGATATGTTGAGATCTCCTTATGACTAGCTTTTGGATAATGCATTACTTTTCCCTTTGGAGTGAACATGGAATTATTCACCATGTGGGAACCATATTCTCCTGCTGGGATCAAAGCAGGTACATTTCATCGCTGTAATGTTGAGTGTGGGGAATGGGTCAGATAATCCTTCTGGTTTAGTTTATATGAACAGCCAACCACATGTGGTCCATTTACATGGGTTGCTAATGGAGCACCCCCTACCGGTGTGCATTGTTGCATTTGCTTTGAAACATTCACAGAAGAGTTTTGTTCTTTTCCATTTGTCTTCACGCTCCATTAGGAGACAAATTTATGGCCAGAATGTCCCTACTTTTGTGCATCTGTTTTATCCGCTTGGTAAGAATTTTTTTGCTTATTCGAGTGAAGTAAATGCTACTACTGAAGTAAAAAGCACATGGGAAAAGAAGGAAATAGGGCACGGAGAAGTCAGGTGGGACCATAGCTTGGTGTTAGGTGCAGTGGGCACTGATCTGTGAAACACCATACAGGCCACCATCTGGCAGCCACACAGTAATCAGACTTCTTTCTGATGGCATCTTCCCTCTGGAATTATCTCCCCTCTGTGATGTGTCAGGCACTGATAATTAGGAATAGGTGAAAAAAAAAACATTTTGGCTGTTTTCTCAGCAAGTTTTTATTTGACTTGGACCTTCTTGACTAAACAGTCACTCGGATACTATCTGTCATTAAAGGATGTCTATTTCCAAGTTTGTAGCATGATTTGCAGACACTTACAATACAGCTGACATGGTGTACATTTGAAAATTCAGACTTTTGAAAAATGCACAGCAGTAAGTTTTAATCAATTGGTGTTGGGATGTGTGAGGAATCTGTATGGAAGGGTCAAAAGCCAGTGGGTTGACCAAGTTCAGAACTAATGGCCCATTTAGTGCAGCCCTGGCACTTAATCATTCTGACTTGAGTGAGCCAGGACACAGTCTTCCACTATTAACTATTATTGTGAGTTGCAATTTGCATTTCCCTTCCCCTTTCTCTAATATGGGGCAATTTGCAGAATTCTGATCACAATTTGAGTAAATCCCAGCTACAATTTGTGCAAATTTCAGCTGCAATTTCCAATAACTGTGTTTTTTAAAGACAGAAGTTATGCAAATATTCCTATCTTTGAAAAAAAATGCAAATCATGGCCTGTTTTAAAAGTGGAGGCTGTAAAAAACTCCCAGACTCAGCCCACTTTTGGTTCTCCAGGCAATGAGCTGCCTCTGAATGTGAGCAAGTAGAGTTTATAAATGAGAAAAAATATGGATAAAAACATGGGTGGCCCTTTCTGAAATATGGAAAAACTAGGAAAAAGTCTCAATCTGAAATGGGCTTGAATTGGAATGAGCTTTGAGGTGGAATTTAGAAAATGGTTGATTGAGAGTTTTGTGATCACTAAATCATCAGATCTTGTGCTTTCAACAATTATTTTTGAAAAGTTTTACCCTGACTTTCTCAGGCATGAATTTATGTATGTACTGCCAAGCTTTTCATGTGGTTTCGCCTTGTAATGTGTTGAGGATGATTTCAGGATTTTATTTTTAAATAGAAGGTAGTATATAACATTCTAAAGTAATGAAAATTAATACATACTGTGCTTAAATGTTGTGATGTAGTATTAATTTAACTGATAGGGAAGAGTATTCTTTCTCACATTTTAGAAACATAGGAACAAAGTGAGTCAGAAGGGACTTCCCGGGTCATCTAGTCTGACCCCCGGCTCCAGCCAGCTCCACTCATGACATGCCTATTTTGAAAGAACAGACACCCAAAAATGGGCATTAACTTAGCAGACTTTACCATACTGCAATACTGTTTTCTCTTATTCCATATGCATTTTCTGTTTCCCATTTCTCACACTGAGAAATACTCCCTACCTTATATAAGATCTTCTCTTGTGAGCACACTTTCCCTACCCCTCAATCTCTCACCCAACAGAATCCCCCCTTCCCTTTGCCGAAATTAGAAGAAAAGGCATAGAGGTGCAATTCCTTGCACAGTTACCTGAAAGACAGTTTCACTGAATGTAGTTGGATGTGCAACATGGATTCACACAATACAGAAATTCTCCACATCTCTATTTGGAAATGCCTCACTGAGTTCAGTGGGATGTATATCCAGGACAGTATGCATAGGACTGCCACTTAATTTTACAATTGCATAAACACTTAACTGGAAATTATGTTCCATTGCATTCAGTAGGACTTGCTTTTGAGTAGACATGTATAGGATTACACTTCACCCACAGAGTTACTTGTTTTGCTCCTTAACTTTTGCGGCATTTCCATGAATAACGCTCCTTTAACTATTCACTATGTTATGGCTTTTATTTATGTTCTGCTGTTGTTTTGTTTTGCTCACAACAATTAGAACAAATAATGACTTAGCTTTGACAACTGCTGCCTGGGTGTGATTAAGAGCAAACCCAGTTTGCTCCTTCTCCCTCCATGCAAACCCTACTGCACTTGACAATGTAAGCCAGGACTTAATATATTTTGATCTGGTTGGCAGAACAACAGACTGCAAACAACTTCATTAAAATTAGGAGAGTCATGAGAAATTTGGATATCGGTTTACTAACCAAGAACTTTATTAAGTCATTGGCTTTAATTAAGTTAAGGTGGGTAATATCCGTAGGAGTGCACCAGCGTCTGCTACCAATATCTTCTCATCTCGACTCATTTACTTGAGTCCTTTTCCAAAATGACCTTTATTAAAGTAATTGATTAACTCTTTGTGGTTAACAGGGGTTTTCTTTTTTCTTCTTCACAGAGAGAGGATTAGACTTCCAGCTTCATTTACAGGATTATTAATGACTGTGAGAGGCAACTTGTGCTTGTTAGCGTGTCAATTACAAATAGACAAAAGCTTAAAATCAATGGAAGGCATCGATTGTTGTAGTTCAAGGGTCTCTTTAATTTAGCCCAAACCCATTTAGCATGGAGTCTGCTACGAAGTGTGATGCCTTATTTGAGAGACAGTAGGAAACAAGATCCAACAATTCAGCAAATGGCAGCCCAAAAAGGACAGGAACAAAACTTTGTGATTTTATTTCTGGAATTTTTTCCTTACTTTTGCCGATATAAGCAAGGTTTGAAAGACTGAAAACCATAAAGTGTAAGTATGATGTGGTGGCTGTCATATAGAACTGGATGCAGGTTCAAATCTTAACTTAATCAGAAAGTGGACTTTCTTATTATCTCTTTTCTTTCAGCCTAATCTGTCTCTCAGGGTTGTTGCAAGGTTAAAATGAGAGCGGAAGGGTATCACTTCTTCAACAGACATTGATTCTTCCTTAAGTGGGTGAAGAATATTAGCAGCATTTGTAGGGTCAGGAGAAATGTGTCACACTGTCAACTGGATGGGCATGTCTTTTTCCCCCTTTTATGACAAGCAGAAGGGAAAAGGGAGCATTCTGGTGAGCGGGGAAGGATCCAAGAAGCCCCATGTTCTCTACAGCCTTGCCCTTGCCTTCAGTAGCGCACCTAGTTTCTTTCAGTGTTTCCTTCCCTCTGAGCTCAGTGCAAAGCACTGTCCAGAATATGGTGAGAGCAGCAGAAGCTGTACCTTTTCTTTGCACTACTAACGCTGTTGTTGTTGTTATCATGTGCTGTCAAGTCATCTTGGAGTCATGCTGACCATACGAATGAGAGCCCTCCAAAATGCCCCATCCATGAAAGAGAGCGCTGTTGAAATAAGCAAACACCACATTCTCCAAGATGTATCATGTGGCTTGGTCCAAATTCTGTCTATTTCAGATTGTCAACTTCCCTATACTGCATGAATATGAAAATTATGTTGGCGTGTCCTAGGATATGGACTTTGGTTTTGAATACAAATAGCATTCTTTTCCCATTGGTTAAAGTGCTTTACACAATTTTTAAAAAGTATACATTTTATGTGCATTGTTTGAATATATAATTGTGTATTCATGTCTGAATGGGGTAAATCCTTGATATGAATGAACGGAAATGAATTTCTCAGATATCCTTGCCTGTTGTGGTGTGGCAATACAGCAAAGCATAGAGGTAAATTGGCCAAACAGTTCCAAGCACTGGCGAGGGCTTGTCAGCAGACACCCCACAATTCCAACCATTGACACTGTCCTAAGATTGCATCTGGGAAGATTTAGGAAAGAACAGTCAAGTGTCTTGCAGGAATGGGAACATCAGCAATTTTTGTATTTGCCCATATCCACCCCTCTGAAAACAATGACGGCAACAAAAACATTTTGATGTTCTTTTCTGTTCACTTCTGATTTAATTTTCTACCTTTTTCAGTTTGTTAGAGTTGGAAAATAGCCTAGGTGCTTGTTTGTGCATTTTTTCCAAAAAAGTATGCAGTTTTCTCTCTTTTATTAAGGAATGAAAATATTACCATTTGAAAATCCAGCATTTCAGAGTGTGTGTGTATGTTTTACAAATGCACATTTTTCAAACATGATTGAAAATTTGTCAAAAATACACTCCTGCTCAGATTTACATTTGGAATTGAAAAATGACATGTTGCGAACTGGAACAAAATGTTCATACATCCATACAATCGAAGTTTCCCAGGCTTTTGATTGCTCCTTCGGGAGCTAGTAATGTGAACATGTTATTGTTGAGTTCTCTCTTTTGTTCTGCTGAGAAACTTGTGCCACATCTGTTACCGAATAACCATTTGGTAAAATTCTTTCTCTGGGGCTCCATTGAGAAACTTGGGGTTAAATGTTTTTTCACAGATCTGCATAAACCTATAGCACATGAGAAGAGCACCAAAGTTGTTTGGAGCAATGCTGCTCCCCAGTTGGTGTATTTTCATCTTGCAGTTCTCAAATAGCCTGGCTGTAGGGAAGCTTCTTTACCAGCTATGATAAATTATTCTCTGTCAGAATCTAAATCTGCCTTTCTCAGGTTTCATCATTTGTGATGAATATATTCTGCTAAACTTGAATGGAAGCATCAGGTTTAGAATGAATTAATGCTAAGCATATTAATGGGATTTTGGGAAGAAGACAGATGTATTCAAGGGACAAGGCAGTTGGCAGCATCAGTGCAGATGGGTGAATTCTTAATAAACAAGTAATCTGCAGTTTACTGCTTTAATCTTTGCGTTCATCTGTGGTGGGGGGGAGTCAATGGGTTGATTGAAGGGCATGATAAATTTAACATTGTTGTTTTCTGCTATGAGATATCTAAAATTTGCAGACCAAGATGGAACCAATGGTGCAACTAGGTTATTTTAGAACTAGACATAATGATACTTTTGGGGAGTAGAAAATTAGATGGTTTGCTGCATTAGTTCCACTCACAAGTAACGTGGATTTTCTTCTTATTGTCATTTTATACTTTACAGCTATCTCTGCATACCTGAATTGGAATAATACCAGCAAGAACCCTTAGTGAAAAGAGGAAAAACATTGGCAACAGAATTCTGGGCATGCACTCTTTTGCATTTTAAAATCGATTAAATCAAAGTTCTTTTGTAACTACTGTGTCTGCTCCCCTGGTACCTTCGTTACACGCTACTCTCTTAGTGGGATAACCTCTGGTGTCCTAGATTTTGGCCCAAAAGCTCCACCCTACCCAAAGCGCAGCTTTCTGCAAAAGTGCTCACTGTCATCGGATGGCCCAGGCAGGTTTTCCTGTAATTAGAGGGGTGGATGGCAACTGCTCTCTTGCAAACTCATGATCTCAATTTCTGTTAAAGCACCCAAGTCATACTACAATGGGGCAACATGGGAAGTTCAAAGGGCATCATCTCTTCTTGCAGTGCAAGAAACACACCTTGGCTTACACTGTACAACCCAGATGTTTTTGCAATAACTCCCATGATGCCTCAACTTTGGCTCTATTGGCTTGGCTTTGAGTTGCAGTGTGACATCTACAGGCATCCCACTGAATTAAAAGCTTCCCTGGGGGACAGGTCAAAAGCAGTGGGCCCTGGAGGCTGCTTATTACCACACACTAATAAGAGGACTGGTCCTGGGTCAGTGCCTTCAGCTGTCAAAGAGAAAGTATGCCTTAAAGTCAGAGGAATGAGCTAGCCCAAGGGTGGTGTGCTGCTGAAGGGACATATCTTGGAATGGGATGTGAGTCAAAATCATCCATGACCTTTGTGTGTTGTGGCAAGTGCAGCAGGGTCTGTGAGCAGCCCAGAAATTAAGCTAAAGAAGGGGTGAGGATTGTGTGTCCCCAAAGGTACTGATCCAATTTATCTGGAATAGCCAGTGCTGATGGATGATGAGAACTGTAGTTTAATAACATTTTTGGGCCAGATGTTACCCATCCCTTGTCTAGACCTATTCAAGAAAACTAAGCAATACTGAGAGTTTCAGATAATTGAGAGCCAAGGCAGAGGGACCAGTAGAAAGGGACAGGAGAAAAGAAAATGAAGAAAGCAAGCGGTCATCCATTTCCAGAATGGGACAGATTGGCAGAGCTGCCTTCCGGAAGCTCTTTTGACTGGTCCTGCTTTGGAAATGAATGCTTTGCTTCTTTCAGATCATTACAGAATCTGTTGCCTTCCCAATGAGCTAGCTATGGGTTCCACTAATATGTGGACAGATTCATGTAATGTTATATTATTTCCTATCATCATCATCATTAGCAGCAGCAACAAATTCCAGGGTCATTGGATAAAAGTATCATATTCTGCCAAATGTCTGGGAGGAGACACAAGTCTTAATCTGGGGCTGAAAAAAATGCTTGCAGAGGGAAGCATTTCATTATGTGGGCCCACCACCAAGAAAATCCTCCTATCACAATTCTCCAGACCCCCCTTGGAGTTGGCATTTAGCCTCTTCATATCTCTCCTTGCCTTCACTGTGCCATTCTGCTCAACTCATTTGTATTCAGAGTCTTGAACAAACAGGAAATGCCTACCAAAAAGGTCAAATCCTGCTATCACTTGTTGATGCTGCCTTGTTTCAGGGAAAGACTGCTTTCATTCTTTTGCACTGTGATTAGATCCCCTGCCCATCTCTCTCTCTCTCTCTCTCTCTCTCTCTCTCTCTCTCTCTCTCTCTCTCTCTCTCACACACACACACACACACACACACACACACACACACACACACACACACCGGGGGGGGGAAGCAGGGAGGGGGGTCCAGCACAAGTAAGCTGCTCCCAACACATCTTCTATTCAGTACAGGTAAAAGGAACTTCTTCAGCACATGGTGCATTGCACAAAATTTGCTAACAAAAAAATGTAGTGATGCCCAGTAACCTGGATGTGGATTAGACATCACTATCTATCAGTGGCTATTATCAAGAAACATGAGAGGGTGGGCACAATTTGAGTCTTACTTGGGGATTCACCCAGGCCACTAGCCGGCCCTTGTTTGAATATAATGCTGGACAAAATAAGACCTTTGGTCTAAATCAGTATAACTCTGTATGTATCAGAAACTCCTGTGTCACTGTTTGGTACGTGATGTGATTGAGATACAATGGAATCTGGATTATCCTCTTTCAAATTATCACCATTTGGGGATAATTTTCTTCATCAAACTGGGTGGAAATGACAGTCATTCAAAACATTTTACCTCAAATTGATGTGAAAATTGCTGTGCTTGTAAGATTTCTCTTTTGTCAGTTTCACTAGACCGCTTTCCTAAAGAAAACTAGAGTAATGTCTTAAAGTCCACCAAATACTCGCATGTGTGCAATTCCTATATTTAAGTGACCATATGTGTGTTTTTTACACATTTGGCACCTTATACTGAGCATACACTGATGTATTTTGCCTGGCATTTAATCTATGAATGTAGTAAATAACATTTATATTTATTTATGTTTTTTAATCCAAATGTATTCTGGAGAGAAAATTGGATTACACATTTAAATGCAGTTGTTTATACTAAATAGCAGTTTAAACTCTCATAATGCTAAAGTTCATTCTGAGGGCATGTAATACATACAGTGGAAATTTATAACAAGAGTAATTGTAATAGTGCTACATCTCCTGATCAGTTACATTTTATTTGAATATGACCGAAATTCAGATTAGTGCTTTTTGTTCAGTGAGGGAGTTGTGAGTGTTTGAGTGCATGTACTTATACACATACATATTTGGGAACAAAGGTAGAGATACTGTGACTCAGGAAGATGAAGCAAAATGGAGGCAAGGCAGGATTTGATTTTTTTGTGAGGGTTACATATTTGATTTATGGAGCCATCCTATGCAAATTTAGACCAAAATGCCTATTATTCATAGAATCATATAGAATCATAGATTAGTAGAGTTAGAAGGGGCCTTGAAGGCCATTGGGTCCAACCCCCTGCTGTTGTAGGACACCAAGTTACACCATCCCACTCAGATGGCTGTCCAGTTTCTTTTTGGAGTCTTCAGTGTGGGAGAGCCCACCACCTCCCCAGGCAGCTGGTTCCACTGTCGTATTGCTCCGTCAGTGAGGAAGCTTTTCCTGATGTCCAGCCTGAATCTGGGTTGTCACAACTTGAATTGATCATTCCATGTCCTACACTCTGGCATCAGTGAGAAGAGAACTTGACCTTCCTCCTTGTGACAGCCTTTGGAGTACTTATGGAAGGATATAATGTCCCCTCTCAATCTTCTCTTCTCAAGGCTGAACATGCCCAGTCCTCTCAGTCTAGGCATGGAATGGGACAGGGATGTGACAATTTTATTCATTTCAGTTCTGGATAAGAGCCATACACAAACTGGAGCACATTTGTCCTTTGGTACTTGTACTCTCATTCAGTGGTGATTGTTTTTTGAACAAATACTGCACAAAATGCATATTTTAATGAAATAAAATATAATGCCCCGAGTGCATTATATCAATGGAAACTATTTGTAAAAATGAGTATAATGTGTACAAAGATGCACAGGTTCATTTTTTTTAAAGCAACATACAGATCAGGAATATGATGAACGAACTGAGGATGGGAAAAGTGAGATACTAGAAGAAACCTGTCTGCTGATCTTCTACTGTTGCAGATTTATTCAGTGTTGGAAGCCATAAAAGCGTGGCTTACATCCCAGCATGTGAGATTGAGATAAGGGCAGTGTGTGCATGCACTCACATTGAGGGAGGGAAACTTTTTGACTCTTGATGCAGCTTCTCATTCACCAATCCCATCCCGAGCAGCAGTGGACCAGTTGTGGATTCTGAAGGAGTCATATTTGTGTTGGTGTGTGTCCCATTTTGGTATCTGACACTGCTTACACCTATTCCACAATAGTTAAGGTATCTTGGAAGCTTGGTAACCCTGGCTTGTGATCATCCTGGTCACACTTCCACAGGTAGAGAAATGGACCACCTTGTGAGTACCTTGAGGCACTTGGGCAGTGAAGGGCCACTAGTCCATCCCCTTCTTTGACTGCCAACCATTTTCAGTGGGTGGGAAGAAGAGAGCACATATTGGGTCCAAGATGCCTCCAGAACGTCCAATGCTCACCAGCAATTAGGTGTGTTGAAACTCACCGATGAAGCAACAGCCTCATCATCATCATTGTCGTCGTCATCATTATTTTAATCCTTCTGTCTGTCAGTGAAACATGAAGTGGGATATGTTCAAGAGAAATATTATCACAGTAAAGTGACATCAGACAGTAAGTTTCATGCTGAGGTCCTATTCAGTGGACCTGCAAATTCATTCACAACAAGAAAGATATCGATGAGGACAAAATGACTTTCCCAAACCCTTAAGTGAATCTCTTTCCTCAAATACTCAGTGGAAAAGAACAATTCTAAATTCCAAAGTGCAATGCTCATAAATTAAGCCAATTTAAAATATATGGAAAGCCTGCATTAGCTATATTCTCAAAGCCTATTACAACATCCAATAGTCTGAATAGATGGTTGGTCCTGAACTACTTTTAAAGAGTATTTGGGATAATAGATGTTCTTAATTAGGTTAAATGCTGAATGAGTGCAATGTTTCTTATTTTTCCACCGAGAAATGAATAGACTCTTGTGATACTATAGAAGTAACATTAATTACTAAAGAAATAATTATGAAGGAGAACAATTAACAGGGGATTTTGTTCAACTATTGCATATATTTTGAGAAGTACCATGGAAAGGTCATGAACATACAAGGATTGCCTAATGGTTAACACTGACATTTTGTGGCATGGAATTTTTTGTGTGGTTTAAGGTTTACCTTCCTTGAATTCAGGATGGATATGTTGTTCACGATGAGCAAAATATGGAATGAATAGAGTTTGTAAAGGATGCCATAGCCTTGAACTTGGAAGAGCTGAATGGAGTTGCCATGGACAGGACATTTTGGAGAGCTTTTGTTCATAGGCGCCCCTTAGTTGGAGACAACCTGACATCACATAACTATGCAGTTCAAGTTCCTTCCTTCAGGAAAGGCCCTTTAAGGGAAGGCATTTCTTCTAGATTACCATTTGTTGGATCCTCATGAAAGGGTTTTCTCCCATCTTGCACACAAGCAATGGAATGCACTCACTCCTGACCTTTGGGATAGGCATTAAGATACACTCCTTCAGTTTAGCAGTTGAAAATATGTGGTTTGACTCATTCCATTTCCTTAATGCTCTTACTTTTATTGTATAAGTTTCTGTTGTTTTAACGGAGAGCTAAAAGGCAGCTTTTATACAAATTTAATAAATAAAATAAATTGTTGTAAACCATGCTGAAGGCCTTTTCCAACAGATCAGGTATATAAATGTTCCCAAAATACATTAAATGTATAAATAGATTTCCTTGAGATGACTTAATGACTTCTGTTGAAAGACAAGATTCTGAGATTGGCAGTCACACCGTGTCAGTTGTACGCAACTGAATGCCCAGGCAGTGACTCATAAACCTCTTCCTTCCACTGTAAGCAGCAGCAGATGGTCTGATGGGGTTCTCATATTTTCATGTCCTTTGCCTGTTCGGTCAGAAATAAAGACAAAGGACACATTATTCCCCTTCCCATCGTATGAGACTTTACATCACTTTACTGCTCCTTCTCTTAATCTTATCCCTAAAACAAAAACCATGTGAGGTAGGCTAGGCAGAGAATCTATGACTGGCCCAAAGTCACCCTGCTGGCTCCATGCCAGAGTGGGAACTAGACCCCACCAGAGTCCCAGGTGGTTTGAGTCCCAGACTAGAAGATTGCCTGAGTCCCAGACTTGCATTCTTAACCACTATACCACACTGGCTCTCATTATGGTGAATGGACAGAGCTGAGCAGTTCCAGTGCATAAGAAAGGGAGGAACAAGAGTGGATGAATTCTGGGAACATTACACTACAATATAATGTTCAAGTTTCATGTCATGAGTGGAGCCAGCTGGAGCTGGGGGGTCAGACTAGATGGCCTTGGAGACCCCTTCTGATTTGCTCAGTTTCTATGTTTCTAAATGAGGGGAAGCTTGATTACTCCCCCCAACTTCACTTGTCTCTCATTCAGGGAAGGTTTAGCCCTTTGTTCCCTTTGTCTATAAGCTTTACATGGGAAGAATGGGAATGTAAATAGATAAGTACTATGGATCAGCCCCACTCCTTCCCCACCCTGACGGGTCTGCAAAGGAAAGCTTCATTTATCTAAGGAGCTTTCCTTTATTGTATCCAAGTGTGTTAGTGCAAATGATGCTGAATCAAGTAGAAACTCAATTCTGAGCTGTGCAGCAGAAGAATCCATCCAACTTTTTTGTGTAGAGATGACAAGCATTAGTACATTATGCTTTTGCAACCAATTGTGATAATGCTTGTGCACTCTGTTGCAATCGGTGGTGCAGCAGTTTGCACAAGGGTTCTTTATGCAAGTGGTTGTACAGTGCGTCGCACTAGCATAATGCACAACTAATTCTGGAGCAGTGCTTAAACAAACACAGCTTTCTTAGGGCATAGACGGCTTCTAACTTTTCATGGCAAATGCCGAAAAAGAAACTGTCCACTTCTTGCTGCACGCAACTCAGTTTTCAGTTTTATATTGAGAAAATAAAAGCTCTCAGTTGATGGGCCTATGCATATGTGCACTGTAATTTCATCAACAGAAAAATGCTTACTATTGTGTGGACATATAGGATAGCTGTAAAGCAATTATGGAAATGCCATGGCAGGATAATACCCCATTAGCAGTGTCTGTACTTTGCTTCTTGTCCCCTTAGTTTATTGACAATTAAGAAGCAGATTGGAATGTCATGTTAACAATAACTTCCAAGTGTCCTTTCTATCCTTTGTCATGAATATGCAACAGTGGTCTTTCCCTCTCCCTCTCCCTCTCTTTTGTACCCTCCAATGATTGTTCCATTTGTGTTGGATGACAAATGGCATCCTTCTCCTTGTAATGAGCCTGCAGGGTTAAATGACTTTATTATTATTAATGAGTCACTGCTCCAGCTGCCCAGAAATGGAAGAAATAGAAAACATAAGTGATGAAGTCTAAGTAATTACCAGTCTAATTATTACCTTTCAAATTTCATTTATCTGGTGGATTAGAAGGGTGTCAAACATCTTGTACTCCTCCCCACATAAAAGAAATATGTTTGTTATGATTTTGTCTGCACATACACATTAATTCTCCAAAATAGAAGTAACACAAAATAATCACACTATTTTTGATACACCAAAATAGAAAGAACACAAAATGATCCAATTAAATTCAAATAGTCAAAGCTTATGTTATCAACACCCTGTTCTAATGATATATAATGTGTGATTCTGATATACAAATGAAGGATGACTCTGCCAGTTTTGCTTTCTCCCATATTTGAATTTTCAAGTTCTTGCCTTCTTGGGTATAAACACATATGCAACATTTATTCACTTCTTAGCAAACAATGAACCAAACAATTTTCCTTGCCCAATTCAGCTAGGCTTAGCATGGAAAGGATGACATTGTGTCTGCCTGCCATCTCCCCATGAAGGTTCAACAGCCTATCAAAACAGTGGTGACAACCCTAATTCAGATTCACAATACAAAATAATTCAGAGCTCAATACCAACTAGAGTTTGGAAAGCTAGACACCTCCAGCCTTGTTCCTGCATGGATTGTCCACCTGGTTTATGCTTCTACCTTCATTTCGTTTTGTTTATTCATTTTAGAGCTCAGGTTCTGTCTGTCCTATTCATAGAGACATTTCTGAAGTTTGGAAGGTTCATCTATACCTATATCATCTATATCCAAATTCAAATCCACATCCAAATCCATAGCATCACCCATTCCTATATATAATGTGCACTAGAAACCCATACTTTGCATATTCTGAGGTTGGAGCTCTGACTGAAATATGTTCCCCAGATGCTGTATAGGAGTTGTGGGATCTTAAGATTCCGCCTGACCTTTCAGCATCAATGTTTGAAAGCGGTGTCTATCTGCTTTCCTTTGCAAGTGAACAGAGACTTCCATGCATCTGGCAAACTTAATAAAACAAGGTCTCCGGTCATGCTATAGGCTTACTTAAAAGTAAAGGGACATGCAGTTCCTCTTCAGATGTTTTATTTATTTATTTATTTAAACAACTTATAATTACAACTTATAAATTATTATTATTGCTCCATTGCCTTGTTATTGTTCCATGGTTCGCTGTTATGCTGAGCAGGCTTCAGCCAGTGCAGGGAATAGTCAAATATAGAAAAATAGTTCCATAGTTGCCTTTGGTACAAGGAACCCAATGACAAGTTATTGAGGGATAAAATGAGATTTTGATTAGAAAACAACTCTCAAAACAGAATCTTTCATATTTCCATATTTGCCACAATCGCTTATTTTTTCCACACACACATATTTTTCAATGGTGAAAATATCTGAAACACTGATCTTACAGGGCCTTCCTCTCCATAGTTAATCAGGAGTAATTCCCACAAGGTGCACTGGGGATTTCTTAGGTGGGTCAGTAGTGGAGCACACACTTTTTGTTTTCTGTATCCAAGAGCTACAGGGAAGTTGAGGAAAACAACTAAAGGACTTCCGCCAGTGAAGACAATGCAGAATGCAATGGTATGATTATGCCTGTGTCCTACAAGTTCTGTCTCACAAGTTATGGGTCTCCTGATTCTGTGTTGCACAAGCGTTGCTTACATGCAACAGAATGAGTGTTTCACCTTAAAACAGTCTGTATGAACTCATACTAATGGCAAAATATCTGGTGCAAGCAGTTTCTCTGTTTGCAAATCAGTTCTGGCAAGGTACTTTAGATGGGATTATATTTTTATTCACACTATCTGAGTTTCCTAGATTAATTCAGCCTCATAGCAGTGATCAACAAGTATGATTTTTAAAACATTCCTCCCCCTCTTCTTCCACCTGATTACCAAGAACACTGATCATTTGCCCATCTTTAATCTGTATATTTGCCATTCATTCATGGTGGGTTATTCTAAATGTATCCAGAGATAATCTTCTATCAATATAAGATTTTTTCCCTGATAATGTCATTAGAATATTTTACACGTTTTTCAACAATATATTAACATTTTAACATGCATTTTCTGTATAAAAGAAATAAATCCCCTCTAGTGTCTTCAATAGACATTGAAGGGATGTTTTGGGGGCACCAAGCGCACAGAAGTGCCGAAGGCCATAATAAAGAGAATTACTTACTGTCACTGTATTCAATAATACAAATGCCACATGCTTATGAAGGGACAGTATGCTTGAGAGAAATGATCTTGCTGTCTTTCTTTTTTGTTTTTCATTTACTTTCCAGCAAAGATGATGCCAGTGAAGGCTCTAATTTGAGGTTAACAGGAGGTTTGCCTGGCGCCATCACTTTATTTCTTTTGGCACCAGGTTCAAACCTTTTTATTTTCCCAGTCTTTTAAGACCTGAATGTTTTAATTGGGGTTTTATTGTTAGTTAAATTTTTAGGATGCTGTGTTTTATTTTACATGTTGTATTGTTAAACCATCCCGAGACTTCAGTAATGGAACAGTTTAGAAAAGTTTTAAATTAAATAAGTAGGTAAATAAGTTAGTAAGTTAGATATTCATGGAAGGAAGAGGGGAAAGGCTGGCAATTTTCATTGGTGCAACCACTGTTGCCCGTTTCCCTCTGACCCAACTGTTGCCACCAAAAGTTCTTGTCTTTCTTCAGTCGCAGATCACGGTCACAACCCTTAAGGTGGGTTTTCCAAGCTGATGGAATACAACAAACTTATTGAATGATCCTTACTTGTGCTTCTCTCCAGTGTTATTATTACTCTCTGTTTCCAATGTAGCTAAACTAAAAGGAGAACAAGCATTTGTAATAGGATTTACTGCATGGTGGGATGTACATGATTGTTGGGGATGTGAATTAAAACAGTACAACTATGATCAACTGACAGATGTCTGAAGTACTGATACAAGCCTCTTTCTCTCCACCAAGTAATTAAAACTACTCTTCCTGAGGTAAGGATAGCCATTAATAGCACCAAAACATAGTTCAAGTCCCAGAAAAGCTCAACTCTCCTAGAATCAGGGGATAGCTTCCAGAGGTGATATAGATCTGTGAGGCCACCCTGGGAAAATCTCAGCAGCCATAACTGAAAGACTGTGTTCTTTCAAGTGGTTGCAAATCTTTTCTACAATACTATATATCACCATGTGAGGATGATATGGCAATTAAACCTTAGTGATGCTTGAAATCACCAGGATTCTGTGAATGCCGTGTCCCTGCTTTAACTCATATCCAATTCCCATTCATGTTCATAGTCACTGCTTGCTCTGCAGGAATGTGCGGTGATCAAATAGGACATTTGTGCAAGTTCTGCCGAACTTCACAGAACTTTCCTCCATAGATTAAAGCAAGACTGATTCAATCCATGAAATAAGACAACTGCAAGGAAATGTTCAATAATTTACAAATATTTCCAGCATAATGGAAATGCTAGTGCGCATATTCAGAGTTCTGAATGGAACTTGCATACCTGTTTTGCAAGCAAAACCAAAACTCTGATACATCTCTAAGAGGAATCTGACCTATTTTAAAAGCCGATAATTTAACTGACAAGCAGGACAAGTTCAGAAGGATGGCTCCTGTATCATACTGTTCTATTCATTGGTCTCTTGCATTTGCTTTCTCTTCCCTGCATTTGGTAATCCATATAACCATAGTGGATTCATATAAACTATAACTGTTTATCCTCTATCTCCAACCCTGTCTCTGAGTGTGTGTGTGCTTGTAGATGCACACATGTGCGTGTGCGCATGCCTGTGTGGAAGCTTTAATACAGATCAGATTCAGGGAGATTTAACAATTATTCTTCACTTCCCCCTAAGCTTAAATATGTAAAACTCTGCAACTGATTAGTCTGGTTTCCATTAGGACGGATAAAGGAAGTCATTTTTCATATCACATTAGTTAAACTATGGAGTTCACTGCCACAGAAAGTGGTGATGGCCACCTGGGTGGCTTTAAAGGGGGATTGGACAGTTTCATAGAGGAAAAGGTGATCGGTGTCTACTAGTCTTGCTGGCAATGTGCTGCTTGCTTTACCAGAGATGCCAAGCCTGCATACACCATCTGCTGAGGAACCTGAGCAAGAGGAGGTCTTGCACCCACCTGCTTGAGGTATCCTGTGAGCAGCTGGTTTGCCAGTAGGTGTACAGACTGCTGGACTAGATGCACCCTTGATCTGCTCCAGCAGGACTTTTGTTATGCTCTTAGGTTCTTAAAACTGTAATTGATCATCTGAATTGTCCTTCAGACACTTCCATGATCCTCTGTGGAAGAAAATGAAAATCTAGCTTAGATTTGCTAGATTGTGTACACTGTGAGCATAATGGGTTGGATCCAGATTAGGCTACTCATGCTTTAATCCCATTGAAAAGAATGGGAATGCACTTAGTCTCATAAATTCCAATGGAAATGAAGGGAGACTAATTTAGTACAGAAACAATTTAATACTAGTGATAGTGTAAATGTAGTCAATGGTATATAATCTATTAGGAGCAGAATCCTATGACCTCCCAACATTGTCTGAAAGGCCATAGGATTCTTCAGATCTAAATCTTCCCACAGAATGAATCATGCCAGTTGCCTTGCCCACAAAGGTAGCATTGAGACTTTGGAGAGGGCAAAATGGGATGGAGGTAGGGAGGAGAGGAGAGGAAAGGAAGCTAGAACCAATTCCTATCAGTGACCAACCCACCTTCCCTCCTGAGTGTATTCTTTAGAGAACCAGAAATAGCCATCTGGGTAAAATACAAGGATCACCACCACTGTGCCTCACTTCCGTCACTGGATCCCTACCAAACCTCAGAGTGCTGGTACTTACATGCAGATTGCACCCAAATTAATAAAAAGAAACACTAGCTTTTGCATCTTGAATTAGTGGTAAACAAGATTATCTAAATATAAGTTGCTTTGTGTAATGACTTGAGTTATTTGGAGATACTTCCTGGGAAAATGTATTATTCTTATGTATCTTCTGCTTGTGGTTTTGTGAATTAGATAAATAGCAATGTGGGCTGGTAGCTGGTTTGAAGAAGTAACTGTGTTAAAGTGATAAACCCTTCATTCTCCATGACAAGGAGACTGAGATTCTATGGGGAAGAAGGTGGTCTTTCCTGGAAAAGTATGTTCTATATGCCAATGTCTTCCTTTGCCAGTTCATCTTCTCTGCTAAGGTTGTACAATGTGATTAAGCAGCCTAATATGCAAAAGAGAATTGAAACTCCTCCAACCAGTTTATGAGAATTAAAATGTACTTTCCATTAATAAGTTTGATCTGCTGACCCCTACTAATTATGCATGAATGCATGAGCCTTTTTATGGGATTTTCAAGGTTTTAGCTAGAGGACAGAGGGGTTTTTTTGTTCCTTCCTTCCTTCTTTTCTTTGTCTTGCCAGTAGCAATGAGATTAAATTAGTGCTGACATGTGCCACTCGTCTTAGGTGTTCTCATTCAGAATCGGTTGTTGAGGGTTGAGGAAAAAAGGTGTTTTTTTTTTTTTTAGTTTTATTTTTGGTAGCAAGAAGACAATATTTTGTGATTTTTCTCTTGCTATGCAATTTAGTGAAGTGCTATGAATTTTCTTTCGAGATTTAAAATATGTGCTAAAGCAGATCTAGGAAAATAAAACTGCATCTTAAGTTGCCAAGACAAACATGTAGGCCTTTGGTTCACAAAATGCAAATATTGTTCACATTTAAGAATAAAAGCATGTACAGTTTAGCTTTCAGTTCTCACCTTATCAAACGTTGCAGTGAATGTTAACATTTAAGAAATGATCATCCATCAGACAGGTATGTTTGCAATTTGGTTGCAAACTAGTTGCAAACAACCATTGTTTTCTCAAATTATGGATGGACTATCTGTAGACATACAAATAACATGATTGTCCATATTCATTGGTCTGTTTGAGCACATATATGTAGGATTGTGAATATTGAAATGTTATACTGTTTTTACTGCATTATTACATGTCATTGCAGTTTATCATAGTTAGAATTGTTAACAACCCAGAGATCATAGGTGATTGAGGAGCATAGAAATTAATTTGTTGACAAAGTTTTCACGTTTTGGGCAATAATCAGAGCAGTGTCTCATACCATATCAGGTGTTTGTAAAATTGTTTCTCGGCTTCAGAATCACTTTGTTAATCCAAGAGAGGAAGCTGCTGTTCCAAGGAATTTATGTTCAAAGCTTCCCAGGTAGCATAGAACTATTTGCATTGCTTTATACATTCCATGTCTACCTTAAGATCAAATGGAACTGAACCTGGACTCAAATGTAATGGGTGGTCTGAGGGCCAAACTATTCTGATCTGATCATGCAATTCTCACAACAAATATATTTTGTTCAAAAAATGCATTTTTATGGAAAAAATCCACATGAACACACTTTATTCAATGGGGAAAGTTGTGCACAATCAGGCATTTGGAAAAATGAAAAAATACATAAATGGTAATGCAAGAGGGAAAGAGTTCAGCATCTGAGATAAGTTGGAACAAATCTTGAGATAGGAATGAGAGAAAATGAACAAACTTGGGTTTGCATATTACTAGATAAGATTCCCAACTGTGAGTGGTGTGCTGGACCAGAGGCTTATCTGGCTGAGTTTCCAGCATGCACCAAGATCAAACCTGACTTCCTTCCAACTCCTGAACCCTTCACAGGAAACCATTCATTAACCTGATGTCTATTTGTATTAGACCATAAAGAAGCAACCCCATGACCCTTGAGGAGTCAGAGGAAAGTTTGGATTTCTGGTGGGGGGGGGCACTAGAGCTCTGACAGCAGCCCCTTTCATCCTTACAGCTGGTGCAGAGAGAACCAGTTGGCTGACTATCCAAGTCTGGGAATGCAAAGAAGGGGCAAGGGGTGTTTCATTGTCAGAAGACAAGGAGGCTAGAGAGGGCAGAGTATGAGGTTCCCTGAGTTCCCTCCAGCATATTTCCTTCTCCTTCTGAAATGCTTTCATTGGACTGGCTAAATGTCCCCTCCAACAGAGGATGGGAGGTGAAGATTGCCTGCACTGCTGCTCCAGCCCTGCACAAGTCCTGCAAAGGTCAGAGGCTTGCATGCATCCATTGTGCAGGACATAGTTTTGGGCCCCAGGGCACCTTGGGGAAAATGCAATCATGGTGAAATCTTACTCGCAAGTAAGGAGAGTTCTTGCCTTTAAATAAAAGCACATTTCATCCTGCCAATGAGTCTTGATTAAATAAATAATTGAACTTAAGTGCATACACATCTGTTTAATTGGTGCTAATTGTCTCTTATATGCTTGGTTAATGAGGGAATGGAATAATTATGCAATTGTTAAAGGGGATATAAATGTTTTCCCACAATGGCCAGAGTTACCTTAATTTGGTTAAGCAGCTTTCAGTTAATTAGACATTGTTTTGTTTCCTAATGCCAACTTGATAGACTTTTCCCAAGTAACCAGACTGAAGTCCAGTTGACAAGCCATCAAGAATGAGAATATCATTATTTCTGCTCTAGGTTTCCTTTAATATAAACTTCAACATGCATCTCTGTGAAACTTGCAAACACATTTATTGGCAATAGGGCTCTTTAATTTGTGAATATTATGGAATTTAATCCATATTGCATTTCTTTCCAGGGCATGTTAATTGTTGGCCAAATGGACACACCATTAAAAGAAGAGCATTGCCATCCTATCTGACTTTTTAATGGTGGCAACTGGATGTGAAATGCAATCACCTTTCCATCCATATGTGGAAAATTTGGGCATCTATTTTAGTGTCATTTCAGGGGGTACAACCTACCCCTAAAACAGATTAGAGTTGAAGGTAATTTACAGTAGCAGTGTATGTGTGTTAATTGAGATTAGTAGGTGTTTGTTTTAATCCCTATGATCTAGACTTAAAAACAAAGAAAACTTCATGAAGTTTTAATTTTTACACCTCCCAAAAACACAGATATTTCAATGCATTTCACTCTGAAATGTACATCATTTAGTAAGTGTTTCCACCTAAAGTAGTCATTCCATATATGCCAGATAGGCATTTTAAGTAGAGAAGTTATGTGAAAGTTCAGAGAACAGCAAAAAACAAAGGATTACTGAATTGCAATTTGCACATCATTCCAGGTAGTGTGAATTAGGCTAGTTGATTTAAAAATGCAGAGACAAAATCTTTGAGCATCCTTCCTGCTAAGAGAGCTATTTTGAAACAAATGAACTACTATTACAAACAGAGGAACTTAAAAACATCTTAGTGGGAAGATTATATGTCTATGTAATTTAAGTTTGGGAAGTACGAAGACTTATCAAAAAGCATCCAGGTTGTTTTATGCAAGTTAGTTTCCATACTTAGAATTGCAAGACCAATTTTAATATGCATTAGTAATATGTATGTTTATTTCGATTATTGCATTGATCATAAAGTTCCAGCCTCATCTTCACAATTACATGTCCTCTTCTTAAGTTGCTAATTTCTGCATGTCCTCTGTGGTTCCTTGAAAACCATACTTCTTGCTTTCGGCAGCTTACAGAATTATCATCAGGTTATGCTGAAGTATGCATATCTTCCTTGGAGTCTATGTGTAGAGCTTAGAGAATGTATGAAACACCATTGAGATACACCCAAGACTTAAAGCCTGATGGAAGGAATGTATATTTACCAATGAAGGTGTATATTCCCTGGAGAACGTATTGCATGCCATTCCCCAAGTCCTGTTGGAAATAATATATGGAGGGCAGTTGAGATATTCTCATTCCCCAAGGCATGTTGGACTTATGTACAATGTCTAGCGAATGAGCAGTACTCTCTCTTCCTGTGCATAGAATATGTGCATTCTCCATGAAGTATACTTAATATGCCCAATGGCTGGTTCTCATGTTAAAAGTTGACTATTTAACTCACACTGCTCCTAGATCTGTCTCCATGGTGTCAGCGGGTGCAATAATCAATTTCACAATGCAGTTGTATTCATAGAAACATGGTGGGGAGAATACGTACCAACCCAGTTTGACAACTGTTACTAGTCCTTTGGGCCACTTACCTAGATTTTGATGTGTTCTCCTCTCACAACTGTTTCTGCAGTATAGATTGTAAGTGTGAGTGTGTGGGAGATGCTAGCCAGGGCGATTTTAAGAAAGGACACAATAAAGGAGCCGATTGACACAGGGGATGGTACAGCACTAGAAAGGGGGCAATGCAATGAGCAGGTTGATGATCTGGATCAGTAACATACCTACAGTCTATTCAATGTCTATTCTATTCTATTCTATGCCATCATAGTATGATAAAATTAAACTGCTTTCCATATGGTATAGGTTTTAAAACTATTCCTTTTAAAACATATTTTCTAGCAAGGACTTTCAATTACCCTAACAATATCCCACTTAATGGAAAGTACTGTTAAAATAAGCTTTTTAGTATCTGATTTAACAATACTTCTGTTTTGTTTAATATCATCCATTTGTAACAACATAGTTTTCCTTCGCATCCAAAGCCATTGTAGTGTTGTTGGATATGCCCTCTTAAATAAAAGAAGGCCTTATCAATGTTTTAAGAAGGAGCAGTTCAAAAGTGAGGCAGCTAATGAAATATTAAATCAAAGCCGTTGTTATTTATACCTTAAATCTAGCACAATGCACTACCTTCATTCCGATAGTTCTGTTGCTTTAGGGTTTGGGAAATGCATACAATTCACTGCAAAATGATGTGGAACCGTTCATTACATTTTCTGATTTAAATATTTAAGGATTTAAGGGGAAATAAATGTTTTTCATGTTATCCCCATGAGGAATTTTGAGTAATAGTTCGACGGAATCTGTCTCCATGCTTTTTCTAGGGTAACATAACAGGATTGCCAAATCATACATTGAAAATATATGTAGAATATAATAATTGAACACAAGCTTTGGAACCAAAGATTTCCTTTTTCCTCAATGTAAACCAGTTCACTTGTCCTAGATTTTTTTTTTTAATAAAAAGCTCTTTATAACAGGCCAATAAGTTAAAAGAAACCTGTCAACGACTAATGTGTGTTCTACTTGGGTCTATGATTAAAGAGCTGTAAAGCTTTGGAACTTTTAATCATGGTCTTATTTTTTCCTCAAATTTATTTAAACTTATATGGAGAAAGTAAAATATTCATGGCAATCTGCTCCCAAAGGCGTTTTATTATTAAACCGGGGTGGGGGGTGGGGGGGGAAGAAGCGAGAGAGAGAAGGTAGAGTATGTAGAGTATATTATAACAGCAATCATTTTAGGGATTCTACATTAAAGCATCTTGGTACTGACCTCATTAAAGCAAGCTGACTTATACTAACAGATGACTTCTAGTTTATTGTTCATTTTTACTGTCATTTTGGGCCTCTTACATAGCTAAAGCTGCTAAATTATGCTACCCAAGTGGCTACTTCAGGCCACCGGAGTAATTCCAAACCATAATTTCCTCACATTAGACCTCACTCCCCGCATCGATGGGAGTACAACCTCTAGCAAGTAACCGGCACATTTCTTATTAGCTATTGGCTGACATGAGCAGTTTAAGCTTGTCATCGGCATCACTCGAGCAACTTCCTGCTGAGCAGATAACACCGCAACGTGTTACTAGGGCTGTTTAATAAGAAACGCTTCAGCAACCGAGAGGCACTTCTGGCTGCCGACAGAGCAGTGCTGGCACTGCCAGCCCCGAATGCATCCCTGTATGTACTGTGTTGGGAAAATACAAAAAGTAGAACAGCAATGGCATAATTATGGCAATTTACTTAATTATGTGCTAATTATTGCTTGCTTTATGATGAAATAAGAATGTGTGAAATGAAGGTTGGATGGCTCCCATCCAGAAGTGTGTCAAACTCCAAGTTGGCTTTTGTTAAGACTTAGCTAGACTGAAAATTTCACATTAAACAATAACAGCAAAACAAAACTGCATAGTGTTTACATAATTTTCTGCAGTGTTTCCTTTTTCTTACAAAAAACAAAATAGAAGAGAGCGAGCTGTTTCACAGTTTACCATGACTCAAAACCCTATCAGGACAAGAACTGCTATTGTTTATTAATAGTGCTTTGCATCCATGTGGGCACACGGGGATGCCGCAGGGAGCATGTGGAACATTCCTTGTTTTGTAGAAGTAGCCAGGATAACAGTTTTATGTTCACAGCTCTATGCCTGCATTGCAGCTCTCTGCTGGAGTGAGCTTTAGTGAAGCAATCACAGATTGGGCCTCTGAACTAAATGCTTGTCCAGTTGACTCAGTGTGACCAATGGACATTATATCGGACATGTGCATTCCAGGTTCAAATCCCAGCTCAGATACAAAGCTCACTAGATAAGTAGGTGTTTAAGAGAGACCCTTTCAAGGATACCGTGAGCTGCATGCCCGACATGCCCGGCTGAAGGAACATGCAAAGTCTTTTTCCTGCATCACGGCATAATTGCAGAATGTACTCCCCCAAGAACTCTGATTGGTTGCCTGTATGTTGGGTTTTTTGAAAGGTGTGGGCATGCATATTTTAATCTAGCCTTTTAAATTTCACCATGTTAATGTTTCACTGATTTTTGCTGCATTACAGTTAAATTGTTGTTCCCCACCTTGAAGGCTTTTTAGCAAATAAAGTGTTTATTTCATCATCACAAATGCTTTATTTATTTTATTTTATGTGAGCTGTGTGTGTGCAAACTGGCATACCCAAACTCACTTTTTCACAATTTTGTGATGAAGCTTGCAATTCCAAAAATGCACAGAGTGCCTGTATTAAAGAATATGCATGCACGCAGAAATAGGTATATAAGAGAAAGCCATGCCTAAAAACGCAGTCTAGTTATTTATTAGTATTCTACAAAAGGAAAAATACTTGCAAAGCAGCTTACAATTATAAATAAAACTGGATTAAAACATTCATAAAGCAAAGGAATGAAAATTCATTTAAAAAGGCAATGCAGGAGATTTTCCAAAAACCACATAGTATTAAAACTGCATACAAAAATGCATATCCTAGGAAATGTACATGAAATTCTAGAAATACCCAAGAAAATGTATATAACTTTTGTGCTGACAGTCATGCAGGAATTGCAAACTGATGTGAAAATGCACCCAAAATTCTCATGAACAAGAAACTTGTTTTCTCCATTTCTGAAATAGATATATTTATCATTGGACATCCCTAACTCTGGTCCCTCATGAACAGATTATTGTGTGTACGGCTCTGTGAATTCCACAACATTTGAGCTGATGTTGGTCTGTTCAATTTTGGCTGTGCTTTATTTTACATTTCAGGAGAACAAGAATACTTTACCATACTCTTTGTTGTACAAAGAGCTATTATTCCTCACAGACAATCATATCCTCATCCCCATTTATGATGACTATGTGGATCTTTTGTCTATGATAAAAAGGACTTCCTCTATGATAAGAAGAAAGGTTTAGAGAAGACAATTGGGTTAAATGATTTTCTTTGACTGAAAGATAACTGCCGGCAATACTGTTAACAACCTCCTCACCCATCCCAGACTGCACTTTTATATACAATTATTGAAAGCTCTTTTAACATACAAATGATGCTGGCTGACAAACAATGTCTAAAAGCCTTTAAACTGTTGTGCTTATAAGTTAAATGCAGATTTGAGGAGACAAGAATTCACCTGACAGCCTTGCGAGTTCCCACTTCCACCAAAGGGAAAGTGCATATTTCTAGGGCAGGCAAATGATGAAACTAACACAATTCCACTGTTTGCTTCCCAAAGCAATTTGGAGTTCAAATACAAGCGGAAGATGTGCTTTTAGTGTGTTGGCATGTGAGAGACAGAAACACAAAAAAAGGAATGGCATTCTTAAGCTCTGCTTCTTCCTGACCCTGCAAATAATGTGGGAGTTGGATCAGATCTTTTCACTGCAGCCCCAAAATACAATCACAGCAGGTATATTAGAGTGCATAGGTACTTCTTACTTCTCCACTACTTGCATGGACATATTCAGGGGAGAAAGAGAATCTAACAGCAAGGATTTCCTTTCTTCCCTTAGATGGCCCTTTTCGGGATAAATGTCTGTTCCAGTAATGTCTGATTGAGAATATATGAGAAACTTTCAAGCCAAATATTTTTAGTGATTTCGTTTAATCCAGAACAGGTGGTGTAGGTGGGCCAAGAACTCTTTTACATTCTTGTGCTGTGAGAAAGACTATGAATGTTATGCTGCTGACATCTAAATGACTTATGGTGCAAGCCAAAACTTATCCTCACCAGCTTCTATAACCAGGATTACTGCTTGTTTGTAATGCATGGAATTGTTTTCCAGGTGGCCGGCCATCATGCTTTGAGCCCCTCCCTCCTTTATTCCCAGGTGACATTGGGTCAGGAATGGGACTCTCCAAATATGTAGCTTATGTCAGGAAATCTCAGAATCACAGAAACAGGGGAATGTATGTTTGGATTCACAGGAAGATGCTATGCTCAAGTCACAGCAGTTTATTGGCAGAACACCCAGGTACCTCTCTCTGATTGAGGAAAACAACAACAACAACAGCAAAAGCAGCAGCAGCACTGTCAGATGGCTAGCATACTGAACCGGCTATGAGCTTCCAGAGTTTTTTATGAGTCATGTACACAAGACAGTGATGAGATTCTGAATGGATGAGAAGGCAAGGACAATGGGAATAATACAGAAACACTGAGAAATCATTATAGGCATCAGGAGAAACATAATGACCCATCAAAGGTTTGAGTAACATAACAAAACAAACAGGAGTTACAGAATTCTAACAGGTTTCAATGTTTTGGTTTTTGCTATCAGAGATACAGAATTCCATAAGACAAAGCATGAGCTGGCTAGGTACTTTTACATTGTAAAGGAGGTGCAGGTGTCTGCTTGCAACATGGTTTCAAACTGTTTCTGCTAGGAGATTATTTTATTTGAGAGTGGTTGGATCATTAGCCTAGCTTGGGGGTATTTTTCTCCTGGAGAAGGAACTAGAAAGGAGAAACTATGCAAATGCGGAGGAATAAGGGCATTGCTATCTGAATTCTGTTCCCATGAACTCCAACAATGTTTCCACCACACTTACCAGCTGGAGTGGTAGAAGGCCTCTGTTGCAAAGAAAACCTTCTATCTTCCTCCTACAGTCTCTGATCTTTCCTGTACCAACATGTCAGGCTTGGCTGAAGTAGTCCTTGGGAAATATAGGTTTCCCCAAGGACTACAGCATTGCCGACAGAATGATTCTTACTCAACTCACTGACATAGACAGTCTATCCGTGACATCCCAGAAGCTGGGGACAAGCAACAAGTGGCAGAAATGGATGGGCCTGTAAGCCAGAAAAGCTTTTCCCGTTTTCTCATGGAAGCACTTGTTCTTACCAAGGCGGATTCAGACTTGCTAGAGAAGGCAAATGATTTTGCTTCTGAATCAATAATCGGGAAGACATGCAGCAAATGAAAATGGGGATAACAAAACTTGTACAGGGAGAGGGATGTGGATTATGCATAAGATGAAAGAAGATACATTACTAAAGTAGGCAGAACAGATACTGAAGATATGGTACTTGGTGAATATTCATAGAGAACAATCCCCACAGCCAGGTGTTGATGAATTGAATTCTGATGGTGTTTATTTCACTGAACAAAAACGTAATATTTCATCTCTGTTTTTTTTTCCTTTGGCAAAGCCTCTGTTTGCATCCCAATTAACTTTGATAGCCTACTTTAACCCTTTAGATCAGTTGATGAGTTTTAAGTCCCCCAGCCCAGGTCTTTTTTCGTACAGAGACTTGAAAGCTTTCCCACCTAGCAATGTATTTACTTCACCAGTTTCCACTTGCTGAAATTCCTCTACTGTGCTCAGTATCTGTAGGTATAGCACTGGCCACATCATAGTTTTTTTTCCCCTGTAGGCTGCCAATTGAAGAATCACAAATTGTTCTGAGATCTGAATCAGGACAAAAGAACTTAGAATCTGTGGTCTAGTTTACTTCATGAAAAAGTATAAGAGAGATCCTAAGCAGACTTGCTGGATCTACTCCAAGTTCATTCTCACATGCAAGTCATCTTGATGCCTATATATAGCAAAGGGACAGCATACAAAAATGTTAAATAAATAAATAAAGACACCCCCCCCCCAAAGCAGGGTATGATGGCATTAGACTTCTGTGGTCAAAGCCTATTGATGATCCATGGTTTTGTCTCTTGCAAAACCATCTGCATTAGAGCCCTTCATGATCACAGTATCTTCTGGCAGCAAATTCCATGGTGGAGATGGGGACTAGGATGAGGGTGGGGGAGGACCCCACTGACCAGCTATAAAAGGTTCCCAGAGTGGTTTTCAACTTTAAGAATAAAGGCAGTCTCTGTTCTCAGGCTGATCATCTAAAAGACATGACCTGAAAGGAAAGTGTATTGGAACGGAAGCGGAAAAGTCTCATGGAGTAATTTCCAGGATCCTTAGTCACATCGAGGGCCAACATTGACACAGGAGGCTATCCTGTTCAGAATCTCACTTTCCATATCTACAGGACAAGAGATGTGATGATGAGTGGGTGAAGTGATTCCCTTCTTGCATTCATTCAATAAAGGAGAAAAGACTGCATGAAGTGGGCTGCGGTGCTCAGTTTTTGTTTGCTTTGGGAAGTTATTGGGATCCTATATTTTCTGTTTGGATTTATTCTGACCAGAACCTTGCAGTTTGATCCAGTGGTGGTCAGTGTGTGTGTAATAAGGGTACAAAACATATATTAGAATTTTTTTCTTCACTGTTTCTGTGAGGATTGACAATTTTGAGATTGTTTTAAAGGATGCTAAAAGTGCCACAGAAAGCTCTGATGCCATCTAATATCCTCCATCTTCTTCTCTCTCTCTCTTTCTTTATCTCTTTTCTTTTAAGCTATTGAGGTGAACCTCCAGAAAGCTCTTGCTGAAGCTTCTGAAACCTGCACTCAGGAATGCCTCATCCTCGGCCATTCTGACAATTGCTGGATGCCTCCTTCGTTGACACAGTACCAGCAATGCAACCCTCCTTTGCCAGCCTTTGGCTTCCAGCAAGGATGGGGTCGAGGAGCCATGCCAGAGGGAAGACACACCCTTGGAAGGCCCCTTCCCAAGGATGATACTGACAAAGGCCAAGGCGGGCCCCGGCCTCAGTTCTACAACACCTGTGAAAGACATTGCACCAGCGACGACCCAGTCAAAGTTATTCCTCTTGCAAACTTCATCCCTGCCCAGACGACCTCTGTGTCTGGGAGCAGCGCCACTTTGATCCATGAGCACCAGCTATAAAAAAGGCATATCTTGACAAATCCAGCTGTTTCAGGCTTTAAAGTGTGAGTGTATATAGTCACAGCTTAATGCAATTTTAATCCCCATGCAAGCCTCTTCAGGCTGATGAATATTTATGTATATAGGATTCTGAACAGAAGCTGAAGAGCGGTATCCTAAGTGATAAGTTGAAAGGAAATTCAGCTTAATAAAGAAGAGCATACAAAAACAAAGTGCAACACTAACAAAGCCAAAACAAACACAAAGGTGTGATTCTTTCCCTGTCATGGCACAAAATGCCATTTTAAGAAAAGGTTGGCTTTCTTCTTTATAGAAACGACAGCATGTTTTCAACAAGTTTTGCTGTAAAAGAGAAGATAGTTCCAAATCATCTCTTTTCTTTAAGGTTATTATTTCATCTTGTACATGATTTTTCAAAGAAGCTACAATTATTAGTATATATACATTGCAATTTTTCACTTGTTCCCATTATATTGAAGATCCCCAAGACAAAGAGGTGGTTCACACACACTTGCTGTGCTCTGCCCTCAAATAGGATATGATGACGGATGACAGAAGAACATGCTTTGAATAAATGAATAAATAAAATGAGTTATAGGACTGTTCATACACACACCACACGATCTGGTCAGATCAGAGCCTTCACTGCTAGGTTAGGGGGCTTAAGAAGGATCCCCTTTCTAGAACTAAGACTCTAGAAGTGCTGATTTCCCCCCTCTTTCATCGCCTCTAGGGGGGGAAAGTCTTTCTAGAATGTTCTGCAGGTTCTAGAATGTTCTGCAGGTCTTCTCAGTGTTCCTGTAGCCAACATTCCACCACCACCACCATGCCTCAGAACAATGCTCGGTCTTGGGAACCGTGAAACATACAAAATGATGCTGCCACTGACCGTACAAGCATTGCTGTTGCCAGCAGTGGGAGCACACAGGTACACAACCCTGTAGGGATCAGAAAGGAGTTGTGTTCCTGCCACTGGGATAAGAATGATGCCCATGCCCAAGGAACTACTGGAGAATCACATCTTCTCCCCACAAAATTCAGCAAAATGGTCCTCTGAATTTCTCCACACATAAATAAGGTAAGTGGCCATTTGAACGTAGCAGCAACCTTCACTGCATTGTGCTTTCTGCTGTGTCAGCAGTTTTGCTTAGTCTTGGGTGCAGTGACAAAAGGCTGTTCAGGCGAGGGATGGGCAACTTGGGAAGCAATCCTATACAAACTTACATAAGAGAAAGTCCCAGGAACTCAGGGTTTACTTAAGAGTAGACATAGGTAGGATTGCTAATGTGGCATGAGAAGGGGCTCGGCTACCTCTCTGTCTCTCTCAGCCTTGCCAACAGTGGATTGTTTGGTGTACTGCCCAGTAATAAGTACCTAGCCTGCACATTTTACAAGGCCATCATGCGGGAAACTAATGCTGAGGCAAAAGAGGTGTCTGTGTGTACGTGGAAGGGAAATGTCTGAGAACTGTCTGCTGAAAGTTGTCATCTTTCCAATGTGTTTCCATCGTCCACCCATTCCGCCCTACTTGCTAGGGAAGAGTCCCCTAGCTCTGCCCCCTCTATCTTACCAATTTGCCTTTCTCCATATGTTGGGAAGGCAGTGCCTGCAACAGAGGCTCATCACCTCCTGGGACTTCCTATCTACTTTAGTAGCTTGATTTCTAAGGTTTCCAAACCGGGCAAGGAACATTCGCAAGAGGAGATCTCTCTCTGCTCAGGATGTTCACTGGTTTATCATGTGGAGGATATAGAGACAGGAAATGAGCAGAGAGTTAATGAGTAACTTTTATCATGCTTAGCCACTGTTTTTGTGGGTGGCCACCAAAGTCCACCCTCGTGCTATCAGCACCCTTTCCTCCAAATAAAAGTGCTGTTCCTTGGAGGTAAGCTTGCATTTTTTAAAACCACGGGATGGGTTTCCTTCTAAATGGCATTGGTTCCTGTAGGCTTTACTATATAATGTCACATGCTGTACAGTAAATGTATTAGGCAAAACACTTTCACTAGCTTTATACTGAAGCAAATCACTGACATTAGTCTAATGAATGAGAGAACTGGGAAGCACATTTTCTTGATGGGTGTAATTATGAAGTCCTCTTGTTATGTTATTCCATAGCAGCTCAAGGTGATGTGCCAGGAAAGATTAGATATTCATGGCTGATCTCTGTTTGCTAGCTTCCTTACACAATATAATAAATCATGAGCAAATCCTATATCAGGTACAAAGAATATTTTTTCCATTTTCTTTTTCAGTGACTCAGTCCTGATCCCCATACATTTTGTTCCTCCCTAGCCTTTTATTCATGCAGTCTTGTATATTATACAACTAAATAACCCATCTTTGTAACACAAATGGATAACTTCCCCAGCTCTAATTTTACCATAAAGAGACAATTGAAATTTTATGGGTGGAAGAGGACAGTGTGTGATATCTCAAAAGCAAAGAAATGACATTTCCTGTAACAAGAATGCCATATAGGCTCATCAATGTAACTTAACGATCTGTAATTTATAAAGAAAACTTTCTGTGTACAATTGCTGTAATATAAAATTGCTTGTAAATTTATAGAAATTCCCAGTGTCAAAGGTCCCAATGAATGCAAAGAGAGCTTCTCTTTATTATGTGCTCAGCAGGAATAAGTAGTTTTATATATTGTTGTTCCAACTGTCAATCTATTCAGAACACTTTTTACTTTCATGTCTTAAGTAAAAAGGAAAAAAAACATGCAAGAGAAGCTTCACTTTTAACCTTCTAAAAGCATTTACTTTATGAAACCTCAGGTTTATTGTATATCTTCCTAATTCTCCAACATGTTTTGGCTGGGATGGGTTGGCACCAGAATTCAGCTGCATGTAAATCCTGGAATGCACATTACTCCTTTAGATACAGCCACAACCTTTCACTGCTAATTCAAGCTCAAGTACTTGTTTGACAAATGAATCTGGAAAGAATCAATTTTGACCTTTGCCAATTCTTTAGCGTTAGATCATCTTTGATTCTCACTCAGAAGCTTTTGTAAAATTTTACTTTAAACAGTCAGCATAGTCCTGACTTCAACACATACATACACACAAACACACACATACACAGGTAATTACTCAGATCAATATTTGTGTCTACTAGTTAGAATCCAATTTACACACGGCAGGTTCTTAGGCTCATAATTTTTAGGCATAAAAGCATTTGTCCAGGGCTAATTCAGACATTTTGCAAGCTAAGATTTTTAATGTAAGAGATGTTTCTGCTACTGAATCCCTTCTAATATCTGATTTGTATTCCCTGAAGATCAAAATTAACTGTAGGATAAAATAATGATGATGGTGATTATTTGATGATGAGCAAGCTATTTGTCAGCACATTTACTCAGAATTGCTCTTCCAGTATTTGATATAACATGAAGAAGACTTACGTTCTTAATGAAAGCAAGGATGTAGCATAATAAAATACATTATAAAGCAATGGTCTAATCCTATCTAAGACTTCAGTATTCCCAAAATACACTTTTGTGAACCCCATTCAGTGCTTTTTTGACTATGCTGCTCTTTCCCCCAGAATGCTTCCAATCCATAAAAAAATCAGTTGGCAATATATGCAGACATCCTAGATCTCAAGGCTGAGCTCATTTCATTTCGTTTTGTTTCATTTTGTTTTGGTAATGGAGAGCACTTCACCAAATGAATGATTGGATCCAAAGATCCACTTCCCCTGTCAGAACAGAGGAAGCTCACCTCTTAGAAGAAAACTACTTCTACTTCATTGGCAGAAGCTGTCCCTACTGGAAGAAAATAAAGTTTGGATCCAACTCTAAGAGTTTCCCTAAATGAGCACCATTGATGTGAATGAAAACTCTACTGGCAACGCAACTGCCATGGGATTTGCATGGAATAATTTAGTGATGGCCTTCCCTGCCTCCCCCCGCCCATTTTGGCATCAAGAAGATCTTTTGAGCTTTTGTTAATTAGTAGCCTTTAACTTTCTGTAGGGGTATGAAGCCCTTCCTTCATGAACTCTGACATGGAAACAAGACATTTAAATCAAGAAAAATGATTGATAAAAATAGAGTTTCAGAAAATAGTTTCCTTATATCCAGTTGTACAGTTGAAATATTGGGCAAATTTAATCCATCTATCACAATAAGTGTTTCCATTTCCTCATGGTAAATTGAAAGTGCTGTCATAGAAGAATCAATAAAATCACACACATGCACACACGCTTCATAGCTAACATAGCTGAAGATAGTCAGCTCCTGCTGTGTCTTCCCATAGTAGAAGAGAAGGGGAAAAACAGAACATTTTTTGCCGGAGAACTGTATTAAGCTTAATGCTATATAAAAAGAATTATATGCAGACTAAAACTATCAGAAAAACTACCTGTTGTAAAACTTGATTGTTTAAATACTCAGTGAATAATGAAGAGCTACTTCTAACACTCAACAGTCGGCATACCTTGCCTGCAGGTGGCAGGTGCTGCATGGTGTGGATAGAGAGGGGTGGCAGTCCCCTGGCTGAGCACCTTTGTTTGGCTTGTGTAACCAGGCCTGCCCTTTAGTGGAGGATGTTCTCAATTAATCAGTGTGCAAATCAGACACCGGGTTTCCAATGGAAGCACCGTGATGTCCTTTTCCTCAGGCAGCGGAATGGTTTGGTCCAACCCTTTTAGTACTACAGGTTCTTTTATATACCTTGTGTATTTATTCTTAATTATTGTTAGCATCCTTATTCCATCCTTCTTCCAGAGAATGCAAGGTTGTCAAACTCACAACACGAACCTTCATGGTACTTATGGACAAAAGCTACCAGTATAACCATCACGCTATACAGCCATTTCACCAAGTAGGTCACTCTTTTCACTGTAAAGCAACATTTATGATACTGTATTCTATTATGGCTGAGAATAATTTGCACATCCCTAAGACTAAGATCACAGATCACCTGTGAGGGGAGAGACACTGCCAGACAGTTGAATACAACATAACATGATAATGTATATTTTGTGCTCATAATAGAGTGACCCAATGAAGTTTTCACTAAATTCAGTGACAGCTGCAGAGCAAAAAAGCACACACAAAAATGACTTGGGGTCATTTGACATGTTTCTCTGCTTCATGGAACATACAGCCCAAGTCTACCTGGATCAGCAGGCATCTCTGTGTTTGCGCCTAAAGCTTCACTACTACTTAGGGACAGGTTGTCCTTCACTTCGTCCTGCAAAAAGCATGAGGACCTTTGAGTGTTTGATAAACGCCACGTCTTTTGTTGCAACCTCCATTTGCTTGATCTTACCCGATTTGGGAAGAAGGAAGAGGGCGTGATAAAGGGAATAAAACAGAATCTTTGACTAAATTTTCTTCTTAAGGATTTTAACAGAGATGCTCATTTGCAGGAGTACGCATGACCAGATGCTCCAACATTCTTTTCTCAGCACCTGCTGTGTTCATGGGAACTGGCTCCATTGCACAGCTTCGGACATTGACATGAGCTGTCATGTTTGTTGTGGTATTTGGCCTCCGCCCTCTTTAAAAGCCATCATACATGCAGGTTATCACATCGTCTTGCAATCATCAAGTGATAAACATGCATATGTAAACTGACCCAATAGGCTTATGACTCCTATGTCAGTGCTGTTCTTTATCCACTGCAGATTTTGTCGTGAACTTCATGGAAGCCATCCATGTTTCTTCATGCTGATGGTCTTGCAGCATCTCAAACAGAGGTCTTTCCTACCACTGGCTAGCAGGTGGAAGGTTTAAATCTGGAACCTTCCTCATGGAAGAACTGTCACCTACCACTGATTAACATAGCTTCTCTAATATTTTAATTTTGCACGCAGAACCCCTTTTTATATCACCACCACCACCATCGGCGTTTTCACCAAAATAAACCAGACGCATTGGCCCATATCCAATGATGTCATTCCTTCCACAAATGCATGTAGTGCTAATAGGGCCCTTCCAACCCTTTCCATTATGCAAGTGGATGCACAGTATACTTGCAAAACCTGGTCGGCACTGACCTTGAGTAGTACAGAAATGCAATAAATAAATAAACCCATTGGGGAATTGATTGCACATAAAGCATAATGCACAATAGCTTGCACAACTGACTGAGCACCCATTTACACAGCTTCACCTTGGCAGATGCAACTTCAGTTGGATCTTGTCTTTGCTCAGAGTTGGAAGCTCATTCCCACTAGTGTGACCTTCTTTGTGCTAGTGGAATGACACAGTTGGATACCTTCCATTGTTCCCACCTCTACAGGTAAATTTTAGGACTCTGCTGTCCTTTATTATCTCTCTGGTGTAAATATTGCATTGGAAGCTCTTTGAAAGCTCTGTATGAATTTGAAATGCTAATAAGCTCCTTTTTAATAGAAGAGGCAAAAGGAAAAGGTATTTATCAAACTCTAAAGCTAATTTATACAATATTCCCCCATCCCCCCAGCACTTATGCATACAGACTCACAGCGATGGCTGTATGAGAATTATTTGAACATATCCTGGTTGCAATCTTAAATGTGAATGTGAGTGTTTTTCCCTCTGAAAAAATTCACAAATCCCTGCCTTCATAATTGTTTTTGAAACACAAAGGACAGGGCAGGACAGGACAGGGAGCTTTTTTCACACTTCAGGCAGCGTTTGAGAGTCTATAACCTATTTCAGATTTCCAGAACCAAGATCAGGGGCTATACATCACCCCAGAAGCTGGGAATCAGATCTCTTTCAGCCTTGTCCACCCCTTTACAGCCAACAAGGCAAGAAGTGTGTCAATTGCTCTCAAGTTGTAGGAAAGTGACCTCAGAGAGAAGAATTGTACAGGGTATCCAGTGAATGCAGAGGGGAGGAGGCTAGAGAGGCCAGAATATGGGTTGCCCTGACCCACTCACAGCTTCCTTGCCTCCATTGCAAAATGCTTCCATTACATCAGAAAAAAAATTCCCATAAAGAAGAAAAATGTAGGGCTGGAGAATGGGAAGCAAAAGTTTGCCCCTGCACTCATGCCCCTCTGTGCAGGTTAAGACTAATCCTCCAAGGATGGGTGTTTTAGGCATTGCAATAGGACTGTGCTTTCAGCCAATGCAGAAAAATGCTCATTTGTGAGTTAGGGATATTCACAATCTGTACACTTTTCTTCTCCAAAATGCATTCTTCCCCTTTCAACTTGGCCAAAAGGAGAGAAGGGAGTTAGCTGGAATGACTGTCAAGGTGATTTTTGGAAAATTCAGTCAAGTATATAAATTCTTGTTTCTTCCAACCCCTTTTACAGCATCAGAGCGTCAATGCAGTCCTCACAGTGTCCCACCCATGGCTGCTTCCCCTTCATATTCAGCAGGTCTCCAACTTCCATTTACTTAAATGCACAAGATCAGTACTAGAGGTGATGGTGGTGATGGTTACATTACATTTATATCCTGCTTTTTTAACCTTTTGCAGACTCCAGGAGGGCTTATATAGTCTTCCTCCTCCTCTTTGTTTTAGTCTCACTACAGCCTTGTGAGGTAGGTGAAGCTGAGAGTCAGTGACTGGCCCAAAGTGACCCAGTGAGATTCATGACTGCATGTGGACTAGAATCTGGCTTTCCTGAGTTCCATTCCAATACTCTAACCACTATAGTATACTGCATGTTCATTGTAGATAGAGTTTTGGAGAAAGAGGGTATATGTGTCTCTTAATTATCCACCAAAGGAATTTTTAATTATGATTTTCTGTTAGTACTTCAAGGACTACCACTGGCAGTTTATACATTTTCCACATAGAAAGAAGTTCCACAGTATCTTGGCCTGAATTTATTTAAGCATTCCATTAATTTTACTTTAATTCTGGGGGAATTTCTTCTGCAAAGAACCTCAACATCCTATACTGCATTCAGTATTCTGTAGTTACATAGATGTGTGTGTGTACAGGGAAAGCAAATTTTAGAAAGTCTCCCTCACATAAGCATGATGTCATATAACAATAAAAATCAAGGACATTTAAAAATAGCTTGTTTAAATGACTTTGCACTCTCAGTAGTTGGTTCATCCATTGTTTCATATCTCTTCATTCCTTTATATTCAACACTGACTTGCGGACAGTGTGAACTGTACTTTTGAAAAGCATTGTGGCTAGGTGGCATCATGTTATGGAGATTTCGGCCTGTGGCTAAATTTATGATGTGCTCATTGAGCCGTGGGCAACCCCGTATGAATTGCTTCTTCGCGTTAAAATAAGGGTAACACTGTCATTTTCTCTTGCCTTTGCATTTATATCATTCCATTTCAAAAGAAAGAAAGTCTTTTTGGATGCACTGAAAGGAATATTGCAAATGCTCCTTTCCTGATTCTAGAGTAGTTTCATTCTGAAGTGTGAACAGCATCCTGCCAAGGGAAAAACAGTGGGGTGGAAATAAAGTTTGATGCTTGCCTAATATATGATCACATTTAATTTGGCTTTGTAGAAATTCCAAAATTAAACAAAACTATGACATCTTCATCATACTGATCCCTAACTTTGCATATATTTCTTCTTAGCAGTGATTGACTTTTTATTCCAATTAAACAGGGCATTAGAAATTTATTTGCCACATTAGAAACTATTTCAGATAGGGGATGGAAAGAAACTATTTTTAATATCTGGGTGTAACTTCTAAAATGGATATCTTAATATAAATGTGTGATTAATCTTAAAAGACAAAGGGGCAATTTTCTCATTAATAGTCTATTTATTGAGGGTGCAATGCATTGGGAAGGGTTTCGGCTCTGCACTTAATGCAAGGTTCACATTAACTGTAGTCTGTGCAAACCCAGATCATTGGAAAAACCATTCTCAGGATGTGTTCCTATTAGACCGTAGCCTGAGCTGCTGCTTATTTGAAAATGAAGAGTTGGATTTCTTGACCATAAGTAAACTGGTAGAAGGGAAAGATTATGTCTGGTAAATCCTCGGAACAAACCTATGTGTATCTCATGTTAACCCTGGTTATGAAAGATATCTGAAAATCTTTTGTAAATAACTGTATTTGAGTTTGTACTTCAGGAAGATTTTTTTCTCCCCCCTACCCCACTCTGTGGCATACTACAGGATTTGGAAGTGGTTAAGTCTGTGTATTTGTACTGAAACTGCCCTAATCCTTGCCCTAGAATTGTGCTGTTGGACATTGTATGCTGTGAGGTCCAATAGCATTGAAAGTCCAGTTAAACCCACTGTAGTTCTCTTTCAGGTTATGTACAGCATGTTGTCTTGTTAATTAAGATGCTTATTAATAAAATTAGAGCTACAAAGCAAGAGAATGTTTGGTTTATTTTCTGTGGGAGGGCTGGGCTCCCCACTGACTTTTTGCATTTCTAGACCTGATTCTTCAGGTGAAGCAGCCACATTAGAAGATAAGACAGGTCAAAGCCTCAAATGGAGCAGAAGGGCAGAAACACATCGCAGATGCAGCAAACTGTTCAAGGTCAGAAGAGCGGCCATCTCTGTCTCATCCTCTTCCTGCTGTGTTACCATGGGCTTTGCAGTATTTATTTATATATTTGAAGCATTTCTACCACATTCTTAAGCTGAAAAGTCTTCTAGAGTGGCTTCCATAGATCAATAAAGCCCTGACTGACCCATAGGCTTACATTCAAAGGGCACAATACCAAAGGAAAGGGGAATAGGGAGGACAGAGGGAGGGGGAAGCAAGTGCAGGGAGCAGCCCCTAAAATTCAGTAGATGTTCTTACTATTGCCAGCTGGAGCATGTTTGGGTGGAGGGGGATCCTGAAAAAGCTGCCTTTTCACACATCCAACAGAATGGCTGCCGCTTGCTTCTTTCCTAGGGATGATGGATGTTGGAGTTCAGCTTCCTGTAAATTTGACCCATGGATTCTGCAGCACGCTGACTTTTCTGAGTCATGTCGATTCCATGCAAGCTTGCAAACTTTTCATTTATTTTCATTTTTTCCTTTGCCACAGTTGCATGCAAATGTAGTTGCAGAAAACAAACAAAAACACATACGCCAATAGACAAGCACTGCATGAATATACACATTTCTGCCCTCCATAAACTAACAGCTGAAAAGATTTTTATTTCATTTTATTTTGGAGGGGGTGTCATGCAGTTTTGGAACTGCAAATTCGTTCAAATGCATATGAACACATTTGCGAAAAATACGATTCTGTCAATGAGCAGAGGAAAGAACAAAATGCACCTAATTCTCCATGAAATGCAGAGGGAGTGGTTTTAACAAAGACTGTCCCACCCTGATTTCTGCTCCATCTACAGTAGCCCAAGGGAAAGGCTGCCGTTTGGCAACAGTGGAGAGCCTGTGTGATGCGGTGGCTTGAGTGGATGGAATGGACTGGAACTCAGGGGATAATTATTATCATTAATAATTTCATTTTATATCCCATAACCTAAGCAGCTTGCAACATAATAAAAACAACAGTTAAAATGAATTTTAAATGAATTTACAATAACTTGTAATATAGTAAAAATACAATGAAAATGCAGTAAAAAAAAAGACCCAGCAAAGAAGAAGAATCACCTGGATAAACCCCTCAGGCCCTCCAGGGGCGACCAAGGAGATCTTCCAAGTAATGAGCCACATAAAGGGTACTCAGAGGAAGGCTCCAGGGACTGAACATAATGTGCAGGTAGATCACGGCTGGGAGAAGCACCCTGACAGGAATTGCAGTCTTAGCCAAGTAGGGCTGCATAGGCCAAAGGCTGCACCCTGAAGTGGGGCCAGAAACATGCAGGCAGGTGGAGCACAGGTCTTGTGAGTTCAGACCTCCAGGTCCCAGTTATTAATCTGCCTGCCGCACGCTGTACCAGCTGCAGCTTCTGAACCAGCTTCCAAGGCTGCCCTGTGTAGAACACATGGCAGTACAGGAAAGAACGCTCTACATCGCGCGTCTGTTGAATGCTTACTCAGGTACAAATCACCCTGGAAAGAAAGCCTATTTCCTTTTTTTTGTCCTTCAAGACAAAGTTGCAGTGCTTATGTACATATATTGGAAGCAAACCGCCATGGTACTTACTGGTTACTTATGTCTGAACAGACGTACGTAAGATTGTGTTCTGGGCAGCGCACTCCTTTGGCCACTGTTGGAGTTGCCCTAATAAAAGTGTATCTGGATGTCATTTATGCAACAAATCCCATGTCTTGATGGGTCCTGAAGACATTCCTCTTGACTGCCTATAGCCACCTGTTGGACCTATCAGTTATCAGTTTTATACTTTAGAATATAGAAAGCTCCCTGTCTCCCCCCTCCCCCACCCCCATTCTGCAAGGCTTTTCCATTCAGTTTGCTTCTGTGGAAAAGGAGCCCCACCTCTGATATGCACTGGCTGGCAGATGCTGTCAAAGGCAGAGCTCACCTGGCAGGGTGATGATGCAGCGCAACTAGTCTGAATATTCAAATACTGGGCCGGCTCGCCCTTGTCTTCCACAATGTCCTGCCTCTGACTGTAAAAGCAAACGGTGAAACCTGTTAAATTTTGTAACTCCTGTTTGTTTTCTCTTGATGCATCCTGATGTTTTACCTGATCGTAGATGATTTCTCAATGTGTTTCCTGATCTGTAATGATTGCTCCTTGTTTCTGTGCTTCTACATTGTTCTTTCATTATTGCCCATTCAGAATCTCATTCTTCTCCCTGCCGTGTGCACATGATCCCAACCCCATAAAACACTCAGTCCATGCTCTTTTCCATGTACCCACGGTGTTTTTCTCTGTCACAGAAGGGTTGCCTGGATGTTCCTCATAAACCACTCAGACTGAGTGTAGTGCTTCCATGTGAATCCAAACATTCATTCTCTCCAGTGCTGAAGATATACAGTATTTCCTCTCCCTCCACCAAACAGAGACTAGATTGCTGAGGCCAAAGCTAGGAGCAAAAGCAACCACCTCCGTTGCAGCTGGGGCAGAAATAATCTCTCTGGCTGCTTCTCTGAAGGTCATGTTTGTGATCAGAGGCAGGATTTTATGAGTGTCCCACGGGTGTGGAGGGGAGGAGGTAGAACTCCCGTGATATGAAGAATCCTGGTAGGGCCTCATTACGCCATGGTCCAGGTTGACATTTGGACGGGCAAAACTGGCTACCTAAGTGTTTTTCGGAGTGAGAGGCATGGGGAAGCCAATAATATTCCAAATCTGGAGGGCAATGGGGATATGGAGTGGCTTGTTTTCTAAAGGTATAATCTTATGCAATCATCATAATGAGAACTTTTGAATGGCCCAATGCAAAACATTTGGAAAAAAATCATCCCTTTTTGCAAAGGCTCTTCCTTTCCCATTTACAAATCTGATATACCTTGTTATGCAGCATAGACCTTGGGGAGATTTTTTCCCTTGATTTTTTTTTTTAAAGCATACAGATATGCGGCTACTCCATAAAAATCTGAAAAGATAAGCATTTTAAAATGTAAAGTTGAAAGCTTAATCTGGACTCCATAGACAAAGTAAGTAAAATGAGGTTATGTCTCAGTGAAAAGGTTTAACAAGGGTTTGCAGTCAATATTTAAAGCTCTGCTACCCAATTCTGTGTGATCCAATATGTTGACAGAGTGACTGCATGGATGTTACTGCAAGATTATCTTGCAGGCTACGAGCAGCTCTAGAAGCCATTCATCAAAAGCATGGTGCAGAGGTAGCTGTTGAACTCATCCCGCCCCCCTTCATTGCAGTTCACATTTTTTGCCCTCTTCTTCAGTTCATATGTAAATTACAAGCTCTGTGTTGAGAATATATGAGAATGCTGATTTTTGCTTACAAAACATGTCAGCATGCCCTGTTCAAAGCCCCAGACAGGAGCATAAGCACATGGCCACTGAAAGTGTTTCCAATGGCTCATGTGCCCCTCATTCCTGATGCCCAGCTACTTCGTGCAAATCTTCTAATTTGTGCAAATAACCTTAATAAACTGAATCAGTCTCACTTTTTTGGCAGATCTGTGCAAATTATGGGAGAGTTCTGTCAAGTTCCTTTTCAAGCACTGCTCATTGTGTGCAATTTTCTCCTTCACACAAGGTAGCTAGCAATCACAAAGGAGAAGGGGCACAATGGGAATTGCAATAATCTTGAACTTCACTGGTCCACCTATCTCTGAACAAAAGTCATGTGTATTAAGAATCCAAGGGGACACCAAATAGCTATCTATTCCAGCATCAGACCAAGAACTGGTGCTGGCCCAGTATCTTCTTCCCCAAAAGATCCAATGAAATGCTTCTGGGAAAGCCATAAGCAGGACATGAGAGCAATAAGGTAATTTTTCAGTGTCTGACATCCTGAAATGCACTACCTCTGATGCTGGTAGGAGTCCTACACACTTCCCAGTCTTTCACACAAATGACTTGCATGAGCTTGGCACCCTAGGCTGAGCCAACTTTCAAATCTGTAAGCAGACAATTGCTATGTGGGAAACTCACCATGACTACATAGCATTACTTAGAAGAGATGGAAACTTGGAAAGTACAAAGAGGAATCATGGTCTCAATGGTAGCTGGACTCACAGCTACCATTGACAGGGAAGAGAAAAGAATGGCAGAATGAGGGAGATTCATCGCATATTCAGGGTGATTTACCACTTCATCTATCAATATGAGACAAGCTAAAGTAGAAATCACAAGAAAGAACGGTAGAGGTGGAAGCTAACAGTCAGGCTTAGTCTTCAAGCTGGAGCTTCATCTGTTAGAAAATTGTCTTATTGTGCGCTCAATGGTACATTTTTGTTTTCACTCTGTTCTGAAAACTCAGTGCAATAGAGTGGTCCAAGTGGCAGCCATTTATTGTGAATTGACATGCTGGCATCTAGGAAAGCAATATAACTGATTGAAATCACAGTAAACCATTGGGAAAATGTCAGTGACTAGAAACAATGTTATTAAGAACATAGAAAGAGCTATGTTGCCTCAGACCAAGGGCTGGTCCAGTCCAGCACTCTGTTCACACAGTGGTCAACAAGCTGCCCATGGGAAACCCACAAGCAGGACAGAAATGCAACAGTCCTCTCTAGCCCATGTTCCCCTGCAACTGATGTACATAGACATTTTCTGATACTGAAAGTAGCATAGCCATCAGGACTAGTAACCATCAATAATCTAATCCTCTATGAATGTTGCCAAAAGTGGAGCCATCAGTAAATCTTGTTGAAGTGAATTCCCTAGTATAACAATATTTTGGGAATGAATTCCTTTTACCTGGCATGATTCTCCTTCATGGGATGACCCCTTTGGGTTCTAGAATGCACCCACGTGTTTCCCAGGCACCCACGTGTTTCCCAGGAAACTCAACCGTCAACATGGCCAGGGAAGACTCCATAAAAACAAATTAAAATACAATAAAACTTTAAAACAGTAAAAAACTCCCCATCTACCCCCCTGATACAAAATTCAAAATTCCACTCACCGACCTAGCCCCCCCGCCAGCCCAGCCCTGCACGGCCACGAACGGCCACAAACGGCGGCGACAGCCCTTTGGCCATCACCCTTTGGCCGCCGGCCAGAGGCCGCCGGCCCCAGGGCACGTTCGGCAGGTTAAGCCGGCACCCGCCCGTGCGCCCCGCACCAATCCGGTGTTGCTCTCACCGACGCTGGCGGGGGGGGAGCAGAGAGGGGCGTGGAAACCCGCCCAGTGGTGAGATGGCAGCGCCCTCCTCCGCACTGTCGACGGCAGCCCTGGCGTGGCCCTGGCATGGCCCAGGCATCCTCCGTGCCCGGGGTGGCCCAGCTGTGGCCGCGGGAGCGGTGTCAGCTGGCCCCCGGCTCGGCGGTGCACCTCAGGTCCGGCGCCAGCGGTGGCAGCGTGGCGCGGCAGTTGTTCCGGGGAGGGAGGGGGAAGGAGCTCCAAATCAGCCCAGCCCCAGGCCGCGTCTAGCGGGTTAAGCCAGCGCCCGCCCGTGCGCCCCACCCCAATCCGGCATTGCTCTCACCGACGCCAGCGAGGGGGGAGCAGAGAGGGGCACAGAAACTCTGAGCCTTCAATTTGATTCAAGAACTGATATGTAGAGCACCTCCTCTTAAGGGCAAAGAACTATTTTTGATGTCTTGAAGTTTATCTCTTCAAGCTGTTTTCCTGCTGCAATGAGATTCTGCCCCTAGGAGGTGTATGAAACAAGAGGACAAGAGGATCAAAAGAAAGTCAGAAAACAGTTGGAGTACTTACTTTATTTATTTATTTATTTATAAAATTTGTATGCCACCCAATTGTGCCAGAACACCTCTGGGCGGCTCACAACACAAGTAGAACCAGCTAGGTGCTGTGCAGATGGACCCCAGTTCATGGATATGGAGAGCCATCCTGTGGCGAGTTAATATTAGCTATCCTAACATAAGTATCCTAACTGCCATGATTTTATAACCAGGAAACTCCTCAGAGTCATTGCTGCTGGAAACCACAGCCTGAAGGATCTCTCAGTCTTGACCCATGGCCATCGTGTCATTCTCTGCAGTTCAGAGAATGAATGCTTGACACTAGCCAAAATAGTTGACAGAAATTGTTTCAGCTTCATATTGGCCTCTGCAGGCTGATTTAAATAGATGCAAAGTTAACATTTTTCCCCCATGTTGATGTTTTGCTTTTGTAGGTGGGTAAATAATAAGTTATTTGTCTGTAGCCCAGTAAGTACATTCCACAGTACTATACTTGACATTTTATAAGGGGGTATTGCCTCATGAAAACATATTCACAGAATTGACAAGAAAAACAAGTTCGTGGGATCTCAAGGTAGCAAATTAATTTAGTGGAAGAATGTGGTGGGTTGTAGTAGTGGCTCATATGCCGTGGTGTTTTCCCATGCATATATTGATGAAGCAAACTAAATAACCTTTTTATTTGATCAGACTGATGATTTCCTAGGATGACGATCATGAGCTGCTCTGATGAGTGCACTTGCAAAATTCCTGCTGGAAAAGGCTGAAACTCATATTTTCAATGCTTCAAGGTGAATGCATACATACATTTCTACCCCACTCCTGCCCAAAAGCAAGATAAAGAAAAATATGGTTATTATTAAAATACACCCAGCTTTGAAACTGGGTGCTAGCCTGACACTGACTTCTGTGCTACTCTTCTCAGTCTTCCTATACTTTTATACTTTTGTACCATGCTGGTGTCCCGGTGCCTGCCCATCCTAGCATGAGTAATAAATAGCCATTCTAAACTGATTGCAGATGGGGCATGTGCCACCAACATCCCCAACACACCTGAGCCATAACCGCTCAGACAAAGGTTGGGTGGGTAGGCCAGGTAGGAGACTGATCTGCAGATTCCCAGAAGTGTGAGATGCATTTGCTGCAGTAGATGCAACTCCAGTTATCAGCTCCAGAAGTGGGCCAGGGCTAGAAGGCAGCACAAGGGAGAGGATAAGGGTGGGGAAAGCCGTATGAGGCGAGACTGAGGGACCTGGGTCTATTCAGCCTGGAGAAAAGGAGACTCTGAGGGGATCTTTTAGCAACATATAGGTACGTGAGAAGGTGGAAGTAGAGACCAGGGTAGAGACCTGTTCTCCTCTGCAGAGGAAGACAGGACATGCTGCAACGGAGCCAAGCACAAGGAATCAAGATTCAAGGAAGTACTTAAGGCAAGGAAATACTTCCTGATGGTTAGGACCCCAATGTTATGGAAGGTTATGGGCTTCCATGGGAGGTGGTTAAAGGCTCATCGGTGAGAGTGTTCAAGGATAGGCTAGACATGCACATGATAGGCATGTCATGAGCAGAACTCGCTAGAGCTGGGGGTCAGACTAGATGGCCTGGGAGGTCCTTCTGACTCACTCAGTTTCTATGATTCTTGGGGTAGGAAGTGTCAGGAAATCTCAGAATCACAGAACCAGGAGAATGTGCATTTGAATTCACATGGAAGGTGCTACATTCAGTTTCAGCAGTTTATTGGCTGGACACCCCAGGAGCCCCACTCTGACAGAGGAAAAAACAACAGTGCTGCAGGGTAGCCAGTATACAGAATCAACTACAAGCTCCCTGAGCATATACAGAGTTTTGAAAAGCTGTGGGTCACATACACAGTTTCAGGGCAGTGATGAGTTTCTGAATGGGTGAGAAGGCAAGGACAATGGGGAAGTACAAAACATAATACAGAAACATTGAGAAATCATTATAGGCATCAGGAAAAACACACTGACTCATCAAAGACTTGAGGAACAGATAGCAAATAAAACAATCAGGAGTTACAGAAATCTAACTGACTTAAAATGTTGTACTTTTTACTATCAAAGATGCAAACTTCCATAAGACAAAGCACTAGCTGGGTAGGTATCTTTACACTGCATAGGAAGTGCAGCTGCCCAGATTGGCTTGCAGGAGCTTATCTGAGAGCAGGTGGATCATTAGCATAGCTTGGGGCTGTTTTTCCTTGAACTTGGAAGGAAAAACCCTGAAGATGGGAAGCTGGAGAGGATGGGCAAGACTCTCCATATTTTAACATATAAAACATACTTTTTATGAGGGCAACTTCAACAGAAGCTAGAGACTTCCACACAGATGAATTAATGATCCTGCATTCTTTTCCTTGAAAGGTTAGAACATATGCAAATAGACTTCATTGTTAAAAGCTCCATGTCATTGTCTGCATTCATTCAAAAAAATATGAATTAGTTCCATCCTTGTGCTTAATGTGTTACAAGCTGATGCCTAGTGCAGTCAGTTACCTTGAATTAATGAAGCAGGAGTATCTTGCTATATCCTCTTCCTGCCATCTCCTGGCAACCCAAATCCTGTCTTGGGGACAAATTCTAGGTCCCTGTTTCTGGACAGACACCTTCTGGTCAAGGAAAGACTGCTAACCCACACCACCCCAAGCCCTAGGGATTTGAATATATACCTAGCATAAAGGGGGTTCATTTCCCATTCCTTAAAAACAAGTCTTCCTCTTTCTGTTTCCCAAGGGTTGCCTTGCTGATTTTTCATGCATTGCCTTGGATTATGACCAGCCTAGTCACACAGAGACACAGCTTCTTCTGATTTCCTGTCCCCCTTCTACAGGGATAGCAAGCCACATCATAGGTATGTGGATACAAGCACAGCTTGACCAAGTTATCCAAATTCCACTTCATTATTCATTCCATATTACATCTATACTGGACTGTGATCCTTGGAATTTACCCCATTTCTTTTCTTCTTTTGTCTAGTTTTTATTTATTTATGTATTTGCCCAAAATGTATTATTTGTGTGGTCTCCTCCTATTGTTCAATGTGTGCATGTCTGTGCACATTTCTGATAGCATATTTCTTTCAAATGTATGTATATATTCTATCAAACGCATCCTCTTGGTCCACGAATCACACTGTGAGTCAGAAATCTGGATTGTGTTGGAGTCCAGATGGTGTGAATTGGTAATGATTTCCTTCCTGGTACTCTGCACACTGCTCCACATAAAGCACAAACTATTTATTAATACAATGTTTGCTCTGCTCTCCATCAGTCCTGTACAGTGCCAGCTCAGTATATAAGGCAAATCTTGCAGCACAGCGACATTCATGGTTCAGAGTTTCAAACAAGATGTTCCTGGTTCCATCATGCCACCTCTGAAAGACGACTTTTCAGAGAAAAATAGGGACCGCAGGAGTCACCGGTTGCTGGCAATACTACTAGAACTGGGTCCCTCATGAGCAAGTAACAGGAGGGCATCTCCTTTGGATATGGGAATCTTCTTTCTCAGATATGGAGGCAGGTACTGCAAACTATCTGGAGATACACACCTGAAAAGATAGGACCTCAGAAGGAGTACAGATTGAGCCTGAGGCCTCCTCCTGAAATCAGACCCTGACTGTGCCTCCTGACTGTTCCTCTTCTGCTGGGTTGCCTTACAGCTTCATTGCCTGTGAGCTGGGTTGTTTAGGCTGTTCCTTCAGACCACCTTGGAACTCTTACACCCTTGAAACTGCAACTGCTAGTCTTAGTCTTGGGCAACTGGACCCATGCCTACAATGAAACTTGTAGGGAGGCTGGCCACTGAGCAGACTGGCAAGAGGGTTTTCTCATGGTGGGGCAGCTTTTCATATCTGTTGTTCCATTTTGCATGCTTTGCAAAATGGAACAACATTTGGATGTTCCTGCACTTCAGTATTGACTCATCCAAAGACAATACACTTACTATGCTAATGACCAGATCAAAGTCCTTTGGATGAGGAAGCTTCATTGTATCTAGCAGGTGTCAGGATGAGGGCCTGGGCATTCCTGCAAGTACCTGCAGAACAAGGAACACATCTTCACTTGCTTGCGGGGAACAGCTAAGGGGTAATTACGTGGTGCAGCTGCAGGGCCTGGAGGCCAGTATAAAAGACTTTCCTGAACCTAACACTACCTTTTTGATACTTGACCTCTGGACTGTGCTATCTCTTTGTGTGGTATCAGACTGAATGTCTCCTCTAGCTTTGGCCTTGTACTGGTAACTCACTCTGACTCAGGCCCCTAACTGGTTGCAAAGCCTCACCTTGCACAGGTCCCAATGCTCCGCCTGTCTCAGACTGCCTCCCATGCCCAGTCCCTTACAGGAGGCCAGTAAAGAGGAACTCATAGATTACTTCCTAGTAAGGCTGGTATTTTTTGTTAACTAACCAATCTTAAAATATTTGGTTCTACTACAACAGTGCCTCAAAAGAATCCAGCATTCAGTTTTAAAGAGTTTTAATGGAAATAATTAGAAGCCCTGCAGATGGCAAGCCCTGTCAGATGAAGACATGCTGTCCTGTGTGTGAAAGAGGAGGGGGTTCAGTGCTGTGGTACCTGCTGTGACCCATGTGGGTAGTATTGTTTAAAACAAGGAAAGAATTCCCTTCCTTTGGAACTATTACAGTTTTGTATGCATATTAGTTTAGAGTCTGTCCATCAAGCAACTGAAGCTCATATAAAAGCTGCAATCCCCAACATAGTTAGAATCATAGAATAGTAGAGTTGGACGGAGCCATGAAGGCCATCGGGTCCAACCCCCTGCTCTTGCAGGACACCAGGTTACACCATCCCATTGAGACCGCTGTCCAGTTACTCCTTTGGGCTTACTTTTGAATAACTATGCTTATGACTGCACTCTTAACCCAGTGAGCTTCATGGTGAAGTGGGGACTAGAACCTGGGTCGCCTGAGTCCCAGTCCCACACTCTTAATGACTATACCACACTGGCTCTGACTTTGACCGTACACAGTAATCAGTGCAACAAAAATGTGTACGTTCAACAGATGTTCAGAACTGAGATTTACTTTTGGGGAAAAATACACAGGAAACACACAGACTTTTGTGCAAAAAAGCTTGCAATCCAATACAGACTTGAGTTAGAAGCTTCTTTGAGATGGACTATAGAAAACATTAGCGATCTCCACTGTTCATACCCAAGCACTGGTCACTGACTCTATCCACATAATCTTCCCTGCCTTGCATTGTATCCTGAGGATCACCGCACCAAATATAAGCACCAGGCTTCTCTGGGATCCATCTTCATTCCATAACATCTCTTGCTTTCATTGCAGCTAGTGGCCTTGAGAGTGATTACTTCTTTGTAACTCTGCGCTCTCCAGCCCATCCTTTCCTCTTCTGTCCTATGTTATCATGCCTTCCATTTATCCCCTCCCACATCAGGCATAACACCCATGCTGTATAACCCTCTTTCAGATGGGAGCTTAAAGTATCCCTGTAGTTCCTTAATCTCCATTCAGGAGCCTCATCTCCTTGCATACTTTTATTGCTTTTCTTGTCTAAAAAAATAAAAATAAAAAGCAGCTTGAGAGCAAAGGAATGCATTATTAATACTACATGTCATAAAATAATATAAATACTCCCTTTTTGCCAAGCCTGATCCACTAATCAAGAATAAATGAATGTGCGTGAATTATTCAAGGCATCTCAAATATGGCAAATTGTACTCCAATTGAATATTTTGAGTACTCTATTCTAAAATGCAACAAAAGGCATTGCTACTCATATAAAGCACTTCAGTAATATGCCAGCTCAATTTTACTCTCAATATTTAGCTGAATTCCATGCATATGCATCTAACTGGAAAATGTGGCCATTTAGTCCCTTATATATTATCCAGAAGTTTCCTTGCACAATCACATGCTAAATGGATACCATCAGCCTTGCTATAGTCATGTCATGGGATGCACGGACTTTGTTCACTCTGTGTTTTCTGGATTTTCAGGTTCCTTTCATCCTATCCTCTGCTCTTTGATTGAATCAGATTTTTCAGAAATTCACTGATATGCCTTTGCACAAATTTGTTCAAATGTGCAACATCCCCCTCCCACAATGCCCAGTTTTAACACTTTATGTGGGCAAAGGCACATTTTGAGTTGTTTCATTCTGTATTTTTCTGGCTAATTTGCACGAAAGTATGGAAAGCAAAACAAGTTTGCAACTGCAGAATTTGTGTGACTAGAGAAAAGCTAGTCAGCCAAAAAAAGTCCATGGGCCAGATTCACAGAAAACCACACTCATTAGCATCCATTGAGGATTATCCAACACCCCTAGTTGTGACCCTGATTCTTGATCTATGGCTTTTCTTAGTCATCATTTGCTAAAGTTCTAGCCATTTAACCTGCTGATCACTTTTGACTGTCATGCTACTTTTGGCAAATTGACATGTTGGAAATGGAACAGCAGGGAATGTTGTTACTTGAGCATTCTCAAAACAATTTGGCCATTCTTTTCTTGGACAATCCAGTGTGGGGATTCTTAAGATCATTGGTTTCAATGATGCTTATGTACTTCTGAAGTCCTCTGCCATCTTCAGTGGCTCCCAGTTAAGGTTCAGGCCCAATTCAAGGTGCTAACACTAGTGTTTAAAGCCCAAAAGGCTTGGGGCCAGGGTATCTAAAGGAGCACCTCTTTCTGTATGAACATACCCCACACCTTAGATCTGCATCAGTCCCTTCTGGAGACCCATCCTCAGAAAATAAGAAGGATGGCAACAAGAAGAAGGGCCTTTTCTGCAGTGGCACCCTGACTCTGGAACAAGCTCCCCAGAGGGGGTCACCTAGCACCTTCTTTACATTCTTTTAGGTACGTGGCAAAGACCTTTTTATTCCAATGGTGTTTTAATTGCTAATTTGTTTTAAGTAGTATTTTAACTGTGGAGTATGTTATCAGTTCTGTGCATTTTATGTTGGTTTTAAAGTTTTATTACTATTTGTAATATTCATTTTTATACTGTATTTTCATTATTGTAACCTGCCCAGGGAGCCATATGGCTAATGGAGTGGGTTAGAGAGCAAATAAATAAACAAAATAAATAAACAAACATCACATGGAGCAGATGAGCATCCTTACATCTTCTCATTATAACTAGGGACATGTCAATCAGCAAAACTTGAGCTCATTAAGTGTCTCTGAATTCTACTTTGAAACTGGTTTTGAGACATATCCATATCAAGGGGAAATTTATGTTTGAGCATAACTGTTGCATTGGGCTTTGGAGTTTGTTTTTTTATCATGAACATGTGTTTAAAGTCATGTGTTTTTTTTCTGAATCTATGGATCTGGTGTGCATTTTTTTGAAGTCAGTTTCTCCCACTGGTCAAAGCAGGAATAGGAAATCTTTTTTGGGCCTGGGGAAATGTGTCAGTCCACTGGGCCCTGGGAGGGTGGCAAAGTACAAGAAACAGACCTAAAAGGCTTAGTGTAAGCTATAGGAGGGTCAGAGCTGCAGCGCATTAAACAATCCCTTTGAACTTATTTTTCAGCAGTAGCAGAAGCCTATTTTACAGCGATCTGAACTGTTGATAAGAAAACTACTTAATTAAAAGGTTCACATATCACCTGGATGAGCACCAAGAAAGCTGTCCATGGATGTATTGGTTCCAGGGACACTGCATTACATACCTGGATGAAAATGTGCAGTGTTCCAAAGGTACAGAGGTTTTGCATACAATTCTTTCAAATGTTCACAATTTATTGTTTTCTACAAATTTCATTTAAGCTCAGAAATGCATGAATTTTGACAACTTAAATTGGGGCACAGTCAATTTCAGGATGTCTGGATTGATTAAGTTTTGGTCACAAACAAACTGGGACAAATTTGTCATAGTTCCCTGATAGTAACTTTGGTCAGGATTGTCAAACTTCCCATCTTAATCACTCACCATGTAAGAAACATAGAAACTAAGCGAGTCAGAAAGGGGACTCCTGGGTCATCTAGACTAACCCCAGGCTCCAGCTGGCTCAGCTCATGACATGACTACCATGTGCATGTCCAGCCTATCCTTGAATACCTCACCAGTGGGGCTTCAACTACCTCCCGTGAAAGCCCTTTCCACACCCTAGGGGTCCTAACCCCTTCCAGTACTTCCTGTTACTTTCACTGGAAAACTGTCACAATGGCAGGTAAATGATATACCAACACCGAGTGTGAAAAACAAACATCCATTCCAATAACCTCAATTTTTAGACAGAGCAATTCAGATGAAACACCTCATCCAAAGCTAGCTAGACTCATTCTAAGAAGGAGCAAGGGCTGTAAAGGTAACTTCCCCCTTCCTGCTTTGCCTCCCTTTTAATTTTAGAAATATTTCTCCTTTTGTAGCCAATGTGGGGGGAAATTATGTCTGACAGCTCTGGGATTAGTTAATGTCTTCCTCTGTGCTGCTGCCATGTCCAGGAACAGTGAAGGTTTTGCATCGTCTTGATCGAAAGCCTGATCTGATGGGGCAAAGGCTTTGTGTGTTTCCATGTTGGCTGGGGTGAAGCATCCAAATTTGCCCTCCCTTTCCAAAAGGAGATTTTTTCCCCATCTTTGAAGGGGGATATACAATGTGTCCTATTATTCCAGGGACCTCTTCTGAGGGATCATAAGACTTCAAGCTGAAGTTATCATTTATTTATTTAAGCAATTCCTTAGACCCTAGCTTTTCAGGGCAAGTGCCTGCATAAACAAAACAGTGAAAGATGTTTGCAATGAATGCAAAAGACAAATATGAACTCTTTTCAGTTTTATCCCATAAAGCCTAGGAGTTTGCTTTTCTGTGATGGGAAAGACAGACAAGAATAATTTCTTCTGACTTGATTATGACTTATCCCATGAGGAAAAACAAGTCTATATAGTTCTTACACAACCATGTTCCAGGTCCCATGGTGTGGATATGCAGCTCTTGGTTGTAAAGTGAAGAAAGACAACATGCACATGTTATCTGATATGCGCGACAACCCTGGGGTAACTGCCTTGCCAGCTTCTCTTTCAACAACTGTATTGACAAAGCTGGAACACAGTCAAGAAAATTCTCTGAACAGATGCAAATTTACCTTATGCAATTTGCATGTCATCTTCACAAGCCACATTCTGGATCCCTTTTATAGTATTTTTTTATCAAATGTAAAGAAAATCTACTTTATTTGTGTGTGTGTGTGTGTGAGAGAGAGAGAGGGGGGGGGGGGAGGGGGGTCTTATTGCACTTTTGAGCAGAGAGGGAGTGATATACAGAGTGTTATAGAGCTTACCCTGGTATGGGCTGGAAGTCTCAAAGCAGAGCCAAAGAGAATATATTACCATGTTTGTCACATCTTCTCTGCAATCTAATCTATTTTCACATCAACATGTATTCATCATAAATCTAGCTAAACATACTGTAAATGCATTGGAAAGGTAACCTCAGAAATGCAGGTAAATTCATTCTTCGTCTAGTCAGTGGCTTGTTTTCTTTCTTCTATCTTAACTCAGATGTTGCATTTTCAGTCCCAAAGATAATTGTCAAAAACATTTTTTTTATAAAATGCCCTTGTGTATCAAGACAGGAAGGGAGCTGAGTAACAAAGACATCAAAATCACATGATAATAAAAAGAGGGGGGGGGGAAGTAAATTTATTATTTTGGTATATTGTTCTTGTTTTTCCAGGATGAAATTTGATTCAGTTTCATGCATGTGAAAGTAAAACTTTAATCCAAATCTATACCTTCTCCAAGGCTCACGATTCTTTTGTTTTTGCAAGTCATTGTGGACTAGAAATAGACCATTTGGTCAGAATGCCATCCCAAAAAACTTTCCCCAAAGAACAGGGTTTGGGAAATATCCAAAGTCTGGATACAACTACTGTAGAGTAAGTATCAGAATAATGAGGAGATAGGTCACTGTTTGGTTATTCAGTTAATAAACTTTGTTTAGTCTGTAGTTTCCCTCCCAGTCCTATAATTTGGGATAAGGGGACGGGGTATTGTATTTCAGGGCTCTGCTCTGACTTTGAAGCCTTTTCCTTTCCTTAGTAGTAGTAGTAGTAATAGACCTTTCAAATAGAAGCCTATGATTAGAATAATACAGAGAGGAATGATTGAAGGTTCACACACTATTCAGTACTCTGGCTTCAGAAAGCAAAACACAGTTTTGCATTATTGGCTCAGGTGTGCTAAAGCCGTAACATCCTGCTACTCTTGCTACATTTTCTTTTGTTCTACAATTTCTGTTTGATTTCTTTTTATTTGCTTCTCTCATTTCATCTTTATTGAGTTATAACTTCGTTTTGACCCATCTCTTTTGCTTCACAGAAGATTACAGTGTGTGTATATATGTCAGCGAGTCAGAAGGGGCCTCCCAGGCCATCTAGACGAACTCCTGGCTCCACCTGGTTCCACTCATGACATGCCTACCATGTGCATATCTAGCCTGCCCTTAACACCCTCACCGATGGGGCTTCAACCACCTCCCGTGGAAGCTTATTCCACGCCCTGGGCATCCAGACTGTCAAGAAGTACTTCCTGGCATCCAAAGTGAACCTTGGTTCCTTGAGCTTGGCTCCACTGGGGTGCATCCTGCCTTTCTCTGCAGGGTAGAACAGGTCTCTACCCACCTCTGTGTGATACCCCCTCATGTGCCTATATGTTGCCCACAGATCCGCTCTGAATCTCTTCTTCTCCAGGCTGAAAAGACCCAGCTCCCTCAGTCTCACCTCATATGGCTTTCCCTGCAATCCGGCCACCATCCTTGGGGCCCTGCACTGCTCTGCCTCTAACCTGGCTATATCCTTCCTGTAATGTGAAGCCAGGATTCTGACCTAACCCATGGCTTCCTGAACAGTGTCAGGAGGTCTTGGGATTATGCCCGAGGTAAGTTTGCATTAAAATGCGAACTGGACACATCCCTAATCGCATCTGTTAAATTGCTGAGGCAGCCGTTTCAGCAACACAAATTTCATTTCTGTGCAGATGATCAGAGACTGTATGGATGCTACAAGATCTAGTTGCCTGATTCTTCCAGCAGCTTCCTAGATAGCTGCCTTCCCAGTGTTGCTGATAGCAAGGGCTGAGCCATATTATTCTGGCATTTCTCAGCTCTTTCAGCCACATCCTGTCAACCAAGATGGGTAGCTCACCTCTGTTATTAGAAGAGGGGGGGACAGCTTTCCTTGCACATATTCCCCAAAGGTTTTATATTATTTTCTTCAACATCTGTCAGATGAGTTGTTTGAAATGTGAGCTTTTGAAAACTCAAATGCCGTTGACACCCATCTATATACACCTCATCCATCAGGACAGACAAAGCATCAATCGGCCAGCCTATGTGTCCAACCATAAATAAGTCCACAGATGAAAAGTAGTAGTTTCAAGCCAGCTAGGAGGAGAGAATGACTTTGAGGGACTTTTTCTTTCTCCAAACACATTAGTTACAAGTGGGCAGTCATGATTCAATGAAGAGAAACATTATATATGGTAGGTTTGTCAATCCGTTCTCCCATTTTCTCCTTGGTCCAGGAGCTACATGTCACATTAGAAAATCAAAACAGTCGCTGAGTTTAGGGCACGGAGATGGTTGAATGTGTCCATGGGGCAAAGAGATAAATATCTATGAGTATGAATTAGTGGTGCATCTGCAAGGGGAATTCTGTTTTTTTTGGTCTTTTAAAAAAGGAGATTTCTGAAGAAAATCTCTATGGCTATTCAGATTTTGTCTGGTACCATGTTTTGCCCATGAGTATTGTCAGTTGTTTTCTTGGGAATTTGTATTAATGAGACACATGATTGCCCCTTTCATCTTGGCATGTGAGCAGGACTGTTATGCTCTATACATTACAAATTTCAACATTATGCACCTTATACAAATGACACCTGATCAGCTGATATCTTGAAATCAAACATTCATGATATAGGTGATGAGATGTACCATTTTGCCAAACATCAAACCCATCCAAAAAGTGTTGTAGGTAGAGCTAAGTGCAAATTAGGCTCACACACCATTTTTAAATCAATATGCCATATATTACTTTCAAACTGGAAGCTGAATGAGTGATTTGGAATTGCCAAAATTTTCCAAACCTCATTATGAATGCTCCTCACTCTTATGCAGGTAAAACTAGCACAAACTGAGCAGTGATCAAATGCAAGATTTGAAAATGTCCCCCTAAATTTGCACATCATTTCACCATAGCCTGAAACATGACTGATTCCACCCATGAAGGAAATTTTTCCAAGTTATGAAACTTTGGAATTGAATGAGAACACATCTTCCACCATTTTCCTGGTGCACACTGATTGACTTGGAGAATCAGGTGACAGTATTAAGCTGGTGGGAAGAGGGTCTGTCAATTTTCTTCAGAGTAAAAGGACAGCTTAGTGTGCCCTTTCCCCTTTCTTATATATAACATGTCTCACAGCTTGAGTACATGTGATACAGGAGATAAAGCAATGGAGATTAGCTAAAGCAGAGACCAGGTTCAACGCAGACAAATGCAGAGACACACAAATCTGACACTTTTTACAGTACTTTTCATTACTTCCTTTTTGGAAGTGATCACAGTATCCTTGCCCTGTTCCAAGGCTTGCTGATTGGAAGAAATAGCACGTTCCCCTGGTTTAAAGTCTACCTCCTCTCCTTGTTGGAAGCAAGTTGCTAAAACTGGTATCGTTCCAGAGACAGGACTTTCTGGATAAAGAGAAAAGCTGATGGAAATCTTGAGAGAATTGCAACCTCTGCAGATGCTAGACTGCTTACTGTATCCCTTATTGCAAAACAAAGCACACTATGTGGTTTTGTATAATCAGCAAATCTCCAAAACCCCTGGCAAAAAAAAGCCAGGAGACAAAAGCCACTTGATCTCATGTAAAGCATCAGAAGTTGAACTTTGGTTTGTTTGTGTGTGTGTGTGTGTGTGTGTGTGTGTGTGTGTGTGTTTGGCGGTGTTGAAGAGACAGATGAAATGCCTTTGTTTTGTTTTGCCCAGAGATGACTGTTTGCAGAAAATTGCATCTTTGAGTCACTCAGCATAAATCAAAATTAGAACTTTCATTCCTGCATAAAAGAGAGAAAGTAACACCTTTCGTTCACTCTGTTCCTGACAGAACAGCAGACTAAATCAAAACAAGAACAGAGCAAGTGTGTAGAAGTGGGAAGGGGGGTGCATAATGTAATTAGTCTGGGTTGTGCCTGTGTAAAACGGGCAGGTCAACCGGGCCTGTGTTTTGTTCTGCTTTACCTCCCGTCTCTGAACAGCCTTGTGTTAAGCAGGCTTTAGAAAGGGAGTCTGCTTTGTTCTTCCGCAAGAGGAGGATGCTTCTTCCCAGCATGCGCACATGCTATGACAAGCCACGGAGGGTATTTACCATGCTTGGCCTGTCCTCTTGGTTAGGTCCCTGTTGTAGTATTTCAGTGTGTTTTGTTTGTTTCTGGAAACCAGAGAGAGAAGCAACAGTCTGTTTTGGAGCTTCTCATGACATCCAAACCTGGTATTGAAGCGGCCATAGAGTACCATGGAAAGAGTGGCAGCTTCAGGAGCTGCTCATTCTTCCAGACACTACTATCCTAGTCTGCCTCCCAACAGATGTGTCAGTGATGATTTTATTCATGCCTCTAGCCAGATCAGGTTCCTTATCCTCTACCAAGTCATAGATGATGGGGGTCATATTGTGCACTGTTCTGGCATTAAAAAGCAGCATCCAGAGACCCAAGGGCAGGATGATAGGACTGCTATGAAACCTGCACAGCACAGACATTATTTTTCTGGACCACAATCCCCTTACCTGCCCACCCTCTACTGAAACCGTATCTCCTGCTCCCTCCAGCTCCCCACTTGTTCCTATCACTCCCCTTCATGTCACAGGTGCAGCCCTGGGAAGGATGAGAAAGGCTTCTCTGCTTCCCCAGGATGCTGGAAACAGACAGACAAGCCAAAAGACCTGCACTGAAGTGCCCTTGCCCCCGTCCTCCCAAAGCAGCTTTCCCTCAAAAGAGGTGCTGTGAGCTCATCCGCTTCAGGACCATTTCCACTGCACTTCAGGCCAACAGATAGAGGCCTACTGAGTCTGCACCCAGGAGCAATGCTTTCACCTAATCAGGCAAGCCTTGGAGGAGTTTCCTTCCTCTTGACAGCACTGGAATTTCATTCGAGCTGAGCTTTAGTCTAGACAGCAACAACATCTGCCAGGAGACAGAGGCTGACAGGATGGTCAGAGAAGGTGAACATGGTGGGCCAAAGACTGGCAAGATGGTAAACCCAGCATGTTCAGCTTTCTGTCAAATTGCCTGGACCAATAGTCTGCCTGCAGCTTCAGTTCTTCACTACAGAACACTTTGGTGGGCAGTCATAGGCCTGCTGAGCATCCACCCAGGAGGCAAATGTTTTCAATCAACTAGGCAGACCTGAAGAGACATCGCTTCCTCTTCAAGGCACTGTAAGGCAGCCTGAGGTGCTGCATGTGTTTTCCCCTTTCTATTGCACGTCTCTCATTTGGTCCCTTTCCAGCTGCCTTTCCGGGTGAACTGCAGCATGGCAATGCCTCACAAATGCTCCACAGCAGCCCCCGCAAGGACACAGCCGGGCCAGCTTGGGGACAAGTGGCTCTCATGGAGGGAAGGTGGGTGTTCCAAACCTTCTCTTTGCAATGGTGCCAGTGACTGCCTGTACTCTCTGATCTGGAGGAGGAACCCTATGAGAGAAAATAACTCTTAGCCTTGGCTTTCATTGAGGTGAAGGGAGTTGAGAATCCTAAAAGCTGCTGGTAATACATTTGTACAAAGACAGGTAGGACACAGGTACACACCCCTTGGCCACCTCTTAAGTATGGTATGCACAAGAAACCAGAAACCAAACTATTGAACTTCCCAGACATTTTCTTGTCCTTAAGGTTTATTTTCTGTCAAATTGAATGAGAATGGTCAAAACAAATGTGAGTGAAATTTTCAGCTCATTGCTATTTAAGATGGTCTAATAAGATTTTATTTAACATTCCCTTTTATAGAAACATTAAAGATCTATAATGACTTTAGAAAGTTAACGAGTGTGCCCTCCAATCTCAAATATGATAGTTAAAATTCACTGATTAAAATGTACTGCCATCATTTAATAAGCAATTTTTTCAGCAGTTGAGTTTGTTGTCAATTAAATGTTGCATCTTTTTCAAAAAGACTATCTATATTCAATTACTTCATTACCTAGAATTAAAATAGCCACTGAAATGTGGCCTAATGTTAAATACACTGTCGATCTGATCATTCACCAAAAGTGAAACAGACAAACATTGAAGAACTCTTGCTATAGTTGGATGAATTTCCACAGATCACTACATTGTCCCTGAATTTCATTTTGGCAGAAATATTTGATGTCCTTTGGTTTCTTCCTTGAACAAAACATATAAGGAAACTTGTGAACTTTATTGGTGGGAGGAACATGGGAAACCATGGTAGAAATTAAAACTACAGAGAGATAAGAGAGAGAAGCATAGACTTGTTACCAAATGACAAGTGATGCACCCAAATTTTGCATTTGTTGTTGTTGTTTAGCGAAGTTGTGGCTGACCCATTGTGACCCCATGGATAATATTCCTCCATGCTCTGCTGTCCTCCACCATCCCCAGAGCCCATCTAAGCTCACACCGACTGCTTCAGTGGCTCCATCTAGCCACCTCATTCTCTGCTGTCCTCTTCTTCTTTTGCCGTCAATTGTTCCCAGCATTAGGCTCTTCTCCAGGGAGTCCTTCCTTCTCATTAGGTGGCCAAAGTATTTGATTTTCATATTCAGTATCTGGTCTTCTAAAAAGCAGTTAGGGTTGATCTCCTCTAAGACTGACTAGTTTGATCTCCTCGCAAATTTGGTATACTGCAACCTAAATCCAAGGCTGCAGGATGACAATCATCAGTTAAATTGCCCTAAGTTTCGGTCATTAATTTATGCCACCATTACATTTTGGGAGGCTGAATATGTGGTCTTCTTTCAAATAAATACATGAATATAAAAATGTTACCCTCTGTTTTTATGGCTGTGATCCTATTCACGCTTACCTTGGTGCATAGTCTGAGTAGATTTTGTAGGATTCCATTAAGTTACTTCTGCATGCAACACGACCTTAACCTAATTCTGACTTTTCGCCAACCTTTGAAAAAGGAGTTAGCTCTGAGAGGGCTTTGCCAGAAGCTAAAGGCATTTTAGCCAGCAAAACTTCTATTATCAAAACCGTCCTTGCACACCAAAACAAAGAGAGAAGAGTCAGAGGTAAAGGGTGCATTGAGCTCACTGCAATATATTTAAACCAGCTGAATCTTATCTTCATGATCAGTATGCACCCAGTGCTTAGATGGAAAAACGTTGGAAGAGTGTAGGGTCAGTCTAGCATGCATAAAAGCTGCAAGAGATTAGGATTATTTGAGTGTGTGCATGGATGCAGGGTTCATTTCCAGCCTTTCTTTTTTCCATCACTGAAACCACTACAGAAGAAGACAATCTAAAATTTGGAGCAGGTATATTGCTGAAGGAGGTAAATGATGTATTTTGGCACAGAATATGGAGATAGACGTTGAAGCAGTTTTATGGAAAAGGTGGGCTTAAAGGAAGCAAAATGAGAGATAAAGCACATTCTTTGCATCCAGAAGGTCTCCTGGTATCTACACATAGGACTGGGCAGGACCTGCCAGAACCCCTGGAGAGTACTCAGTAATACAGAGCTACACAAACCTATACTCTGGCCCCAAAAAGCAGGGCAATTTCTATGTTCCTTTGCCAGATGGTTAATACACCTCATAATACATGTGTTCTGAGAGACTGCTATTGGGATATTGAAGGGGGACAGGGAGAACTGCAGGCAGCTGAGAATGGCAGAAGTCAGAGATGGGTGAATGACGGTCATAAGCAGGGATGGGTTAAGCTATAAGAATGTAGATGTTAGAAACCAGGGACATTAAGGGAAGATGGAAAGAAACCTGGAAATCAACTTTTATGAAAAGAGATTGAAGCACCGGAACATGTTTTGTCTGGAAGAGGATTAAGGAAGGAACATGATAGTGTTAATCAAATATCTTAAAGGCTATTACACAGAAGATGGGACAGACTTATTTTCTTTCAGTCAAGAGTGCAAGACTAGAACTTCTGACTTTTCTCACTTTTGACTAATGTTGACCTTCCTACCAGCCTTAGACATTTTGTTTGCAAGGAAACCATAGATTTCAGAATTCTGGTTTCTGTGTTCAAGATGGAGTTCTGGTTCTGGTACCAAATTTATGGCTTCTATACACTTCCTTGCGATCTTGATCCAAAAAAGCAACATATTGTATTTTTTTAAAAAAAATTGGAAATGAAGGGTTTGTGTTGTACATAGGATGGAGTTTTTCACCAGTGGTACAATGGAGAGACTCAGGCATGAATTACCACCAGGGATATCGGAAAAATCCTAAATGGATTGAAAGGGCATCGTACATCTGTGAAACCAGCCCATGGAATCCATAGTAGACTGGCTTTTTCTAGATGCACACATTCCACAGATTTTTGAGCCATTAAAAAACCCATCTTTGGAATTGTATGCAAATCTGGACATACAAAATATAAAAGTTGCTGTAAAATATGCTAATGCGTAAGCTATTGTTAAACAACATTTTATGCACCTGTGATCTATCTTTACCCCTGCTGTGTAGCATTGTTGTTTTGGTTGTGGTTATTGTGGAGTGCTCTGCTTATTGACTTTACAGTGAGGTGAGCAGCATATGAAAATAATTTAAAACACCAGTGAAAGGTCTGTAAACTGAGGTGGATTTTTCCAAAGGGGTAAAAAAATCTGTCTATGAATGGATCACAGGATGAAGGGTAGTTGACACCTGTGCAAAGCACAGAGCGGAATGAAAGTGCTTGTTGCAGTTTTTTAAAGCAAAAGACTAATTAGAGGCCAACTCTACCATTGGGCAGCAGGTTCTATTAAAACATCATTATACATTTCTAACAGTCTCTAGAAATGGAGTCAATTGTCCCACTGCACCTGGGATTCTGTCACCTTCTTTGGGCAACAGATGCGGGTGAGGAAGCATGGGGTAGGCAACTTGTAATGCCATAGCCAGCAGTAGCTTGGTACTTGGAGTCATTTTAGAATTACAGTCTTGATGGTGGTGTATTGGCACATTACCTAGCTAAGGTAACTGGTAGGGTTTTATATTCAGGCCAGGAGGATGCGTCTGGAAGCTTCACCTGATTAGACACTACAGCAGTGTGTTGTTTTTAAGGACCAGTGTCCTTTTCAGAAGTCTGTGGCTTCTTCTAGGTAGTGAGGACCTGAAGAGTAAGCACCTGGCTTGGGAATGCTTCCAAGGGCTTCCCTATTCACTGGAAGGATCTGGGTTAGAGGATCAAGAAAAATGGATGTAGAAGCTAAGGTGGAAGAGCCCAGACTGGTTCTCAGTCCAGGAGCTGGATTTGGCTTCTCATCAGGTTCAGTACCACGAGACGCTTCAGTCTTTGAGGGTTCTTTATTCTACGCCTCCACATGAGAACCCAGTTGAAATTCCTTTCAGTACCAGATGAAGGCCTTTTGTATTTTTTAAAACTCCTATTACTCTGTTTACATTGAATGGCACTTTTATAGAAATGCTATTCCCAGATAGGTCTTCATGATATTACCCCTCCCTTCAAGGTTCCAATGTACTAGTTTGCTGCAGTGTTGGTTGAGCCAGCTCACACGCATTCATCTCTGAGACAGACTGTAGCTTGCAGATAGATATATAACTATAAAGAACTAGAAAAGCATGCAAAAATAAGCACCCTAAAACTCTGCATGGCTGTTGCGTGAGATTTGTGAAGAATCAGCCAATTATCTTAAATCACACTAGAGCCAAGTGGCTTTGCATGAATTTTATTAGCAGTTTTAAAAAGGGGTATGCAAATGAAAGTTTATCTTAGAGATGGAGGTCCACAAAACCCAAACTCAAAAACCAACAAACAACCAAAAACACATTTGGTTCTCTTTTAATCATCAGAATGGAAGTGGGTGGGAAATACAAGCTTGGCGATTTGGTAGATCCTTAGATAAACTAGTCTGCTCAATTTGCTTGGTTGAAAACAAGGCTGGTCCACATGTGGTTGCTGGCTTGATTTCAGAAGTCTTCTACAAGCCAGCAATTCAAACGTCTTGCAAGAGCAGGCTTGCCTTCTATGGCAGCCCACCTGAATGATGAGAATCAGAGGACAGGATGGCACACAGAGTGAGGCGGAAAAAGGATGACTTTAGCTGCCACTGAGACATAGACAGATTGCCCATAAATCTCTTGATAGAGAAAGGGTTCCTTTTGCCAGCATGAACATCTTCAGTGTCTCCTGCTCTGAATACTAGTTTGTAAGATAGAACTGTTGTGACTCTGTGGATTAGCAGGTGCCCTTTGTTCCATTGCCTGCATTTCGATGGAATCCATTTTCCATTTCCCAAATTTGTATTCATTTGCACTTGTCCTTGCACATAGTTACACTTACATGAGCATGTAAATCCCCCCAGTGTTGCAAATTTTCATGTTTTAATCTCTGCAGAGAAAGGAACCTTTTCATTCCGTCATCGTCATTACTGTTGCTATATTAGTATTATCTGGAAAGTAAAAAGCCAGTTTGGCAAGCTATATATGTTGTGGAAGAATCTTCTGTGGGATCCATGGGTCAGATGCAGAGTTATTTACATCTATGGCAGATTTCCCTTACATCCTGGTGGTCCCTGACATTCTAGGTGTAAGTTTATTTGTGTTTGAACACCCTCATTGAATCATCTTCAGTCAAGCTGAGCAGCTTCTTCAGATGATGTAAAGTAAACACCAACTAAGATCATGGCATCCGGTCCTATCACTTCCTCACACATAGATGGGGAAGAAATGGAGGTAGTGGCAGATTTCATTTTCCTGGGCTCCAAGATCACCGCAGATGGGGACTGCAGCCAAGAAATTAAAAGACGCTTGCTCCTGGGGAGGAAAGCTATGGCAAATCTAGACAGCATACTGAAAAGCGAGACATCACCCTGCTGACAAAAGTGTGTATAGTCAAGGCTATGGTTTTCCCAGTTGCAATGTATGGCTGTGAAACGTGGACCATAAGGAAGGCTGAGCACCGAAGAATTGAGGCCTTTGAATTGTGGTGCTGGAGGAGACTCCTGCGAGTCCCTTGGACTGGAAGGAGATCAAACCGGTCAGTCTTAGAGAAGATCAACCCTGACTGCTTTTTAGAAGGCTAGATAATGAAGATGAAACCCAAATATTTTGGCTACATAATGAAAAGGAAGGACTCCCTGGAGAAGAGCCTAATGCTGGGAACAATTGATGGCAAAAGGAGAAGGAGATGGCAGAGGATGAGGTGGCCAGATGGAGTCACTGAAGCAGTCAGTGTGAGCTTAGGTGGACTCCAGGGGATGGTGGGGGACAGGAGAGCTTGGAGGAATGTTGTCCATGGGGTCGTGATGGGTCGGACAGGACTTCATGACCAACAACAACAACAAAACACCAACCATACTGATTGTGGGGAACTTATGTATCTGATTAAAACCCTGAAGATACTGTTCGCTGTCCATGATTCTCTTTTCTCATTTTTATTTAGCAACTCGCTGATTCAGCATTCAGTCAAGAAATTGCTCTACCCAAGCAGTATATCTGTTAAGTTTATTTAGCATGCATCCAGAGTCAAACAAATTTGGAATGCATAACTACGGTTCAAACTCCAGTGTTCTACATTGGACTGCCTTTGAAGATAGTCAATAAACTTCTATTAGTTTAAATTAGGTAACAAAATGCATTTGTTTATTTATTTATTTAGGCATGTATATCTTGCCTTTTCAACTGCAGCTAACTACAGGAAATAAACTAACTACAAAAAAATCTTTACATTAACCATTTAAACAATTGTAATCCAATACTAAAATATTGAAATGCTTACCCTGCAGTCCATGGTCTCCAGAAGGGCATTCCAGAAGCTACAGAATGTGGTAAAATGGAGGAGGAGGATGGAGAAGGTCTGCTGCATTATTCCACCTTCCATTGGAGGTGGCCGAAGGATCTGCCACCATTATAGCTCTGCTGTTGGTGGTCCAATGGCAAAGAGAACAAATGGATTCCAGGGATTTGCCGCAGGTGGGTTGGGGTCCTGTGGTTCCCAAGCCACCTGCCTCCCCTTGGAAAAGGATACCAGACTTGGAGCTGCTATTCCAGCTTTCCTTTCTGGAAGTAGTGGGAAAGAACAGAGTGCAGAATCAAGGAATATGTGCAAGGCTGCCTCATTCCAATCTAACGATGTTTGGATTTCACATTTCCTTGAATGTTTCTTCTTCTCTGAGACCTATTGTAGAGGGATGCCATTCTGCTGCCAGATGAAACTATGCTTGTTTGGACCAGGCATTTTAATCCTGTTAAGCTGGGTGCAGCTGAGATGCCCTGGCATCGCTTCTACAAGCTCATTGCAGCCAACAGGTGAATGGTAATTTTGTTTTTGTTTTAACCACCACACCCCTTTTAAAGGCAATATACTCTTCCAAGGACTTCAATGGCAGGAATGAACCATATCAGATGGAATGCTGGTAAAGTTCCTGGGTTGCTTGAAGGGCATGTTGGGGATAATGGGAACCTTTGAACCCTCTGACAGGTTCATTTCTTCTTTTGCATATTTGTACACATTGCCCTGCTGTTTTGAAGTTTTGCATTTTTATCCTGTTGGAGTTGAGGTTTTAACTTTGCAGACCACCCAGATTGGTCTATTGGGCAGTGCAGAAGTATAGTTAACATAAATGAATGCATTATAAGCATTATTATTTGCAAACAGTTCTGCATGTATTTTTGAATATATTTTTGCAAGCCTTTTTATATGCTTCTTTGTATGCAACATTCTGTAATGTACACATTTTGTGTACAGACAGAGAGAGACATGGGCAGAGAGAAAATGGAGAGAAACAGGAATCACAAAATGTATAAAGTTTTAGTCTAGGAAGCAGAAAATTCACATTTAAATGCAGACAAAAGAAATGCCTTTTCCATCATGTGGATCTAAATAATACTACATGTCCGAAAAAAGAACTGGGTTATTAAAATAGGACAGCTTGAAAACATTACAACTTTAGTACTTTCCATTTTCCCCTTCCATTTTCCACAACAATGAACCATCGGAAACCTTCAATCATTACTTTGATTATAACATATCATGATCACAAAGGACCATTGCATTTTTCATATGAACCACCGCTTCAGGTTCAAGAGGGAGAAGCAAATGTGAGCACAGTTCCCTGTTCCCAAATTCAAATATCCACTTGCCTTTCAAGAACAAAATAGCCAATATCAAAGTGATGTTTTTGAAAAGACAGCTCTCCCAAGTTTATACTATCAAATAACCACTCCTTTTAATCCCTTATTTTCATTAAACCAAACTTTTGGCATCACATTGCTTAGAGATGCTTGCAGGGTTTTTTTTTATTTATTATTTTTTTGGTGGTAGGAGAAAGAAACTCACTTGAATTGAAATTGTCTCAGTATAACATAGAAGAAAAATCCAATGCTATAAAATTAATGAAAGAAATCAGTTTTTTAAAAAAATCAATGACAAGTCAATGACAACTGAATGCAGCACTTTAAATGTGGCTGATGCTAAGAGCTATCTCAGAAAGAATTAATCTGAACTTTCTGAACTCTTCACTTTTATTCCTATTCTTTTTTCATATATATCTTATGCCTGTCAGTGAAGTTTTTTGCTCTTCCAACAGCTTTAAAGGCTATCTTAAGATGAGCATAAACTAGTAAAAAAAGTATCATCTTTCACAGAGAAGACTTTAGAGTGCCATCTGGAGTTTTGGAATGATTAAACAGTTCTTCTTTTATTTGATTTTAAAGCAAAAGCTCTTTGAAATTTTAATTTGGCCAGTTGTTCAGTGATTTTTTTTCTTATGAAAAATGTTTCCAGTTTAGAAATAGGCATGGCTACTTTTTCTGGTGCATAGCCAGAATTCAGCATAAACCCACCCCTTAATAGATAGACTCTTCACACACACACAATCACACACACTCTTTTTGGAAGAAACTTGAATAAAATAATAAGAACTGTACAGTAAATCAATGCCATTCTTCAGAATTCATGGCAAGGGATGAATGTGCATTGAGATGAAGGCACTTGTCTTACTGATGGGGACTATTGTGATTCAAGAAATAGGTAGAACCTAACATAATTAGTTATCAGTTGAAAGGAGATCTCTTCTGACCCTTCATGAATCACGTTTATATGTTAAAGACAAGTAGAGAGCAAATTGGCAGAGTAAGTTTAAATTGGAACTTGAAAATCCATGTAGCCCTGGGAGCTTTCAATAGATTCCAAACGCAACTTCTGATAGAGAAGAAAACATCTAGCAACTTCCATTGGTCCTAGCCATTGCGTGGCTTGCAGTATGACAATCATTATTATTACAAGTAGTAGTATCATCCATTTGTTCATATCGCCCCTATTGCCAGTGATGGGGACTCAAGGCTTCTCACAATGTGAAAATGCATACAATATAAACATAAAATATACAAAAGTAAAAAATAAATTAAATTGGATATAAAAATGGAGCAGGTGCCCATATTAAAAATATTAACCACCAATATAAAGAATGCAACTAATCCAGGTGAAAGATCTCTTCTTGCTGATGTCAGAGTGTAGCACACAGAATGATCAGTTCAAGTTGTGGCAACCCAGATTCAGGCTGGACATCAGGAAAAGCTTCCTCACTGTCAGAGCAATACGACAGTGGAACCAGCTGCCTAGAGAGGTGGTGGGCTCTCCAACACTAGACACATTCCAAAAGAAACTTGACAGCCATCTGATTGGATGGTGTAACTTGGTGTCCTGCAACAGCAGAGGATTGAACTCAATGGCTTTCATGGCCTCTTCCAATTCTAGTATTCTATGATAGATCTTTCCTTCCTTCCTTCCTTTTTTCAAGGAGCCATGGACCACCACGAAAACATATCATAATTTTCAAGCAGTGTCAATGTGCGTTTCTGTCAACAATACTTACCTTGCAGTAGTTATATGCTGAAACGGTGCTGACAAAACTTACAAAAATAATCTAAGTTTTCCTTGATCCATTTCTCTCCTGCTGTGCTTGTAACGACTTACACAGGGCTCTCTGAGCTTGCAATCCCCTAGCCTTATTCAGGCCAGTGTATGGATTGCCTGGTAGATTCTTAGCAGATTTCATCCATGCTGTATGCTGTACTAGGTCTGGTCTTTGTTCTTTCCACCTCCATCCCCTTTAGATAAATGCAAGTGGGTATTTTTTTTCTTCCTTTCTTTGTATTTTGAAGTTGCATGGAAATGTTATCTTAACATATATAAAGATGTGCTTTTGAACTTTCTCACAAGGACACTAATCATGGGCATTTCTGAATATATTTCAGATTTATTTATCTATTTATTTTAAACAAACATTTGTACAGCACCCAATTGTGCCACAGCACTGCTGGGCGGCTCACAGTCAAAAGATAAAAACACAATAAAAAACTAACAAGAACTACAATACCAGATTCAAAGAAGCATGATGTGTAATATGGTCCAATGTGCACATTTGTCCAAGACGGTCAATGGAATTTGCTATGACCGAATTCTTCAAGGAGTTTGTTATCCTTGGATAATAAAATCAACATAAGGGCTAATTTGGCTACTGCAGTTAAAATAAGGCAATGCTAAGCATTTGGTATTGTTTTGGGTTGGAGAGAGAAAACTATGACTAAACTTGCAGGATCATATTACAAAAACAATTACAGCCTATTGTAGTTTAATAAACAATGACCTTTTCTTCCTTTTCTCCTCCTCCAATACATTCAAACCATGTCAGATATATATCATAATTGTTAGTTTTTATTTAATTACTTTGACTTAACATAGCTATTTAATTTCAGAATCTGATCAACAGCACACTGTGGGTGTTGGTTAAAAAATGTCCAATGCATTTGTGGAAGTGCACATACTAATGAATATGCTTAGGACTGCAGGTAGGCAGAGCAATCCTGTTGGCAGTCTCTCTCTTTCTTAATATGTGTGTTGGGGCAGGGGATATGAAGGTGGAAAACCAACTTATTAAATCTCTTCTACGATCAGGCTGGCAGGGCAGAGGAGAGGGATCAGTGGGTGTTTATGTAGGAGTCTGGTTCAGGGTTTCCATTTTTTCTTAGTATTTTCTATCCTACCAATGCTAAGAAGAATGCCTAACTCTACTGGGAGAATAGTGGGGCTGTGGGACTGCTATGGATCTCACAGATTCAAATCATCTCCTAACCTTGGAAAGCCAGTGTGGAGTGGTGGCTAGAAGACTGGGCATCTTGAGATCTGGGTTGTCCAGATCCTCTTATCCAGGAAGTTCATTTGGGGACTTTGGGATAGTCACGCACCCTTAGCCTAAGCTACCGCACAGGACTGTACTGTGAGAATAAAATGGAGCTGTGTAAGATACCTTGGGTTCCTTACAAGAGTAAAAAGGTGAGATATAAATGCAATATGAGAACAGCAACAGAAATAAGAAAGGACAGTCATGGCATGCCCTCAGCATATCTCTTGTTTGTATGCTTGATGTCAGAGTTTCAAGGCTGAAGAAGCACCCTCCATTTGCACGCAGCTAATAGTGATAGTGTTAATGGGGAAGGGCAGAGTCCCTGCTTTGCATGAAGAAGCCTCAGGTCCAAGCCCCAGCATCTTCAGGCAAGATGTAGAAAGAGCCTGAAAACTCCAAGGAGCAACTGGCCATCAGTGTTGTCAACACTGGACTAGAAAGACCAAGTATAGTTCTGCTTCCTGTGCTTCTATTTAGGATTTTTGAAAAGGTTTTTTAAAATTTTGCATAAGAAGCAAATTTGTGGCTGGAACATGAGCTGACCAAAGAACCAAAACATGCATCTGTCCCTGTCCTTCACTCTATGCTGGATTCAACATCATTGTAACAAATCTGTTGCTCATTGAAGAGCATCTGGTTGAAGGTTGACATCTTTTCCATCTGTGATTGCAAGAATTTAGTTTCCATGCTTCTGTCCACGATTGCCTGACAGGCAGAATGCACTTCTGGCTGAGTCTGGAAAATTTGGCCTGATTATCTCTACTGCATGGGAATAAAAACTGGTTTGCATCACTGGAGAACATGTTACTCTTTGGTTTGTGTTTGTGTGTCTTTTAATCAGACACACTGGCAGACAGATGCTTTGATCAGATTGGCAAACAATCCCCACAATGATGTCCAAAAGTTCTCTTGGGCAGCATGTGCCGTGACAGTAATGCAGATCTACGTTGCATGGTGCCAAACTGATTTGCTCTAGCACAAGAGCAATAGTGCTTGCAGGTGTGATGAACTTTCGCGGGAAACCGGTCATAGCAGGAAACACTACTGGTGCTGCCCCAGAGGTTGCTTCTGCAAGCACAAAGCAATTGACATTATTGTTCATCCCACACAGGATGCTACTCATGGTAACTTATGGAGAGCACTTGAAAATCTGTCTTGTCCTGCCTGGTTCATCTCCGTTCCTTACAGCACAGTGACTTTTCTCAGGACATAATAGTAGGGAGAGAAAAACAAGACAGAACAAGCGGTACTCAAAATCACGACTCATAGAAACTTCTGCAGATTTTAAGCAATGCAATTCAAGGAATGTTTTCATGCTGATGTACTTCTGTTTTTCTATGCATGTTAACATCTTACTGAATCCAATGTATTTGTTATATGGTTAGCTCCTGTTTTCAGTCTCCATACTATGTAGTCATCAATCTCTAGCCAAAGTGCAATATTTTCTTTCACAGGAGAGATAATGGGGGTTGCAGGGAGGGGGCTTACATTATTATCATTGCCTGCATGTTGGAAAACATATGTTTTCAACCTAATGCAACATGAGGACTAGGCACTTAAGACCATAGTCAGATTTTGCACCTGATACCATATTCCTCACTTTAAAAAATGTGGAGCTAAGCAGGCTTTCAGCATATAATGCATTTTTTCTTACAAAGGATGATGTTTTTATTATTATCTTCACACTTCTAAATAATATACATTTTCTTTTTTGAATGGCATATGGTAGAGACAATATTATCGTAATAAGGAATGATAGTCTCCATGAAATGAATTTTGAAGAAGGCATATAAGAATACAAAATATCATGTAAGCCAGGCACAACTAGCAAAACACAATGATATGCGATCACGAACACATAAAATTAGGATATGAGAACTTGAAACTCTCAGGTTAACCTATTGTTCTATCATTCTCAAGAGGGCAAACACAGGAAATGGAAAGGGGATAATTGCCTCCCTCCCTGGCTACACAAAACTGGGAAGGATCTGCCACAGAATGTCGACCTTTCTAAAGACTTTCATTTGATACCCACTCATATGGCCTCAGAAGAATCTCTGTCAGAAGTAATGTATCAGTAAGGAAGTTAGGCAGGAACCTTGGTGTCTCCCTTAAAGGGATCCTAGGAAACTGCCTCAGCGATTCATCTTGCTTTTCTGTTTTACCAAACAATAGTAACACCCAAGGAATGACACAAAGGTCTTCCTCGTCATCTGCTACCTGGGCCTTCTAGAAGCAGCACTGCTAAATCTATAAACTTAGCTAAAGTGGCATAAGTGCATTCTGAAACTATGGGATTTACAATCAGAACTTGTAGGGATCAACAGCAATGAAGGTGGCTTTGAAAAGGAGATTAGGCAAATTCATGGTGGATAAGGCAAGGAATGGCCACTTACTTTGTTGGCTAGATGCTATCTCCAGGGGAGATAGTCCACCTGGGATTACCACCTGCTAAACAACATGAGCAGGAAGGCACTATTGCATTGATGCTCAAATTGTGGATTCCCTACAAGAAGCAAGAAAAAATGACTATGTGGTTTGGTGTTTGTATACATTTAATTTATTCATTTCAATTGGTTCTTATTTTTTATTTTTTTGGAGATGGGAAGTATGGGAAGCTGAATAGTCTGAGGATACACAAAGTATAGAGGCAAAACTCCATGGAATCTATCCCTGCATTGTTCATGGACTTCCTCCTATCCTCAGCCTTCTTTTAGAAAGTGAGCCAAACCCAGAGGAAGTCTGGCACATTTGCAGAACAGAGTTTGCAAAACTGACGATCTTCCCCTGTGTCATATGCAGCACAGACAAAAGCTGCTGCACAGGATGTGCAGGAGGGACACAGCTTGCACACTGCTTGCACAAGGCTCAGTCTCTGGTGAGCAATGCAGAAATGCTGGCCTCACAACCTCATGAAACAGACCAGAGCCTGGGGAGTCTTGAAGCCAAAGGATTCCCACTCCCAAAAGGGTCTCATCGCATCCCCACTCAAGTACAGCTCACTTGCTCTCCTATCACTTCTGCTGGTGAGATACCAACACCCATGGCTATTTCTGTGGGCACACCATGGGACCTTTGAGCAGTGTAAGTTTCATCCCTCTGCCAGCCCCAGTTCTCTGCTTCTGTCTGTGTGATTGGCTTGCTTTTACCTCTGGGATGATCTTCAATACCAGCACCAGCATTTTGGTAATCCAACTCTATTATTGTAAACTTCTTTATGGACTTTGGGATGAAAATTGGGGCACTCATCTCATTAAATAGCCCATTAGTGAATGTTCATCAGAGGGCACACAAAAAAAGCCAAACTAGCTGCAGAATCTGCTGGGCAGGTACACAGGCATCCATGCTCAGCCAAATCATGCTGGTGGCCTTCTGGAGGGCACTTCCTAGATGAACGGAAAGCCGCATGTAGAGAAAACAAAACAAAACAGCATCAAACTGAGAGGGAGAGAGGGAGAGGTGGGGGAGGTAGGAAGGGACCAAAAACCATCTCTGCTGCTCTTCCCATCCTACTTACTACATTCCGGCAGACTTAATATCTGAAAGGAGGTTTCTAGAAATCTAAGTAGATATATCTCTCACTCCATTTTAGATCTTGCCTGCTTATTCCTCTCCCCCTAGGGATGTGGGAAAATCCATCCAGATTGTATTTTAATGTGCACTGAGCTAATTTTGCATTTTCAACCAAATATTCAAATGTGAAACTTATTTACTATGTATTTGGGGGATGGGGGTTAAGCATCAACACAGAATTCAGGATGAACCCAATCTAGGGCTGGAAAAAGTAGAAACTGGTAGAAACCCAAATTGTCAGATGTGTCTGTCGCTAGCCCCACCTCTTCGTATGTGATCCTGCAGGGAGAGGCTGATCTTTTTTTTCCATACAGTGCATAGCAATGTTTGGATGCCTGCAAAGTTCAATGTACAATAAAAATATAGAATGCAAAAATAGAACTCGGTTGGGTGGAGATCAGTAAACAACAGAAATAGAAAACTTGCCAACATAAAATCTACAAGTTTTCATATCTTCTTTGTTATTCCTACCCCCTTCCCCGCCTCGCACACACAAGTCAAAAAGGGGGAAGGGAAGGAAGAAGGGGGGGGAAGCCTCTTATCCCCAATTCCCCTTCTCAGACTAAGGGTCTTTTATAACAGGCCAATAACCTTTGAAAACCCAGCAGCTTTCAGAAAATACTTCAAATCTTCCTTATCCTTGTGCTTAAGCACTGTTTCACAGCAACCCTGCTGAAAAACTGATTTCACAACGTTTTCACTGTTCAGGTGTGGCAGGAGAAAGAAGCAAAGGAAAGATTTACTGATGGTTTTATTTAGTGCTTATTAGAAGCTTTCCTAGTTAGCCCTTAAAGCCTTTTGAAAAGGGGCAAGGAAGATAGGTCCCTTCTTCATTTCAGTCAACCATACCCTAATCCACCGGACAGTGCTTTGGTGTATCCCAAAACTCCTCAGTTTCTCCACCAGGATATCATGGGGCACTTTGTCAAAGGCCTTGCTGAAATCCAGGTATACCACATCCACTGCATCCCCTCCATCTAGCCATCTCGAAACCTTGTCATAGAATTCCACAAGGTTTGTCTGGCAGGACCTGTTTTTGCGGAAGCCGTGTTGTGTGGCTGTCAGCCTCCCTTCCCTATCTAGCATCACTGGATCTCTCTCTATTAGGAGCCTTTCCATTGTTTTTCCTACACTGGACGTAAGGCTAACCGGTCTATAATTCCCCATGTCCCTTCTACTACCCTTTTTGAAAATGACTCTATATCTTTCCCTGAAGATATTCTATAGAATGACTCTATATCTTTCCCTGAAGATATTCGATTCTGTCCCATGAAAGTGGCTCCTGGGAAAATAGTTGAAAGATTGTGGCACTTGACCAAAAGTTCAACGCAAGCATCATAAAGTGAGTAATTGCTAAGAAAAAGGGATCTTGATTTCTGTTGCTGATGCAGGTTGGCAGTCTGTAAGGAAACAGAAGTGGTGGCTGGAAACTTGTGCACATGTAACAACTCTGAAATAATTTTAGAAGTGGAAAGCTGACAGAGCAGAACTGGGGACAGCCAAACTCCAGGGGAGCAGGGCTGGTGTCAAGTGCAGGGATGTCCCAGCACCAGCAGAGGGTCACCTTGCAGAAGAGGCCACCTGGCAAGATCACCTTAGTGATGTTCCTCATCTTCATCTTTGCCTGTATTTCAGTTTGGCTCAAACAGCCCTTATTCGATTCCTTCTAAGGAGACACATTTAGGATTCCACTAGCTCTTTTCACTTCCAAAATGTGTCACCGCAGCACTCTTTGATAGTTAAGATGCACATACCGCTCTGTGTGTGTGTGTGTGTGTGTGTGTGTAGGGTGGTGAACTAGTCTGGAATCTTTAGCAAATTACCTGCTGGGAATAACAAATGATACCACTGAAATGTTTAAGTTTTTCTGTTTCACACTGAAGGCGAGAAGACATCCTGGAATAGTTAACCAGCATTTCATTATGGTAAATGGGCCTGCCATATTTTCTCAGCTAACATGTGTCTTTCTTCTTACTCCCACTGTTCAATTATCTAAATTTCTCATGTGAATAAATTGGAACTTTGCAGACAGCTGTGTGCTTTGTGCGGTAACTTTATGGAGTTATTCTGTGTACGTGTGCGTGTGTTGGTCTGGTTTAAACTGACTGCTTGTCTGTTTAATTAGCAACACAGTTTCTTCTCCTAGTAAATGATTCACATCTCTCCTGAACAGCAACCTATTTTTTTTCTTTTTGTAGATATTTAGGAATTGTGTTAGACAGCTCTCATAACAGTGTAAGATCTCCTGCAAGGAAGACCCCTGGCCACACCCCGGCCAGCAAGCACGCTGGCATGTTGCACGAACCAGCATGAAACGCAGACCTGCATATAGATTGGGTCTGCATGTAAGGAGAGGTCTGGCTCACCTGGAGGTGTCTTTTGTGTGTAGAGTGGCTTCACACACCATCCAAATGCATGCAGTAATAGCAGAGGTGTGCGATCTTTCTTGCTCCCTTTAGCAGTCCATGCAGATATGGCTACATCTCATGTATCATCACAAAGCCACATGCACTCGCTTAGTCATACTGAAGAGATACTTTGAGGAAGCAAAGCTGGAGAGCAATCCTATGGTAAGTGGAAGCATATCATCTCCCAAAACCAAAGATGCTGCTACAACCTTGGGAGGGGAAATTTTAATGAGGATCTGCCTGCTCCTCCTATCCACAGTTGCTTTAGAAAGCTCCATATTGGCCTTTTTCTTGAGAATGCAATATGGGGAAAAAGGAGGTGCCATGGATGAACAGGAACCCAAAGCCCCTCAACTCCCATCCCCCGATGTCTCCTGTAGACACACTAAATCCGACAGGGAGGTGAAGAGCACCTCCATCACTCTTCCTGCTTTGCTGGGTGGCTGCTGCGTGCAATAGTGACCAGAGGCCAAATCATTCCTGGGGCAGGCACAGAAGGTTCTGCTGATGAACCTTCCTCCAGAACATCTGTTTGAATTGTCCCAGAGTTTCAGGGGTGTGGGACAGGTATGTAACTAGTAATGCTGTGATGAGGGACCTGGGAAAGCTGAAAGAGAAAAGCTCCCACAAGTTATTCTGCAGATCAAGTTACTTTTGTCAGAGAAATGGGTCCAGAGGAGTGTGGATTCTGCCTCAAGACTGACTGTTTCTGAATCGTGCAGATTCTGCGGATGTGCAGATCATTATTGTTTTGCACATTTGTGCATATTCACATGCATGCATTGCAGAAATGTGCATTTGCAAAGAGCAATGGAAGACTAGTAAATAAATCTGATTTCATCGACGGACAAATGATTCAATGAAAGATGCCTGGCAATCTGTAAAAGGTAGACAGACCAGGTTAATAATATCTACACATTCCTAGATACATTCCAGCTGAGAAAAATATTTATGAACTGGTCTTAGCATTAGAGCCAGAATCCTGGAAATGCAGAGTGTTTTCTTTTTGTTTGTTTTTGCAACACTCAGAAAGATTAATCTAGAATCTAATTCCATCTGGTGTTCTTTCAGATAAATGTGTCATTTAAAATAAACCCTTTATAGGTAGTGTAAAACTGTGCCATGAAGATCAAACACACAAACCAGCAAACCATTTTTAACCTTATTAAGGCTTGGTGCTTTTCTGCATGGAGGATTTCATCTGACAACACACCACTATAAAGAACAATTACATTTGTTTGGAGATTACAATTACATTCTGCCATGATTTACTGTTTAGCTAGTATTGAGCGTGATGAGTGCTCAATTTCTAATTATACCATTTGTTGTCACACTTATGTTCTGTTCCGTGCAGTTTAATCTGCAAGCACATCCTTCAGCTTGTATTCCTCTGTGTCAGCCTGGAGCTCATGACATGTACCACCATTCACTGCCAATGCAACTGAAGGATAGGTTCCTTTCAGTAAATATGCATGAGAATTTGTTGGCATTTATCAAGTTTTCCATGGGGGGAGGGTGGGACTAGATTTTTCAAAAGGATATAGGAAAAACAGAAAGGAGTACTAGGGACTGCAGAACTTTCTTCTGACTAAGCAGGCCCAGGATTAATCTCCGATCATACTTTCTGGGGATGCACAGACATTTCTTTGGCTGAAAAACCCCCGGCTTGTGCTGAGACAGTTCAAACTTTTGTGACTGTCCCAATTGAACATTTACAAGGAATTGCACTTCTGTGAGCATTCACTCTGTTGCTTCTGCATTTCCCTGTTCTTGGATTCCTCCCCAAACTGGGGCAGGGGGACAATAAAGGTGATGGAGATACTCCAAACCGTGGCAAACATCTTCTCTCTTCTCTTCTGTGTACCATGTCCTGCAACATTTCAGCAGGTTCCTTTGAATGTCTCCCTGAGGACATTTTTTCCAGTGTTTCTGGTTTGCAGATTGTCCTCTTCTGCTGAAAACTGGCCTAGGTTTATACTGCATAGTGCCTCTGCATGCCATGGATGCTGACACAGCACCCTCTGGAGAAATTCTAAGGGGACAAGATGTATGGATTCCTACCTTCTGTAAAGCATAGAGATCAAATAATCACCATGCAGCGAGAAATCTAATATGGTTTCATCCAACTCTTTAAAGATTAAAAATCATGCCCATCTCTGACAAATGTCTCTTCTATTTTAAACCCTACCATTTGGGTGTGTGTGTATGGGAATGATAGTGGGAAGGTGAATGGTCTTTTGTAGGTCATCACTGAAGGAAAGCCATTGTACACAGCCCATTGGTTGACTGACTCCTATCAAATCCTTGCTTCAGTGCTTGCTTCCAAGAGAGGATCTAGGATAGTTCTTAAGCTCCATCTTCTCTGCATTATAAACTCAGTCATGTGTTCACCTATTTTATTCTTCTTTTAAAGCTGAATTTAACTTGGGCATGAATCTTCATTTTCTGCAATGCATTCTTACCAATTTTTCATTCTTGAATGCAATGACATTTCTAAAATATCTAAAATCAATAGCCCCCATGAAGTAAGAAGTTCTTTGGTCAAATGTGTGCTACCCTTTTTAAAAATGACATAATTTGTTTAATTCTTTATGTTTTTCTGAGAAAACATTTGGCACATGTTATAGACAGGGTAAGTAATAGTATTTCAAATGGGTCCTGCAAAAAATAAAAAACCAGCATGATGTGCTTCTGTGAAGGATACTGTAGATTCTTGAAGATGAGGTTCCAGAGATGGGCAATCCTACAAATATGGGCAGCTCATGTCTGTCAGAAAGTATGATTAAGCTCAACAAAAGACACCTTATTAGCACAATATACTTAAACAACAAGGATAATTCCTATGGTAACTGTGCAATATCTGCCAACTTGCAGGTTGTAAGGACTTCTTCTGTGAGCTTGATTATTTGAGCCAGAATAGTAGAAGGCTGGACTTTTATCCAAGTAAGACAAATTAGTAAGCCCAGATACACTGCAGTAAAGCTGTAGTGTTTGGCTCCTGTAAAAATACAGAATAGCAAATCTTAAGTTCCTGATTTTCTAAAATTCCAGCAGAGACTTCCCTGGGCCTGCCCCAAACATGAGTGTATAACGCTAAAGTTATGTTATATTCTCAATATTTTCCCTGCATGGAACCTCAGGTGACTTACATAATAATCTCCTTTCTCTCCTCCATGTTATTCTTACAACAACCCTGTGAGGTGTGTTAGGCCACCTTCAGACTTTCAGATGCTCACCATGCAATTGGAACATATGTCATGTGCCAACACATGGATGCCGAATCTCCTCAAATGCATTGAATCCAAGAAAATGTATCTTAGATTCAAGAGCTAGGGAAGGCAAAGGGATGGACTACTTTGGGTTCACCTGAGAAAGCAACTCAGGAACAGGTGCTTCTGGAACAGTGTCAGAAAACCTGGCCTCTCTAGTCTTCTCCCATCACCACCCCCAAAACAACCCTTTTATCCCGCTTCAAGGAAGATTTCCTGACCTCATAGAGCACTAAATTTCTTTCCATGTTGGCTGCAAGGGCAAGGGAGAGGGGAGCTGGAATTGCAGTTCTCAACTCCAAGGTTGGAATGCAGTCTCCAAAATAAAATAAAATGAAAAATAAAAACCCTACAACTGTCCATGACAAAACAGACTGCAGTCTGGGGAGTTGGACCTGGCAACCCAACAGATTCCCACTCCTAAAAAGATTCCTCACACATCCCTACCAATAGTCTCTGCAAACTGCCTAGGGGCCATCGTTGCTCAGTTATTAACTTGATCCTACGCCAGTTTTGACACCAAATAAGTACTTTAAATACATGATTTTCTTCCACCCATCTATAAATCTAAATACATATTGTGATATGTTTAAATTGCCAAAAATAGTGTCACAACATTCTACTATGTGCAAAATTTATTGGACAGCTCAGGCCCAATCTGCACATTTATCGGGCAGGTCCACAGCTGAAGTCATTCCATGCAGGAATTGACAAGGTTCTATTTCTTTCAGCATCCATTTGCAGGTTGTTGATGCTGCTGTTTCCCCCAAATCAACCAAGAAATATTTTTTGCAGGGAAATAAAAGCCGGAGGACAGGTGAGGATGAGGTGCGTTTGCCTTTTGCAACATTTCGGACCCTATGCAATTCTGTCAGCAGCCTACACCAGCACTGCATGGAAAACAAGTCCGCTCATGTCAGAAACAGTAGCAGATTTTAAATCCAACTTTTACCACCACTTGATAATCTTGACTACAGTGCTAAAGGTTGTACTCACAAAGAGTTACATTCGTGAACATTTTTTAACTGTAATGGTAGTGCTTGTATGCAATGATGCTATTTACATATGGCATAATGTAAATGTTTATTTTATGCAATTCTGTCAGGCTTAATTCAAAACATTCCCTCAGGCAAATTATGGCAACACATTCTGCCATACAGGAAGCAGAACGTGCATTATGCGCAGCCTCATCTGTTTCAAATGCCAACAAACACTAATCACAGCAGACTCTGCTTAGGGTAAACAGGGCCCACAGCACATGCAAAGCAATATACCCTAATCATGAATCAATGAATTTCATACACACACTAATTAAGCTGCCATCGAAACTCATGTATTTAATACCAGCATCGATTGGTAAACTTAAGCTAATCAATATGTTTAATTAACAAACCAATTTATTACAGGAAAAACAAACGCGTTTGCTAGTCAATGCAATCAATAGAGTAAAAGCCAAGCTAGTGTGTAAAACACATCATATATCTGAATCTGGGCTTGTTACATACCTTGCTTGTCTTCAAAGGAGAATCAAAATCTTTAATTCAAATTAGAATGGCCATGGAAGCAGATTTCCACAGGCCTGCAACAGGCTGTCTTGTACTATAAGCTGCACACTGCAGGCAAACCACTGCTTTGCTTCTGCCTCAATGGCTCTGGGAAGTTTTAGGACATCACAAATCATTCCTGAATCACGCATCACTTGGAGATTGCAAAGCAGGAGAAATCCTTCATTGGTAGGTCATGGCAAGCTTACCCGTGATGGTACCGAGCAGTAGTGAGTGGTTCATGATGTTCTGTATAGATATGAACAACTGGGTCTAGACACCATTTCAATTTTCTTTGATACTTCTAATATAGCATCACAGCAGTGCATGTGGAAGATTAGAATGGTGGCTCACACTCATCTTTTGGTTGGTTCGTTGGTTGCCAGATTGTGCCTCGCCCTTCGCAACCCCTTGGTCAACATTCCTCCATGCTCTCCTATCCTCCACCATACCCTTGAGTCCACCCAAGGCCTGCACCACTGCACCAGTGACCCCATCCAGCAACCCCAACCCCTGATGTCCCCTTCTCCTTTCGCCCCCTCTTTTCCTCTTTTCTTCTCATTAGGTGCCCAAAGTATTTTTGCTTCAGCTTCAGTATCTGTCCTCCTAAAGAACAGTCAGGCTTTATCTCCTCTAAGACTGATTGGTTTGATCTCCTTGCATTCCAAGGGACTCTCATCAGTCTTCTCCAGCACCACAATTCAAAAGTCTCAATTTTTTGGTGCTCAGCCTTCCTTACAAAAACCATAGCTTTGACTATACAAACTTTTGTTGGCAGGGTGATGGCTCTGCTTTTTAGTATGCTGTCTAGATTTGCCATAGCTTTCCTCCCAAGGGGCAAGCATCTTTTAACTTCTTGGCTGCAGTCCCCGTCTGCAGTGATCTTGGAGTCCAAGAAAATAAAATCTGTCACTACCTCCATTTCTCCCCCATCTATTTGCCAGGAAGAGAGAGGACCGGATGCCATGATCTTAGTTTTCTTAATGTTGAGTTTCAAGCCAACATTTGTACTTTCCTCTTTTACCCGCACCAAGAGGCTCTTTAGTTCCTCTTCACTTTCTGCCATTAGAGTGGTATCATCTGTATATCTGAAGTTGTTGACATTTCTCCAGACAATTCCAACTTGTGCTTCATCTAGCCTGGCCTTTTGTCTGATGTGCTCTGCATATAAGTTAAATAGGCAGGGGGGATAATATACACTGGTCTATTATGACAATCAAAATAGTTGTTCCAAGCCCTTTTGTGTTGATTGCAGTGTTGTAAACTACAAGTAAGCAAAACTGTTGAAACTTCAACTTCTAGGCAAATAGTCTGGCGTGCCAAGAGGTGATGTTCTTAACATCTAGCAATCTACTTTCTGTCCAGCCCCAAGCTGTAAAGAAAGAGAAGCCCAAGGCAGGATTTATTGTCAGGTGTTGTGGTTTCTGAGGATCTGATATGATGGATTTATCACAGCAAGGGTCACCAGACAGATTGCTGGACTGAAGCTCACTTAATATGTGTATAGGTTTCATTTCTAGTCATGTGTTTATAGTGCCAGGTAATGGTGACAGTCTGTACAGTGATCCTAAAAATATTTTTAGTATCTTGTACTGTTGAATATATTTGATCTTAGAATGTCTCTTGCTATGCTTTCCATCATGTTTTCCCCTTTTTAATATGTACTCTCTTGGAAGGAAGGAAGGAAGGAAGGAAGGAAGGAAGGAAGGAAGGCAGGCAGGCAGGCAGGCAGGCAGGCAGGCAGGCAGGCAGGCAGGCAGGGGGATGAGGGAGAGGCAGAGGGAGAGGGAGAGGGAGAAATTATTTTGCCTGACAGGCATAAGGAATTTTGTCTGTTTGGGAAAGATTGAAAGTTGCAAATATATCTGATGAATGAGTTATTAGATAACCTCTTTTTTCATTTTAGTGATACTACTTGCAATATTAGTAAATTTGCTGTTAAATCTATTTCCTCTTACTGGCACTAAGTATGCAGAATGTGACCTCTCAGAACTGCCTTGAAGGCTCCCCAAAGAAGACTGAAGACACTGAAGGGAATTATTTCAAAGCAAAATTGCTCTTGCCAGCCAGAGGAAGGGGAAAAAAGAAAAAAAGAAAAGAAAGAAACCTATGAAGTTGGAAATTCCTAGTAGAGAAGCATTAAGTCTCCTTGACTACAAAATTTCTCTTCTTTTGCATTCTGCTCTCTTCTCCTAAGGAGTATAAAATGATCTGAAAAGTCTTGCATAAATAATTGATTTCTTTGATACGAATTCCTCCTGCATGTTACAGTTTTGTCTTGGTTTCCTCTCTGCAGATTTTACCTTCAGAGACACTCTACATTCTTTGTCTCGTGTGTGCTTTGTTTATACTATGGTGAAAAGGTCTCAAAAAAGGTAGGTTGAGAACTTGGTTTTGAATGTACACCCCTGGATCCATTTTCAAATAGCACTCATACACTTTCCCAGGAAGCATCAAGCCCAACCTGAAATGTCTCCAGTATTTTAGATGAGTATCCTTGCTTCTTGATAGTGAGGGGAAAGTTATGATCTGAAGTTCAGAACACAGAGTGGAAGCTCTGAACAGACAGAGGATCCTGGGCACACAGATGACTATGAAGCAATCCAAAATTAGGGCCATGTAGAACTGCAGCCTTGAGCATATAAATGGGGCTGTCCAGCCATCCCTGTAAAGGACTCAGAGAAGGAGAACGCCCAGAAGCGGAGCATCAAAGAGTATTTGAATGAGAACTTGCTGTTTTCCCCTGAAGCAGACTTCATTTGGATCTTTCTTAGGATCCCTTGTTGATAAGACAAGAGAAAGGGACAATCAAAGTAGCTGGTAGTCTGTGAATAGAATACTGAACTAGATGGACCTTTTTTTCTGATCCAGCATGACTCTTTTTTATGTTCTTAATTTTTCTTTGGAAGGGTGAATGTCTCTAGAAATTAAACTCAAGGGAGAAATTCAGATTTAGTTTGAAAAACTGTGAACAAAAACGATATTGACAATTGGACTATTTAGGTTCAGCTTCTTTCAGTCAACAAGCACACATTTGCAGATGTCTGTGAGTAGTCACCATTACTGATGTTGCCAAACAGAGCCACTGTTTTGCCCATATATCTCATTCTGTCAAGAAAGATAGACAGAATAGTATGTCCACCTAGAATGGCTACCTGTTCAGAACATTGGATGAATCTGATGGGTATTTTTATTATGTTGCATACAAAGATTAGATTTTAATAAATAAAGGCATTAATTCAGTATAATGCAGGTGGGATCACAAAACAAATGTGTGCATCATGCTTGACCCAGGCTAGTTTGTCTGCATGGATTGTTCGTGCGATTTTGCAGAGTCCAATAATCACATGGAGCCTTCTAACTACTGATACTCCCCTTTCCAGAGAAGATGAATTAGGCATACAAGTCATGATGGAGTCTGAAGACCCGTGGATAAGATTCCTGAAAGCTGTACAGCTTTCATGGAGTCAGAAGTTGAGACTCCACCCATCCCTAAACATGAAAGCATTGGAATGTGGAATAAAAGTTTACCATTGGGAAGTTGAAGTGCATACCTCATGAACTGCATCAGTCAGGCTGCTTTGGAGTAAAGGTCTACTGAAGAGCCAGGGTCTCCTTGGGAGTAGCAGAATTCTGAAGTTAGGCTGCCAGTCCCTGAACTCCTGATAGAACTCCACTTTTGGCCTATCCCTTTTCTGAATCAGCAACACTATGCTTGTAAACTTTGGCTAGCCTATTGACTTTGCTAAATTGTTTTTTTTTTTTTTTTACATGCTTATTGATAATAGGCTTCCAGTTTAAAAAAAAGAGAAATCTTAGAGATGTTTAGAGCTAAGACATAGATTGCTTCACATTCATTCTGTAACTGCTTCATTCTGAATTTGAGATTCTCAGATACTCTTCAATTATACTTAGGCTGTGTTCCATGTTCTGGGACACTGGGATAGGTAAAAAATTAAATAGGACATTTGGCCAGCCACTGAGATCCTATTAGGACCTTATAGATGGGAGAGGAATGCACCCTGTACCCTGACCATATCCATTTCTCCAGAGTATCACCTTGGTTACTGAGGAACCTGGAATACCTTCTCTAACCTTGCACATTCAATGACAAATGTATAGTGATAGGCATGTATATGAGCACGTGCATGAATCATACAGATATTGAAAATAGATGGAATTGATTTTTGATCCAAAACTTGATTCCTCTAGAAATGAAACCTACCAGAAGAAACCAAAAAAGTGTGTGGGGCAGGTGGTATACATTTGTAAAAAGCTATGACCCTGGTCTGCCCATTGTTACATCTATACAACTCTCCAGTGACTTCAGAAAGTTTGAAGAAGTCCATGGCTGGGCACCAATCATCATAAAATGTTTTCAGAATTAGATTTAAAAAACTAATTCATGCCTGTAATTGCCATGCTTCGAAGTGGAAATCTCTTTTTTTTGTATTTGGTTTTATCTATTATAATTAATACTGCTTGAATAAACAAATGAGAAGAAAATGGCATTGAATGAGAAATAGGAATTATGTTGAAAGGATTATCAAATGTACAGTTCTTCACTTATAGACTGAACAGACCCCCCCTTCTTTCTTTTTAAATCCACCAGCAGAAACACAAGGAAACACATTAAGAGTCAAGCTCACAACTCGGTAAAGCAGGAAATGGTGGATCCAAGCTACGGGAACCAGGTGGCTTAAATCTGAGCAGCTCAGCTTAACTCGTCAAACTATAAAACTACGAGCTATATCAAGAAAGGTGCTGCCAAACACAGACAGAAATAAGACACAGGAGAACTCTGAATTTTAGAAGCTTAGATCAATACATGGGACTTAGTCCTGTACTAATTCCCTAGGAGTAAGCCGCCCCATTCGCCGAAGCCTCGGGGCGGCTCACAACCTTAAATAAATAGAATCCAATAAAACAATATAAATTAACAATATAAATTAAGTTGCCCTGGCCAAAGAATAAAATAAATAAATAATATTAACAATTAAAATAACATTTGAATAAAAAGGTCTTCGCCTGGCGCCGAAAACCAAATAACGACGGCGCCAGGCAGACCTCTCTGGGGAGCGCATTCCATAGATTGGGCGCTACCGCAGAGAAAGCCCTCCTCCGAGTACTTACCCTCCTAATTTCCTTCACGGAGGGTTCCCGGAGAAGGGCCTCTCCTGCTGATCAAAAGGGGTGGGCGGGCATATATGGAAGTAAGCGCTCCTTCAGGTAACCAGGACCCAAGCCATTAAGGGCTTTGTAGGTCATCACCAACACCTTGAATTGGGCCCGGACTTCAATGGGAAGCCAGTGAAGCTGACGGAGGACTGGAGTCATGTGAACATAACGCCCAGTCCCCGTCAGCAGCCTGGCAGCTCTATTTTGAACCAATTGAAGTATCCGGACCGTCTTCAAGGGCAGCCTGACGTAGAGCGCGTTACAGAAGTCAAGTCGGGAAGTCACCAACGTATGTGTCACTGTCGCCAGGCAGTTGTTCTCCAGGTAGGGGCACAGCTGATGGATCAGCTGAAGCTGAAAGAAAGCGCTCCTTGCCACTGCTGTCACCTGAGCATCCAGTGAAAGCTCTGGGTCGAGGAGCACTCCCAAGCTGTGGACCTTGTCCCTAAGAGGGAGTGCAACCCCATTCAGGACTAGGTTCAATTCACCTTCCCCGAAGCCCGATTCGCCAACCAACAGGATCTCTGTCTTGTCTGGATTGAGCTTCAGTTTATTGGCCCTCATCCAGCCCATTACCTTGGCTAGGCACTGGTCCAGCACAGCCACTGCCTCACCTGGATTGGTGGAGAATGAGAGGTAGAGCTGGGTATCATCAGCATACTGATGATTCCGCAGCCCACACCTCCTGATGACCTCTCCCAGTGGTTTCATGTAGACGTTGAACAGCAAAGGGGACAAAATGGATCCCTGCGGTACTCCATGGCATAGCTGCCATGGCGCAGAGCCATAGTCACCCAGCACCACCTTCTGGAATCGGGCATTGAGATAGGAGTGGAACCACTGCAAAGCAGTGCCTCCGACCCCCAATTCCGCTAGCCTATCCAGAAGGATACCGTGGTCGATGGTATCGAAAGCCGCTGAGAGGTCCAGAAGAACCAACAGGGACGCACTCCCCCTGTCCTTCTCCCTGCACAGGTCATTTTTGAGTAGACATGTTGCTATCCATAATTATTGTTGACTCCTTGAAATAAGTGAAACGTGATTTCACTCTGATGCAATTTAATCCCCTTGATTTCAGTGTATTTACGCTGAACACAACTTAAACACAAAGTGCTCCTATCCTTTAAGAAATGTATGTCTGCATGAAATGCCTATAAGTCTTTAAAAATGGTATTCATGGTATATTCCACCTAAAATCTAGTTTTTTGGATAGAATATATAGTGTCTGGGACAAATGGATTAGAAGTGGGAAGACATAGGTACAAATCCCCTCTCTACAAATAAATCTACAAATAAGATTTATGGGTAGCCTTTGGGCTGTCAATATCGCATAGTCTAACTTACCTCTGGATTGTTGTGAGTTGGGGAATAAAACCTTAGTTGCTTCCTTAGCTTCTCAGAGAAAAGGGGGGAAAGAAAAGTTAATAATGATGTGTATTGTTGGAGTTGGTCTAAAAAAAGTTACGCTTTATACTTCAGATTATAGAAAACTCCCTGCCTCCTCCCACACCTCCATCCTGCAGTGCTTTTCCATTCAGGTTGGAAAAGGAGCCCCACCTCTGACGCACACTGACTGGCAGATGCTTTCAAATGCAGAGCTCAGCTGGCAGGGTGATGATGCAGTGCAACTAGTCTGAATATTCAAATACTGGGCTGTCCTGCCTCTGACTGAAAAAGCAAACGGTGAAACCTGTTAAATTCTGTAACTCCTGATTGTTTTCTCTTGATGTATCCTGATGTTTTTCCTGATGTCTATTACGGTTTCTCAGTGTTTCTGAATTTTGTTTTTGTCTTTCTCTTGTTCTTGCATATCACTCATTCAAGTTTCATTCCCACCCTGGGAAAGCATGCATGCCTGCTACGCCATAAAACACTCTACACACATCCTGTTTCCATGTTGTTGGTTCTGCATACTGAGTACCCATCAGTGCTGGCTTTTTTCTCTGTTGAAGAAAGGTTGACTGGCTGTTCCCAATAAACTGCTGAGACCTAGTGTAACCGTGCTGTGTGAATCTAAACATCCATTCTCTCTGGTCCTGAACAGAGATTTCCTGACAGTTCCGAACTTCTATCCTTCAGCACTGTTGTAATTTAGGGATTCCTCTTACTGTAAATAAACCATTGACGGCTTGATTGTATGCTTCCACTGAATCCAAGTATTCATTCCAGGCAGGTCTGATATCCTGACAGTATATCTAGAGAGAGAAAAAAACATAAGAAGAAAGTAATGGCTTAAGCCATGACTTAAGAAAAGCCCTGCTGGATCAGACCAAAGGTCTATCCAGTCCAGCACTCTGTACGCACAGTGAAAGCCAGCTGCCCACAGGATCCCTCAAGCAGGATGGGCGCAAGACCTCCTCCTGCCCAAGCTCCTCAGCAATTGGGGTATGCAGGCAGGCCACCTCTGGTGAAGGAGGGAGCACACAGCCAGCAAGGCTGGTAGCCACTGAGAGCTTCCACCCCCAGTAATCTGCCCAGTCCCTTTTAAAGCCATCCAGATTGGCAGCCCTCAGCACTTCCTGTGGCAGTGAATTCCACAGTTTAACTATATGCTACGGGAAGAAGTATTTACTTTTATCTGTGCTAAACCTGCAATCTCCTTCATGGGACGACTCCTCATTCTAGTGTTATGGAGAAGGGAGAAAAATGTCTCCTTCTTCCCTCTTCTACACCATGCATTATTTTAAACACCTCCATTGTGTCTCCCTTTACTTGCCTTTTTTCTAATCTAAAAATTCCCAGTTATTGTAACTGCTGCTTACAGGGGAGCCAGCTTTGCTTTTTCAGTCTGCTTTATTCAGTCTACTTGTTAGTCTTAATACTTAATAACATAATCAATGACTGACTAGGAGCTGGGTATGATGGACTGCACCATTTTCCTGTTGGAAGCTGAAAGAATTAATATTTTACTGTTTTGGAGATTTTGTGTTTTTTCCATTTATTATTTCTATGGAGATCATTTTTTTCTTCTTTGTAGGGTTGCAGAGCACTGTGGAGGTAGTTTGAAATGTATGAATTATAATTTGATTTATTTTGGAAAAGGTATCCTTTGCAGCTAAAGCAAGATTTGTATGCATACAAAGGGAAACAATGCATTTATTATTACCTCATCTTTAAAGTGACTTCTTGGAATGTTGACTGCAGAACCCATATAAACAGGAGCAAACTAATGTAATATGGAACTGATGTGACTTCTCTACAAGAACTCATCTGATGGCAGCAGATACTCATTAGCTTACAAGTGACTGGATGGGAAAGGCTTATAAGCTAGCTATGTATAGAGGAATAACAGTATTAATTACATGCATTTTCAGTTCAGCCATCTATTAATGATTCTAATGGTCTGCTGTTGTTTTTGGTTAGAAAATACAATGAGAAAATAATTATTTTGACACCATATATGGCCCGAAATTGCTCTCAAGAGTTTGTTCATGAATGTTTCAGCAATTTGCTTGATGTCCCATATGACTACTCACTTGTAGTGAGGGTGGGAGTCAGAATACTCTGACCTCTAAAATGCCAGCATGGATAATGCTGTAGGCCTATATAGCTAAACGTAGCCAAGGTGACCCTTGAAGATGAGAGAGATTATGCATTTTATTTTCCATCCACCACAATTGCTTTCTGTTAGATTACTTTTTGGTTTTCACATGTTTGTGATGGCAAATTGGAAACTGCAAGATTGAAACTTTTTAAATATCACATCCAAAGCCAGTTTCTTTGATATTGCAATGCAGAAACTGGCCAAGGCCTGCTGGTGTTTGGATTATTAATTTTGTTAAAATACTAGTCTTAAAACAGAAGCAGCAGCAGCAGCTTCTGTTTTAAGATTTTCACTGAATTACAGATTTTCACTGAATTACAAGAATATTTGTCCAATCCATAGGCTTTTACAGTGAATATTTGTCATAATCCTATGATAAAATTCATCTGCATGCTCATCATTTATTTATTTATTTATTTATTAAAACATTTTTATATATATAATATAAAATAAGCCGCCCTGGCCAACATTTTCATGGAGATTTTCTTGTTGCTGCATGCTACCAGGTCATCTCTGACATAGGATCATCCTATGAATGAATGCTCTTCAAAGTGCCTTTCAAATGCTCAACTCAGCTCTTGTAAACTCAAGGGAGTGGTTTGCTTTATGAAAATGACCCATCTCACAGTTGGCCTTCCTCTTTTTCTGACTCCAACTTTCCCAAGCATTATTGCCTTCTCCATTGAATCTTGCCTTCTAATTATATGCTTGAATTGCAACTGCTTCAGTTTCACCATTTTTACTTCCGGAAAAAATTCAGGCTTTATTTGATCTAGAACCCATGTAGTTTCTTTCTTGTCGATCCATTTGAATTCCTGGTGTTGGAAAAATCCAAATGAAACCTGTAATAAAAAGAATGCCTTTGCATGTCTTTTTAATATAAAATCAGGCAGCAGTGCCCTTTCTCCTCTCTCCCAGAAAGGACTACAACTTTTTGGGTGAGCACCCTATGCCTGGTAAAACCAGCAGTTCTGGAGGCTCCATTATTTATCTATTTTCCTGGAGAATGAGTCACACGTGCGCCTGAGGCTGCTTGATACAAAGGATCAAGTTAACAAGAACACTTAATCTGCTCAGGAATGTTTGCACGTGGCCCCAGTTACCAGCCTGAGAACTCACTACATTCCTGAAATACTGCACAGTGAAAACCGAAACAAAAGCATTCTGCTAGCTCACTGGCTGCAGGGAGAAACACTGAACAGATTTTCTGAGGCGATCACCTTCCACTGCATGTAAAAACCCACACCTGGGAACTGTTAAAATTCATATCGCTCCACTGTTTGCCTTGTCATTGATCATCCAGCCACTTGATATTGCTGGAACATTTTGCAACATCCTTTCCACTGTTAATCTTACATTGTTCTGTTTGCACTTGTACTCATTTACTGTACCCATTTATCCCTCATTGTGACCCACAATGTATAAAACATTCTGCATATGTTCAGGGAGCTTGTAGTCTGTTGGTATATTGGCTTCCCAATTGGACTATTGCAATGCACTCTACATGCCCTTGAAGACAGTCTGGCTATGTCGATTGGTTCAGAATAGAACTGCCAGGATGTTAATGGGGACCAGCAGGTATTCACATATAACACCAGTCCTCTACTGGCTGCCAATTGAAGTCTGGGCCCAATTTAAGGTGCTGGCGATGACCTACAAAGCCCTAAATGGCTTGGGTCCAGGATACCCGAAGGAACGGCTTCTTTGCTATGTGCCCTCCTGCCCCTTGAGATCTGAGGTGGAGGTCCTGCTCCAGGAGCCATCCTTGAAGGAGAACAGGAGGATGGTTACCTAGAGGAGGGCCTTCTCTGTGGTGGCTCACCAACTATGGAATACACTCCCTAGAGAGGCTCACCTGGAGCTGACACATTATTCTTTTCAGCATCAGGCAACTCCCTTTTTATTTTCCCATTATTTTAATGTTTAGTGGCTTTAACTGGGGTTTTATTATCTTGTGTTGCCAGATGCTGTGCTTGTTTTGATTTATTTTATCCATTCTTCTACTGTAAGCCATCCCAAGACGTCAATGGTGGACAGATTAGAAAAGCTTTACATAAGCAAATAAATAAATTAAAAAATATCCTGCAGCACTGTTGTTTTTCCTCTGTCAGAGAGGGCTACCTGGGTGATCTGCCAATAAGCTGCTGAGACTGAGCTTAGCATCTTCCATGTGGATCCAAGCATGTATTCTCCTGGGGCTGCTAATCAAGATTTCCTGACACTGGTAACACTGTTCTTGGCTTCTCTGACACTCCCAAACCCCTCCCCATGAAGATTAGGGAAATGTATAATGACAGGGAAACAGCCCGCAGTGTAAAACACCTTTTTTGAGTGGTTATGCACTTGCCATTGCTCCAGAATGGAATGGAAAGAACTCATTTTAAGTTGGACAATTTTGCTGTTTCTGCCCCTTTCTCCTCCTCATTCTTTTGAGATAAGTTTTAGTTGGCTTAAAATGGTGGCTTGGTTGCTTCAGCTATATTGTTGTTTCTGAATACTATGGCATGATGTACTCCAGGGGAGAGAAGTCTCTTGTGATCTACAAACTGGAGCTTGGTGTAGCTTGAAGTTCTTAGTACGCGTTCCTAAATGTTAGGTGTTCAATGAGGGCAAAGAGCACCAAATAAAAGGTGGTTGGAGGAAGAGTGATGGGGTTGAGAGAAGGGAGGCCTGGTCATCAGGGAACCTAGAAGAGCTGTACTGCGATCCCAGGAGAGGCAGATCTTTCCCAAGGCGTGAGGTTCCTTGCTCCAGTCATAAACCATTTCAGAAGCTAAATAGCAAGTCCCAGGAGGAAGCAAAGTACTATGTACAAGTGATTCCCTAGAAAGGGAAAGTGTTCCAATAATTGTAACTTTCCACCCCTAAACAGATGAGTGGCCTGATTTGGCATACGACAGCACCCTAGATTCATTAATATGGCCATATTAATGGTAGTACGGTGCATGGTACTGTGGTAGAGCTCATGTTTTGGATACAGATGGCCCAATGTAACAGTGAAATAGCAAGAATGCCTGACAGTTTGCAAAACTCAGAAAATGGATTTAGCAATCCATTTAGCAGTATCGGAACAGGCACCAAGTTGACATTTTACCCTGCCTTTTTCCTGAACCCTGTTAACTGAGCATGCATGTAAAACTGGTCTTTCAGAGGACAGCCATTTTGTCTAGCTGCTCATCTCTCATATTTTGTGACTGATGAAATGGTTTGATCTGAACTTTTTTCATGCTTTTAGGAGATTAAGCACAAACATATACACTTCTTTTTCCATTAAGGAAACAAAAGACAAGAATTCACACAATCTTTCCCTTAGCGGATTGTACCTAAAAAGTGTTAATGTATTTTTCGCAAGGTCAGTGAGCCAAACAATGAGTTAAGTTTTCCAAAGTCACATTAAAAACTTTGTTTGAAAGATAGTACCCTTCCACCTAGGTCAGCTTCTTGTGAAGGAAAGGGCCATCAGAAAGATATAGTGACTTTCCAGATGCATAGGGGATCACACAGCCATTAACACCATGTAGGAATACTTGAATTACTATTCAGACAGAGAGACTTAAGATAGGGCACTGCCATTGACCTGGTGATGTACTACTCCTAACAAAAAGGCTTTTTTGCCCTTTCAGGTAGCCTAGGTGGCTTCATCAGTCCAGTACTTGAGAACCCTTCAATACCAAACCCTTCAATAAACACACCGTTAGCATTTTGCCTCACCAAGAACAAGGTAGTACAGAACTGTGAATTCTAGTCTTGGTGGCTTCTGCTAAGAGATGTAACCCTGGAATCTGGGCTCTTCAACTTCTTCCCTAGGATGACTTTATCTTTTGGTTGGCTTTCCATTTTAAGAGTTTGCTAAACAGTTCTGATTTTGCATTGCAGGATGGTAGCAATACAGTCTCTGTGTTAGAAATGCCCTTCAGATCATAGCACCAATATTATAATGGCCATCACTTTTGACCCTGTATAATAAATATAGAATCTCTCTCTCTCTCTCTTTCTCATACGCGCACACACACACACACACTCATACTCTAAAGGGATTTTCTCCTCACATTCTTTCAGACACACACACACAGAGAAGCTGGATGTGTTCATGTTGCATGTGCCCGGAGGCCAGATTTACTGCAATTTCCTTGAATCAATGGGTGGTATCTTTGATTTATTATCTTATGTATTAGATTCAGCAGATGATGTATCTAATTCAGTGGGTGATGTTTCTGGTTCAAAAGGTGATGCATCTAATTCAGGTGATAGATCTGGGCTCAGCAAAGTAATACATCTCATTCAGCAGGTGATATACCCCCATTCCTTCTATGATCTATCGGATGTACTAAGTGATATATTGAATTCAGTGAGTAATATATCTTATTCAGTGTATGATCTGTCTCCTCAATGACTAATTCATTTTCTTGAAATGATTTTGCCTTTAGTGTGAGATGTAAAATGTAATCAGGTATAGTAGCTTATTTCTAGCTACAATATCTGTTATTGCATTGCATATTAATAGTAAATATTCAGAATGGAATTCAACCCAAAAGAGATATACTTTTTCAGTATTGGAATTCATTTCATAATAATTACATTGTTAGGAAGCTAAGAAAAATATGCTTAAGTACCTCTAAAATAAGTAGGGTTGATGAAAATGTCGTTGAGGCCCCATCGGTGCAGGTGTTCAAGGATAGGCTGGACGTCCACATGGTGGGCATGCCGTGAGTGGAGCCGGCTGGTGCCGGAGGTCAGACTAGATAGCCCGGGAGGCCCCTTCTGACTCGCTCTGTTTCTATGTTTCTATGTCTATGGGCATATATTTAAAAATATATTTTCTGTAGCAAAACTGCAGCAAAACTAATGTTTCAAAAACTGGATTAGATAATTTTTGATTCAGGAGTTAAACATGGAACAGACTAAGGAACTAGTCTGATATATTAATTAAAAATTAAGGAAACAGAGGTAGGGATAGGTGGGGAATCCACCTCAGTTCAGTATTGATAGGAATTTTAAAAAGTCGGAAAAAAGAAAAAGATCCATCCCTCTGGGGCCAAAGCTTTGACTGCTTCACTGTCAGAACTTTGGGTTTGCTTCCCTGTACATGTCCTTGCTTGCTGGTGTGTGTGTGTGTGTGTGTGTGTGTGTGTGTGTGTGTGTACTGGACTGTCCTTCATCTTCCACAGGTACATGGCAGACATGTACATTGTGATCCTGTCCATGATGGGCAGAGCTGTGGCTGCTACATTTGCCTAATAAAATTTTCGATTCAGTTCCATTTTGATAAGATTCATTAAAATTCATATTAAAATTTTCATTTTCATTGTAGAAAGAAATTGAGATTTCAAAACTTTGGAAAGCAGGAGAAAGTGAAGCTGTCAAGTTTCCCCATTTGTACCAAGATGTCCTTCTCAACTATATGAGTAGATATTACTTTGAAAAACATAGCAGGCAGTATCAGAGATGGGTGGCCCTGTACTGAAGAAGCTGAAGAAGCTAAATAAGCTTGCTTTATTATAAGGCTCCATTATTCTGCTGCATATATAATTGACACCTGTTGAGTAAAGAACTTGAAAATTCTGATGAGATTTATAGTTGTGTAAAGTTTCAAACACTTCATATAGACATTGTGACCAGTATAGTAAATTACAAAGTAATAGAGACTGACGCATTGGTACTTTTTACTTCAAGGCGTTCCTTCCCTCTTTGGTTGGTTGTTTTTGGTACTTTTGTAGCTTTTGCTCCAAGAAGCTTAGTTACACATTATGGGTAGGCAGGACCTGGTGATGCACTTTATTCAGGGTTGTTTAGGAGATGCATCTTTCTTTGATTTAGTGCCATTTTGAACATTGCTTCAAGTGTTATCAAGATTTTTCAGTCCCATTATAACCTATGCTGCCGATTCCTGGCAAAGGTGAGTGAGGCATGCTCAGAATCACTCTGAAGTTAAAATGCTGCCAGTACTTCAGTATTTTTAATTTTAGCATTTTTTAGTCAGCAGAAAACTCACCTGAGGAAGAAGTTAGTCAATTCTGAAGAATTTGTTTATTTATTTAAAACTTTAATGCCCTGTCCTATACCAGAAAAGTCTCAAGATATCATTCTTACTGTATAAAAACCTGAGCAGGAATCCTGTGAAGGCTTAATCTGAACTGAATTCCCCCACCACGCCTTTGCACAATTTTCTGGTGCAATTTCTATTGGTCTTCCCTACATGAAATGTAAAAAAAGATAGATCTATCAATCGATTGATAGACAGGTAGACAGAAAAATGATAGATAGATCTATTGATCTGAAAATCTGGCACAGTGCTATATAGGTGTGCACTTGCAAATATCTTCTATACCTATATGCATTTGTGCATTTATACGTGTGTGTGTGTGTTCTATACATACATTGCAGAACTACTGTGTAAGTATGTGTGTGTGTGTGTGTGTGTGTGTGTGTGTGTATACACACATACATACATACACACACACACACACCCCCAGAGAAACACAGAGACACATTATGCACAAAATATGTGTGAAACATTCCTTAGAGAACCAAGTCTTAAATATTTTCTCAAAGGAGTAAGTCCTTCAAATATTGCTTAAGACGGAAGTGGGAAGCAGCTAACTAGATCCCCCAGGCATCTGTGTACCATCCCCAAGGAAAATCAAAGATCTGTGCATTCTTAGCCTGAAGAAGAAGAAAAAACTTTCTAAAATGGCTACTGATAGGGATGAGCGAGAAGATGATTTCTGGGATCATGGAGATTTTCAGAGAAGCACCTTGAGGCATGGTTCAATTATTTCCCTAGTTCATTTCTGTATGTGTGTTTTGGTTGTTTTGGTTTACTTTATTAGAATGGAAAAGGTCTGAGTTTTGAACAGGAAAAATGAACTTAAGGAAAAAAGTGCACCCAAACTGCATTTTTCCTCTAATCAGTGAAACATTTAAATGTGTTTGCGTGTTTGGCAAAAAATGTGTACTTCTTAAGGCAGACTTTAGAAGTGCACCTTGTACAAACTTGAAATGTAATTTTGGAGACAGGCAAGCATCTTTCAAGAACAATTTCTCCTTTGATCATGAATGGCACATGCTTTGTAGACATAAGCAAAATTCTCATATTGGCATTTATTGACGCTACAAGATGAGCATGTACATTTTACTGGGGGCTTGGTCCTTTCTGGAGGAAAATGGAAGGCAGGACACAAAGATACAGAACCACAACCTGGGTAGAACTTGGCCCTCTTTATTTAGCATGGGTAATTCACTGTGCCCCAGGATCTGCAAATGGGTGGTGAAGCAGTGTAATGGCATTGTACAGGCAAGAAGGAGAGCTGAATTGCTTCTTCCTCTGCCTGGGCTACACAGAAGACCAAGGGGACCTCCCTGTGCAGACCTCACCTAGTGCAACACAATTCACATTTGTGGCAGTGGGGAGTGGGGGGTATGACAGATTGGTCCCCAAAGCAAACTGGATCCCAGGTCATGGGCTGCATAAGCCTCAAGCATCTGCCTGCTGAGACTGCCTATCACTGCCAAGGGTCCTGCGAGTGCCCACCAGAACTGCTGCCACATCCCCAACACATTCCAGTCCAATTCTAGTCAAATTGCACCCAGTGCAGGTGAAAAAAGCAAACAACTCTACACAATGTCAGTCTGTGATCAGCCAAAACTCCCTACTTAGCCATCCTAAAAGGGAAAGGCAGGTGAGAGCTGGAATGAAAGAGGCCAGATGCTGTGGCAGAGCTGGATTCCAGACTTTTCCCATTCCTTATCTTATCTATGCTAAGCAAAATATGACCATTTACCATCTTGACTCTTTTTTTATCCAAAAATGCCATACCCCACCCAAGCTGTTCTGGCAGTGCAATGAAGAAAGGTGGGGGAAGATCAGTTTGTTAGGAATTTTCGGAGTCCCCAAAAAGGAGAACCATCTAGGGGGCAGGGGTGCATGCTTTTCTTGAAGAGACGTAGGCAACAGATATTGTGTTCCGGCAACTGGTCCAAGGCATTTTCCACTAAAGGATGAAAACCTTAAAAAGACAGGTTTCTGTCTTTATATTTGGTTACCATTGGAATTGAGTATAACTGAACTGTCTTTGGTCCTGAGATCCAACTGAGCTGGGTGTGAGGCAATGTTGACCTTGTAAAAGCTGATTGGCTAAGGGTTAGAACCAATTAAATGTCCAAATAGCATTAGAACCAACTGAGATCATTCTGGGAGCAGTCTGGAATTGAGACTTCCAAGCCTGATTGGTGGTTACAGGGATTGTACAAAAAACCTCACACCACATTTGTAAATAAGAAGCTTTCTTGCCTTCATTTTAATAAAATATTATATATCTGTGTGCATGTCTTTTCATTCTTCTGCACTTCTCTGCACTGCTGTGCAGCCTTCTAAGCTCCTTGCACTTCTTGATCTGAGAAATCCCTGTGAGGCACAATGTCTTCCCCTGTGTTTTAATTGAACTACAGGATGTCAAAGACACAACAAGTTTCTGGAGAGATGATTCTATACTGAAAGATGGGATATTGACACATATTCCTCAGCCTCAGTGTAGCAAAACAATCATGAACCCAACCCATGAGAATTTCCCTGAAATTTACTCCACTGTTGGATGCAAACACACTCAAATAGCATGGCAGCGCTTTCAAAGATTTAGAAGCAAATTTTGGCACTGAATTAATTCAGACTGACATTGGCTTGTGCTGGATTCTAGGAAATTTAAATTGTGCTTGCTAGAACTAGATGACCACTGAAATCTGAGGGCTGCTAGTTCTGGAGCCCTAGCAATGGCCTGAAGATTTCATGTCCTGATTGTGGGCCGGACAGTTCAAGCAAGAACCAATGTTAAGTTTTTGCAGAACATCTGCAAGGAGTTGAGCTAAATTTGCAGCAACACCTTCTGCTTTTTCTTGAAATTGCTTGGATTTGTTTTAGCAGGTTTGCCTGCCAAGTAGAGAAAAGCAAAGTAGGAGTCAAAATCAGGAAAGAATACTAAATAACTGCAAACATGTTGCATATTTCTTTAAATATTTCATGTGTCCTCTTTAGCTGTCTCTGGGAACAATGATGAGAAATCCAAGACACAGTGTCCTCCCATAAATTGATACACACACATACATAACTTTCTACCTTTTCTGCTTTTGGGGACACATACAGCACACATCATCTCTGGAAACTGGCCAGCCGGCCTGGTTTGAAAATGTTAAGTGTCATTTGTGAAGTGGTTGATGTTCTAATACTTCCCTGTCCGTGCTTATAACTTCCTAAGTTCTTTCTCTGGAACGCACATGCACACTCTGATTTTTTTTAATAAACAAGGTTTGAACTTTTAATATAATTTATAATAATTCCTTAGAAGATTAAGCTTGTTAAGACTCTTAGCTTTTAAATTCTTAAAATGCAGTCTTTAAATAAGCTTGTCTTTGCTGACCTGTCACCTTTGAGTTCTTGCAAAAGAACTTTGATTAAAGCCAGCATTAGTAAAGCCTTTTCTTTAAATGGTTGTGTGTGTGTGTGTGTGTGTGTGTGCGCGCGCGCGCGCGCGTGTGTGCGTGTGGGGGGGGTGGATTTTTAAATAGGTCATGTCATTCCAACTCTCTCCCCCACCCCTGAGCCACTACCAAGCCTTTGCAGCTGAACATCAGCATTTTCTCGTTTTACATTTTCTTATTACCTTCAAAAAGGAAAGTCATCTCAGATTTGATGAAAGTGTCTTTGCTAACCTTTAATTTGCAGGGAAAGTTGAAACACATTTCAGGGATGGCAACAAGGGAGAAGGCATATTAGTGGTGCCCTGCAAGTTGAGGAACACTTTTTCCAGTCAGGTACATCTGGCACAGATATCTGGACATCCTTTCAGCATCAGATTAAAAGTTCTCGCTACGTCCAGGTACGTGACAGCATTAGATAAACCTGAGTATGCCTAAATATCTTTGTGTGACACTTCAGCCCCTGAATCTGAACTGGAAGAAGTGGGGTTATAGACCTTGGCAATTGCAGGCACACTTCTTCCAGTTCAAATTCAGAGCCTGCAGTCTCCACATTTTTCACCCTTGCTCCCGCAAGACCAGAGATGCTAATTAAAAATCTCAGCAGAAAGCCTTAAAAACTCATTGTGCCCATCTTCCCTGTCCTGGTGACCTCCAGATGCATTAGACTGCAAGTCCCAGCATTCTTGACAATTTATTTTCTGGTTGTGGAAGATGGAAACTAACATTCTTAGTAGAAGAAGCCAAATCAGATGAATGTAATGTGAGTTACAGTGTAAGCTGCCGCTAAGTTGGGTCAGTCACAGACTCAGCCCAACCAACTTCACAGGATTGTTCTTGTGGGTATAAGATTGAGAGCAGGAAGAGCCAAATGATATAATCCACTTTGTGTAAGACAAAAAAGGTGAGATACAAATCAAATCAAATCAAATTAAGAAGCAAACAATCAAATGCCATCTTTCTGCACAATAAAAGACTCGCAGGAGAACATCTCAAACAATTGGATTTGGAGTTGGACCCTGCTCCTCACAGCCCTGTAAGAACCATTCTGACTCAGGCGGCCTAGGCAGAGCTTCCATTCTTGCGATGGATCTGTTTAGCAGACATAACACAAAGGATATGCTCTACATTGAAACTATCACACTATAGGGATTACAGTGAAAAGGATTGAACCCAGTCTTAGAAGTCCTATGTTCTGAAAGCAATGTTGAAATCAATGAGGCTTGCCCCCAGGTAAGGCATGTAGGATAACAACCCTAGTCATGCTGAAATTGGTATTATGATTAACTGAATTCCTATTGATTTCAATGGGTCTCATAGTGTGAGCATTGAACTTTGGCTAGAAAGTGCTTCATGACAGTTCTTAAATCAGGTCAGCAAAAGACATTCCATCCTCTTAAATATATTTATTCTAAAAGCCCCTGTTGGCTTACGTTTGTCCTACTGCACACTTGTCTCCTTAGGTCAGGCACAACAGAGGAACAGGAAAAAAATCCTATAAGCTCTCCTGATTAGCATGCATTTGGCTGTTTGGGGTGTTTTCAGCTGTGTAACTCTGGGCTCGTTAACTTAGCAAGTGGTCATTACTTAGATAGTTTTATTTGCAATAATTGCTTAAGTGTTGTCATCATTTAGCATTTGCTTGTGGGTAAGTTCCAATGAAAAACTTTCATTTCTCTGCGGTGACCAGAATCACAAAATGCTACCTTTTAAACTCCTATCACAGCTATTAAAAATAAATAAATAATGCTTTCTCCTCAGAAGTGTGTTCTATGGAGGATGGAATGATTCTTGTGGGTGGGGAGCTGAGGAGTTTTTTTATTATTATTTTATTTTGTGCCCCTAGGAAGTTTGAGCTATTAAGAAGATTGGCACAGCACTAATAAAATCTAAACACTTATAGTCAAATCTTATTCCTGATGCTGCTAAATGGAAACTTACAACTTAACATAATAGGCAATTTAGCATATAAATGTGCCCCATAAAAGCTTGATGTTGGCAGTGCAGAACAATAAATGTTAACCTTGGGGCAAGTTGTTATGGAGTGCTAAAGGCGCTTGCAATTTTAATGAACTTGTTTGTACATACCAGGCATTGGCACTAAGCGTAAGAATTCATTTACCACCCCTGGTGGGACACCTTTAAAAAAAATACTATTTAGACCTCCCCGGGCTTTCAGGGGAGAGACTGACTCTCTACACCATCCAGTATTCAGCTGACATTCCATAACTTTTCTCATTTGAAACTTGCAGTTTGTAGTTATTGGAGAAATTTTGTTTTCAGTTTCCATTATAAATCAAGCCATGAGAAGTTTCTGATGGATGCTGTACTTTGGAGGTGACTACAGGCCAACAAAAGGATAGTATCAAACTCTAAAAGAACGCTCCTGTGCAGCTGAAAAGCAATCGAGTCCTGTTATTTGAGAAAAACTATTCATTTGATAGGTGAACAAGCTGAACCTCTAATTTTCCCTTTTGGCATGTTGTTTACTTGGATTACTGATCTCACTCTGGCTGTTCATAACCAGTGGCTGCTCACTGGAAGAAGCTTGCATCAATGGCTTCTGTATTCATTTGTGTCCTGCATACTACTTTCTGTTTCTTGTGCTATTGGTGTCACATGAACAAAGAAGGGAGAGGAGAAGAGAGACTCTAATTTTCTCTAGGGATGGGCATATGTATCAATTTTTGTTCCACTGAAATTCTCCTTCTACACCTCCAGCTTAATTCTAATCTACTGTGACCCAATTCCGTTTTAGGATTGTAAAAATTCTAAATCGCTCCAGGTTCAAGGAAGCTCTTGACAGCATCGCTGCTGTTGGACCCACTTATATCAGTTCTGCAGGAAGGGATCTATGAAGAATCCATTTGCTTGCAAGTCATGCGAACAAGTCCCTTTCACAAGCCTGACTAAAAGTAGATGCATAATTATTGGGATCGGCCCCCCACAATTTTTCAAAATTGAGTTTGCAAAAAAAAAGTGTGCATTTATGAAACTGCTGCTTTTCCTTCTCCGCAAAATATGCATTGCCATGCTTTATTCTATTGTGAGTAAATTTCAATTTTCAACCAGGAAAAATGTGCAATTCTGAGGCTATGTATCTTTCCTGAATCAAAATGTGTGCTGCTCTTGAATGGGGAGAAAAGGTTGATCAAGAACTGCAAAGAAGATGAACTGAGCTTCGGTTTGGAGGACTTCAGTAAGCTTCAACTTTGCATGTTTGCACATTCCAACTTCTAAAAAAGTAACTATTAGCCAGGGTTGCACAGGCAGAATTCATAAAACAAAACAGTACTAGGTAAAGCAACTGGTAGAGATATCAGCAAAGAGGACATCAGGAATTTATGAAACTGATTATCTTTCAAATGCTTTCTATAATTGGCTTATTTGATATGCTAAGTGCTCAGAAAGGTGAATACAGAAGATACAGCTGACTTCCATGGCATCTGGGGTAAATAGACAACCATTTTTAAAGGATGATACAGGAGGAAGAAGACAATCCACTTGTTCTTTTTAATTGGTAGAGTAACTGTATTATTGCTGGTTCCCATTCCACAATATGATAATCATGAAATACAATGTAATGCTAGTACCAGAGAGAATTCAGGGCAGAATATAAGAAAAGATGAATGGATAATAAAAGCAGAAGTAGGAAAATGAATGAAGCATTGGATCATTGGGAAAAATTGGCTGCTAGAATGACATGAGGGGAAGTAGGATCAAGATTTAGGAAAGTATGAAGGAATTTAAATTTTCAGCCATTTTCTGAGTGATTCTGAGTATAAAATAGTTGCTTTGTTAGCTACGATGGCTAACACAGATGGACATGGCACAAATTGGGTGATTTGGCCTAGGAGTTGTCTCCCCTTTTAAACTGGGAGCAATTTGCGAGGTCTGCAAAGGTCATTGAAATTCATGTAAAGAGCAGGGGAATCTACTGTTAGGATGGAAAACCAGTTCCTATGGGACTAGGAAAATATTACCCTTCAGATTATAGACATGGCCAACCCTCAACTCACCTATGTAGAAATATGGGACATTGGACTCAGGTAGGGATGCATAGCAGATGTATAGAGAGATTTGGAAAGTGAGTTCGAAAAGTACATTTAAGCAATGCACTCCAGATGGTCTTGGATGCGCCTAATGACCCGGATTCCTTTCAGTCAGGGTTTAAGCTGGCTTTTGGCATGAAGACCTATATCAGGAGGCAAAAGGAGGAGGGTGACCTTGCAGATTCTCCTCAGCTTCTCAGTGGCTAGCATTTGACCATGTTATCCTGGGATGGTTGTTTGCGGTGAGAGTGGGAGATACTGGATTGAACTAGTGTTGCCCATATTTAGCCCACTGACTTGAGAAAGTGGAGAGTATGGCTCTTGTCCGTGTGTACTCTAACATAGGGTTCTGTAGGGGTCATTTTGCCTTGCCTATTTGCCATTTAAATGAAACTGCTGAGTCAGGTTGTCCAGAGTTTTGGAGTGTGATATCACTGTGCTGATGACTTGCAGCTCTATTTCTCCTATGCATCCACATCAGGTGAGGCTAGATCAGTGGGCTAACGCACTGAAATGCAAGTGGACGAGACTGGATTGTTCTTCCGACCATATGGAGGATGAGGAATTTGTTCTGGATGGGCTGACACTCCCATTGAGGAGACGTTTAATGGCGTGGGGACTTTCCTTAGGCTTCATTTGCTGATAAAAGCTCAGATCCCTCCGTAGCATGCATTCTACCAACCCTAGGTCCCTCTCTGAACTGGGAAAAGCGCCTCCAGTTTCTATATGCTAGTAATGTTAGATTACATGATACTCTCTTTGAACATCGTTCAGAGGCTATAATACAAAATCTGGCAGCCAGATTAACAACAGGGACAACAAATAACACCAATTCTGGCCTGTTAGTATTGCCTGCTTTATGTTTTTGAGCCTGAGCAAAGGTGCTTGTATTGACCTTTGACACTATATATGACTTGGAACTACAATACCAGCAGCAGTAGAGTGTCTCACCAAGCACAAATCTACCTTTAAATAGCATTCATCCCCAGGTGTCCTCCAAGGGAGATGGTGCCTTCACAAAGCCTTCTCTTTGCCTGGCACCAACAAATCTTCCCCGTCTCTCTGCAGCCTATATGAGTTTTAATCAGCTTTTGGATCTTTCTTATTATTTAATGTTTAATGTTTTTAGGAGTATATTTCTTTGTGTGCTCTTTCTGTCTACATGTTTGCCTGGTAATGGCTTTGATTTGTAAAATTGTTACCCCTCTAAGACATGCAGATTGTTTTGAACATTGAGTGTTAAAGAAATGTAAAACAATAAAATAATAGTAAATGAAATGGAAGTGAGAGTCAGAAGAAAGAAGGTGAAATACAGAAGAGACAGACCCCATGAACAAAAGAACCTAAACTGAAAACAACTCTGTGTTAGGAGCTGGAGGCCATCCTCCACATCTTTCTCATCCACCTACAACTGCAAGTCCCAGTGAGTAATGGGAGCAGGAATTTCACAAGAAAGAGAAGTGGCTGCTGTGACTTGCTTGCAGTGGCAAGGTGGATGCCAAAACTCCCCTTCCCCTCCAAACAGAAATAGCACAGCATCTCTATTTTGGTGTTCAGAGACAGCAGAAGGCAGGGGGCACTGGTGCATACAGGTGATGGACAGAGTTTGTGTGTGTCATTCTGTAGTGGCAGGGGAAGGGAATTGGAGGAAATAATGAAAATTCTTCCACATCTGCACAAGCCCAATTCAGTTAGGTACAATTATTCTATTCTAACTCCGCTGCAAAGGTGTTGAGGATAAGAAGTTTCTTAGGAAAAAAAGAGGTGGCAGCCCTAAATCGCTTCTGCAAACATGGCTTGAACGAGCTATGGCTGAGTAAGGAAGGATTCAGTCCCCAACCTTTAGATTGCATGGGTGCAATCCAACAGGGATGCTGATAGGCATCTTGCCTGGGAGAATTGCAGCATCCTGTGTAGCATGAAAGCAGAGCAGAGGTCATGTTTGCCTTTGTGTTTCTCCCACCCTGCTAGTCAGTTTCTCATTCCACATAATCCTGAGATGTATTCCTGTCTACACTGTGGACTTTTTCCTCCTTCTCCTTCAGGCACTCAAGCTGGAAACTGGAAAAACAGAACATTTCCAAAATATATCTTCTGGATACCTTTATCTGGGTCACAACTTCCAGTTATGGCACAAGAAAGAGATATATATTGTTCCAAATACAGATATAAATGGGTTAACATTAAAACCCAAACAACTGAAAGACAAGACAAGACAAAAATAAATGATATTTGTCTGGGCAACGGTCCTTTAAATTAGTAATATTTTTTGCTAAGGTTAGTTACATTTATGTTTATTATTTCATTTACATAAAATAAAAATAAAAATGCCCAAGGAAGGATAATGTCAACAGTAAAATTAAAATAAACATCACTTAAGTTAAATTATCTTTAACCTGCACAGCAGCACAGGAAACAATATCTTTGCCCTGTAGTCTAAATGAATATTAATTAACTAAAAAGTATTTTTCTGTGGGTGGAAAGCCCTAAGTGAGGGGTCTAAAGGAATGTCTCTTGGTAGGAACTTCCGAAAGTTTGCATTACCTCTTTGACTCAACATATAAAAAATTGCGTATGTGTGCACGCATCTGCACAAGTGTGCATTGTAATATCCCAGGGAACAACCTGAAAAATAGTGGGGTTACTCTGGTGACTGTAGCATCTATGATGTACTTGCTCTCTCTCTCTCGCTCCTTGAGAACCTTTTCAATAGCGTAATGAATACCTCATCTGCAGTGTGCTTATTCCCACTCCACAACATGACGAAATCATTCTTGAAATGGTGTAAGTTATCATTTGCTTTTTCTGAGTCACGGGGGCAGGTGATGGGGGCCGGGTGGGTGAATCTGACCTTGAGATATTAAATTGCTTTTTCCAAGCTGGAGAAGCTGACAGTTTCTTTTGTTCATCCTGAAAGCTCTTCACAGTGTAAATGCTAGTTTGCTTTTGTGTAATAGAACTTGCCTCATCATGTATGTCTGGTATTAGGACAGGGTTTCTTTTGTTTTATTTGGTGGGGGAAACAGATGATATTTCATACCTTTGTACATTTGGGAAGGGCTGTGGCATGAGGCAGTATACATGACACCCGTAGTCCAAGGTTCAGTCTCCACCAGGGAGGGCTGAGAAGAACTTCTGACAGTCTAGACAGTTGCTGCCCGTCATTTAAGCAGGTCTGGCTCACACCTATTAATTTATTTTATTTCTATACCACTGCAGAGTTGAAGCTTTCTGTGCGGTTTGCAACGATTTGAGACACGTGAAAGCACAAATCTGTCAAGTTCACTTTTCCATCATGCAGCTTTTTTCTCATATGTTTCCCCTCATCCATTAGCTAATTTGTATAATGCACTTCATCAAAAATTCAGTGACAGAAATTTCTCGCACGTCGGCAGAAACTAAACTCTGTTAGGTACAGGTATTCTAGGATGGAGAGGACTGTGCTGTACCTACTTGCTACATAGGTGTTAGAAGAAAGAGGTGGCAACCCTGATCCACTTCTGCAAACACAGCTTGAATGAGCCACTGTTGAATGAAGAAGGATTCATTTAAGTGCTAAGACTCTTTGGATGCAGTGCAACAGAGATCCCCATAAGCCTTCAGACTGAGAGAATTACAGCATCCTATGCAAGGTAGAAAGGGTGTAGAGGTCATTTTTTATCTGTGAAACAGCTAGACCAGTTATGTTTTCAGCATGATTTTGTAGCTATGTATGTATACATGTGCACAGAGAGAAAGAGAGAGAGAAACTTCTTTCAAACACATGCAACATCTATGGGGAATCGGTGTGGGGTGTTGGCGACAGTGTTGGGCTGGGAACCAGGGACATCGGAGTTCTAGCCCCACTCTTCTTTGAAGCTGCCTGTGTGTCTTGGGGCTGTCACAGACTTTCAGACTAATCTTCCTCACAAGGTTGTTGCTATGAGGACAAGATAGCTGCCTTGGACTCCTCACGAGAAGAGAAAAGGGTGGGGCACAAAGGCAATGTAATAATAACACATGCCATCAGAATGGCCTCTGGATCGTGTAGGGATGGCTTGTGCTGCCCAGGTGCAATCTGTGCATGCTGGTGTCCAGTCATGGAAATCTTGCATTGGAACAGATTAGAAAACCATGCGGTCAAACGATAGTCTAGCATGCCAACCACCACACCACACACCTTGTACATGTGTTTGAAAGAAGTCATTCCCTCGCTCTCTCGCTCGCTCTCTCTCTCTCTCTCTCTCTCTCTCTCTGTGTCTATGTGCTTCTATCGATCTATCTATATGCATACTTATATACATGCATCCTAAAGCTTGTTGAAAACAGCAGCTTCATGTCCTCAAGGCACTGTGGTTCTAGACAGTTGAACCTGGACATAAGTACTATGTTACATGATTTTTTGTGACAAATATGTAATACTGAGACCAGCCAGTCTTTCTAGTTATTAATTCCAAGCATTATGGGTTCTGCTGGAAAGGAATCATCAGTGTTCACATGACAGTTTTTGCAGGCAGCTGTTTTTTCCATTTACCAATTATTTATGCAGCAAAGGGAAGTGTCTATTTGGTTATTTCTCCAGGTAAACACCAAATGTAATATGCTTGGAAAACAAGTGGCATTTACACAGCTGAGACAGCACTTATTCTTGTATTGGATTTGCTCCTTGACATTTGTAATAAAGCATAAATTATAGACAGAAACATCCTCAGCATCGTTGAAATTGTTAAGGAATGCATTTGTTGACAAATTCAGCACAACTTTCATCAGACACCTGGATGAAAAAAGCATCCCACAGATCTCCACCCATAGCCCATTAAAAAGTGTAGGGAGGTACAGTACAATTCTCTACTTACTTACTCAGAAGTAGATCCCTCAATGAGACTTACTCCCAGGTAACTGTATAGCAACCTTCTTAAACAGGTTTTAGATCAGATTACAATTCCTGGCCACTGGCCTTATTGGTTGGGGCTGATAGGAGCTCTTATGGAAGATACTAGAATTGGCAAAAACAGTGTATAGGATTACAGCCTAGATGAAGCTCATCTTTTTAATGTATATTATTGTTCAAATCTGGAATACTGTAGTACTAGATAGGTGTGAATCACTGACATCCCTGATATTAATGATGCTTCTGCCAACCTTTGAAGGTCACTATAGGTCAGTTTTTATTTCTTGCCCTAAGCTTCTCTCAGTACACCTCCCATGAAATATTTTGGCAAAAATACTTATTTACTTCATTGAATTTTATGTAAGTTTAGACAGGAAAAATATACCTACAACTCCAAGCTGTTTCGGGAACATTTTTTGTCTGTCTGGAGCCTTTTTGTTGCTGCTGCTGCTGCGGTGGTGGTGGTGGTGGTCTCCATTACAATTGCAGCCATACCATAATATTATCAGGCTTGGAACTAGACAGTGCCTGTGAAGTTCTTTCAACACTTGAAAATGCTCATTAAATGTTAAGTTTTATTATTAGAAGGTTTTAACCATTTGTTGAGACACATTTTGGGGAATCAAAAAACTTGTCAAAAAAGAGTATTACCCACAGTTTCCATTTTTTCCAAGTCCACATCTGTCTTTTCATTTTCACATTAATCAGAGATTTTTTTTTAAAGTCTGCACAAAAATTCACATGCGTTCTCTCTTGCATTTCCCAGATATGCACCTTGTGCATTTGTTCCTAAGACACATATTTTTGCAGGACATCTTCATAAAAAAGGCATTCCTGTACCTTAATTTCATCCACAAAAGAATTTTGTGTACTCATTGTTAATGTGCATAATTCTTATTTTGTTGTTAACTGGAAAACTACATCCCAAAATTCGGAAAAGTGTGAACATCAATCAATACCTGGATTTCAGAAAATGATAAGTAAACATATTTAGTTTTTAGGAGGCAGAAGTGATGTGAGCATAATTATTGCCTTGTTTCTGTTACAGTGACATCTGAACTTTTCTCTCTTGCAAGAAAGCAGCTTGCAAAATCCTACTTTCCATCTTATCTTCACAATAATCATGTGAGGTTGGTTGGACTGAACCTCAGTGAGTGTCCCTAAGTTACTCAATGGTTACGATAGCCAAGTCGGTCCCAGAACCCAGACCTCCTGAGCTCTAGTCCAATATTTCAACCACTACGTCACAGTGTCTGTCATTGTCTTCCTCACTTTTTGCTGCTCTGTGGAGCAGAGACTGCTTACTGTCCTCAACCAAGGTCTTTTGTTGTTCCGACAGAGCACCTTTCCACCTCCTCCCCACACCATTCCAGTCAACTGGGCAATATTGCTGCATTAGTAAGTAGATACCTGGGACTTCTGGGCAAATTTTATAAAGAATGAATACACATTTCTCTCTCTCCTCACTGCTCATCAAACTGCCCTCTGAAATTGCCCACTTGCCAGGTTGTACATAGTGAGATGCTCCCATGTCTGGGTTCCTCCACAAAGCTTCTTGTTGGGTGGTGGCCACGATTTTGAATATTTGGGACCCAATTACGATACACCATAGCTTCTTGTTATGTGTGCACCCAGCTAGGATGGGTTGCTAGAGTCACTGACAATCCACCTGCAACCCTCAAATTGCCCATGAACTCTAGATAGCTAATCCACCACTCCATCAGCCCACCCTCCCTGGTTACATAAGCTAATAAGATTCTGTAGCATGTCCTGAATAGTAAAAAGGTACCGGCCATCAGAGCAATCAGCCTCACAAGGAATTCAATCTGGGGTAGTTTCACACTATGTGTGAATGAGATCAGCAATGCCATCTTCTTATCTATTGGGGTCCAGATCCTCCTTTCATTTTGATATGTCAGGTTAGCAGATTACAGACAAAATGTGTGCCTCATGTCATTTTGGTAGAGCCCTCTCATGTACGCTGATAGGAATAAAGATGCTCCACATATAAAAGGTGTGTATGGAGAATGCCTCACCTGCAGGGAGGGATTATTGAACAGCATAATTTGTCATGGTCAAGAAACATTTGGCAGTTGGAATCCCCACACCATGAATCAAAGAGGCAAACTTGTGCAGCAAGTTGAGCAAATTATACCATATGATTGCATCTGCTTCTCTATTGCTTAGGATGCTCCTGTCACAATACTGTTTCAGTCTTTGCTTATGCAAAGTACAGGTGAAGCAAGGCAGTTGTTTTGCTACTGAATGAGAGCAGTGTGCATATGAATGAAAGGAGTTAATATGTGATACAATTGTGTTCAGTTGTCTGAATGCTCCCATTATGTCCTGAATGGATTTAAAAGATGCAATTAGATACTAGAAGTGGGCTCTCTGGCATCCATTTCTATGGCTGCCTGTTACATTCAGTCTGTAATTCAGATGAAGAATAAGCAGAGCTCTGCAGTGCAGAGATTTATTTGTGTCTCCATTTAATCACATTTGTATGGTGGTGTTTCATTTCATTTACATTATTTTTTAAACAACCAGGCACTCCCTCCCAGGTACTAGTCCAGGTAGGAGGACTAGTTGCTTCCTGAAACCTTCCCAAGTGTCAGTGTCCATTCATGGAGCAGAATGGCTGGGAAAGACCCCTCTCTGTTGCAGTCATGGGCGATGATCAGGGAAGTAAAGGAAGCCTTTCAGCACAAATGTTGTGCGATGCAGTTTTCTAATGATTAAATAGGTACCTGTCCACTTTTGGTGAACATTGCAGCCCTGGTCACTGTCTTCCCAGCGGTCAGGTGAGAGACAGCTGGACAGAGGCATTTTTAGTGATGGCACTATGGCTTTGGAAGTCCAGTAGTTCCTGCATTGTTTTGCTTTGGCTTTAAGCACCAACATATGAATCTTCTCCAGGGTTTTTTAGCATTCAGTTCCATCGCTCATCTGCTGGTCCATTTCTGCCCTTGCACTGTTGGATGTAAATGAGCATCAGTGGCCACTTTTGTGGGATAAGTGTTGAATCCTAATGTCTTGGTGTGGAGTATAATTTTGAGAAGATTGTTCCATTAACTTTAAAAAATGCCAAATTCAACTGATGACAGTGCTGCTGTCTGTAGCCTAGCTCCATGTCCTTCTACAAAATGGCTTAATGGCAATTATGTTACATGATTTTGTTGTACAAATAGCTTTGTAATATGTTTTTTAAATGTTATGATTGTTTTTATTAATCGTTTCATTGTGAGCTTTCTTGGAAAGTTTGTAATAAAAGGACAAGATACCAGTTATACAAACAAACAAAGCTCCTCTTACATCAATTTGCCCTTAATTATCAGCTCCCCTAATTATGATTGGATGTGTATATATGATAGACACATAAAATAGAACTTTCATATCTCCTAATCACATTGAACAACAATCCCCCTATCTCCCCCATGGGCAATTTACAAATTACAATGTTGCCTCTCATTCATCAAGTTTTAAGCAATAAAGTGCTAGAAAAATCAGAAATTACTACAGCATTGAAAATGGAAGAAAATCCCAAGAGACTTCTGCAGTTAAATGCTCTGAAGAATTCCAGTGAGGATACAAACAAGAAGATAAAATTATAAAAATCTCACCCTTCTCCATGTATCATCCCATGACCCAGATGTTTCCCTTTTCCATTCATTTACTTATTTCCAAGTCTCACACCTTCAACACTCTTTAATACTGCATGATTCAAGATTCAAATTTGTGAGCCCATAGTAGGAACTCAATAGTAGAAATGGATAAGAAATTTGCTTCATTACATTTTTGTCCAGATTGTATCCAATTTGCACCTCCCAGAACTGAATAATCTGTTATCTGAGGTCTGTACATTGTTGAGAAACAATGTTCTTGGCACAATGAAAAAACTGTTCCAAAATGCTTTTTAAACCAGGCACAGGTGCAATTTATTCAATGGGTAAGGAATGCATGCATTTCCAAACAGTGCAAATTGGATACATCTGTTTGAGAAAATGCACACAGAAAAACTAGTGCTCATAATGATGTGAGGTGGAGAATTTTTCAAGGTAGAAATCAAAGAAACTCCACAATATTGAACTTTACGCAATTACACATGTCTACTCCTTTAGCAAAAAGAAAGAAAATGCCACAGAAGAAAGGATCACAGTTGCTAAGAACAGGCAGGACACAAAAGCAGAAAAGAAAAAGATGGTAACAGGGTTAAAATGCTGGATGCTTATTTTCTGTCATAATCATGTAGAGACAAAAGGAAGTGTTGCGATGGGAAGGAAGTGGAAGAGAATAACAAAGGGAGAGCAAGAGAGAACATTTCCATAAGACTCAAGAAATCAATGGGAAATTCAAACAGTGATAGAAATATTGAAAGACCAAAAGACCAAGAACACAATATCTAAGCAGGAAAAAAATAAAGAGAAGGTATGATATAATATCAAAAGAAGTATTCCAGGCAGCAGAGACTGAATCCTGGCAAATCCTGAAAAGAACATACCAATGAACAAGGCAAACTAAACAATACCCCAGATTGGGAATGTCTGGTATCTCACAAAGAATGGAGATTCTAGGGGGTGTAGCAATCACAGAACCGTTGCACTAATTTCCCATGCTCAGGGAGTTGCAGCAAAGAAGTGTGCCCTGTATAAGAATGAGGAGTGACTGATGTTCAAGCTGGATTCTGAAAACAAAAAGGCGCTCTGTTGCAATTATGTGCTGTCTAGTGGAGTACTTTGAACAAAGAACATAAGAAAAGCCATGCTGTATCAAACAAACAGTCCATCTAGTCCAGCACTCCATTCACGCAGTGGTAAATCAATGGTCCCTCAAACAAGATGGGCACAAGAGTTCAGCCTTCTGCAGCCATTCCACAAGTGGTGTATGCAGGCATGCTACCTCTGATAATGACCACAAGTAGCTATCAGAACTAGCAGTGTTTGATACCACCCCCTCTCCATGAATTTGTCCAGTCTCATTTTGAAGTCATCCAAATTGGTGGCAATGCATTTCACAGTTTATCTGTTCGTTGTGTAAATAAGTACTTTGTTTTATCTGTCTTAAAACACCCACCAATTGGCTTCATGTGATGACCCTGGGTTCTAGTATTACGGAAAGGGGAAAAATTTCTCCCTCTGCACTTTCATCACACCATGCATAAGTTTAAACACTTCTGTCATGTCTCCCCTTACTCACCCTTTCTCTAAGTGGAACAATTTCAGTTGTAGTTGTTCTTGGTGGAGGAGTTGCTCCAACCCATTTGCCCTACAGGCAAAGACATCAGACGAGGGTGTATGTTATCTTTCTCTCTGTATGTTGAACATATTAAAAGCTAGATAAGTAGCAGTGGAAGGAGGAGGGAGAATTGGTGGAAGATAAATAATTTAGGGTATGCGGATGATGCCATATTACTGGCAGGAAGCAGCAATGTGATAAAAGTGAAAGAAGAAAGTGCAAAAGCGGGATGGCAGCTGAGTAGTAAGAAAGCAAAACACATGACTGCAGAAGAATTACAGAACTCTAAAGCCAGCAAGGAAGGAATGGAATTTGAGAAAGGTTTTGCATGCACTGGCTCAATTCAAATGGAGACTGGAGCATAGAAATTTGCAGGACCTAGGCTGCTTTGGAGGCCAGAACCAGAACAGCCCCCACTATATTTGCCAGATCAATCCTAGTCCCTGCTGGAGGTCTCTGACTCCCGAGTCACACCTGGAAGGCGTGGGGGAAGATCTTTATCAGACCAAGCTTTACCGCTCTAGAACTGGCCTCAGCAGCTCAGGTCTTCTGGTTTGCTGTAGTGCCCGCATCTTTCCCAGTCTGTTTCCTGCCTCACTGTCTCACCTCAGCAACATGGGTCTTCTTACTGACTGTGGAGCGGTTAGCTCCTGCACCTTGCCATGCCCTTGCTGCATTTGGATCCTGTTGTATCCTGCCTTGCCAACTTGCTTCAGCATAGCAGATTTGCCTGCCAGCTGTGGTTCAGCTCCTGCTTCTTGCCTTGCCATGTTTGGTGCCCAGTTATCCTGCCTCAGGCACCTGTCCCTCTGTTTTTCTTCCTGTCCTTGACCTTTGGCTTGTCTATGGCTGCCTCCGTGTCTTGTCCCTGACACATCCTGACCTCAGGCTGCTTTGTGACCATGACTTGGGCTTCCCATCAAACTTTGTTTTTGTACTCGGAACACTGTCTTGCCTCAAGTTCTGTTTCTATGGTTCTCATGCCTCTGCCTTGTCTCCTGACATCTGTGGCCCAACCCTGGACCCTGGCAGAAATTAAAGGAAGAGTGAGACTTGGAAAGGCAGAAATAATGGCCCTAGAAAAGATTATCACTTAGAAGTGAATTTTCACTTAGATGATCTTTGGAACATGTGATCCCAAATAACACAGCATTATTTCATTCTGGATTGGTTTTTCAAAACATTTTCAGAGTTTAGACTGAAAAACAAAAAAGTATTTCCCTTTCATGCCTTTACAGTATGCTTGTGAATTACTTGCAGTTTTGTCTTTAGTATCACATAATCACCATTTAACAGCTACTTAGGCTGAAAGAGAATAGAATGTTTTATTTTTATTTTTTTTAAACAAAGCTGGAGTCCTAAGTGGAAATATTCATTTACTGCCACAGTAAAAGGAAAAACCAACCTCAGCTGTTTTAATAAATAGTGACTGCAGCTAATTTCTTCCCAGGAAGAAAACAAAAGTACCTTAAAATGTATGGCTAATTCACAGGTAACACTTTCCAAATTAAATCAGGTATCTTCTTGTTCTTTCAATACCCTGGTATTAAAATGACTGTTTACAGGAGATGCTTGCCAGCCTAGATCAACTCCACCCACCTCCCAATGGCACCGTCTCCATGAGGTTCACGTGAACCAGTGTCACATCACTACATTTATTTTGCATTTATCCCCCTATTGCACTTGGGGCATAGGAATAGCTGTCATAAGTACAGGTTAGGTGATAAGTGGCTGGAGAGCAGCACTTGGGAAAGGGACCTTGGGGTACTGGTTGACTGCAGGCTAAACATGAGTCAGCAGTGTGATGCGGTGGTCAAGAGGGCGAATGCCACCCTTGGTTGTATAGCCAGAAGTGTGGCTTCTTGATCAAGAGAGGTATTACTACCACTCTACATGACTCTAGTGCGCCCGCAACTGGAGTATTGTGTTCAGTTTTGGGCCCCTCATTACAGAAAGGATATAGCCAGGTTGGAGTCAGTGCAGTGTAGGGCCACAAGGTTGGTGGCCGGTTTGCAGGGGATGCCGTATGAGGCGAGACTGAGGGAACTGGGTCTCTTCAGCCTGGAGAACAGGAGACTCCGAGGGGATATGTTGGCAACATACAGGTATGTGAGGGGATGTCACATGGAGATGGGTAGAGACCAGTTCTCCCTTGCAGAGGAAGGCAGAATGCGCTCCGACGGAGCAAAGCTCAGGGAGCCAAGGTTCCATTTGGATGCCAGGGAGCACTTCCTGACTGTCAGGACCCCGAGGGTGTGGAATGGGCTTCCAGCAGAGGTGGTTGAGGCCCCATCGGTGCGGGTGTTCAAGGATAGGCTGGACGTCCACATGGTGGGCATGTCGTGAGCGGAGCCTGCTGGTGCCGGAGGTCAGACTAGATGGCCCGGGAGACCCCCTTCTTACTCGCTCTGTTTTCTATGTTTCTATGTTTCTGTGTTTATTAACCATGTTTAATAATGGTTATTTTTACTATATTAATTATATTGCTTTTGTTAGTTTAATTTAAAAAAAAACAAGAAAAGGTCATTGGATGAGATGGTACAGGCATGGGTAATTCAACAGTCAGTCAGGATTAAGTGTAGCCAGGCAAGTCAGTTTGCTTGAGATCAACATGGTGTGTAGTGGTCCTAAACCAGTTATTTTCTTGCAGGGCAAGGAGAGACTAGGATAGCAACTAGCAAATGTCAAGGTCCACAAAAGGAAAAGATGTTTGATCGTTCATCTTGAGCAGTTTGAGTCTAGCGGAGGGATTTCAGTCACACAAGAACTCTGGCCTTCAAACAGCAATGTGACCAGTCAAAGAGGAAAGGGGATACTACAACACAACGAAGTAGAAGTAAAATGATGGTATTGTGAACAACTTAAGCAGATGGTATCTAACTATTGCTTTTCCATTCTGAGGCCCAGGAGAATAATCTCATCATCCCAACTGCTAAACTATCACTGTTTGTATTTAGTTAAATGGCAGATCTATGGCACCTGTATTTTTGCTTGATTTTTACACAGTGAGATTGTGAAAAATACTTGGGAAGAGTTAGGTTTCTGTGTTTCAGCATTGTCCCTGAGGTAAACCCATCGCTTAGGGCATCTGATGGCAAACGCCTTAACTTTTGTGATGTCTCTATCTGGAAGAGTTGGGAAGGCACAAGTCAAAATTGAGTAACTGCACATATACATTAGCCAATCTGACCTTTTGTTGCCTTCAGACCCCAGTGCTCCTTTCTCACTCGCTTCATTAGGGGTCAACATTTCCCATGGATTTTTGTAATCTTATCCTGTACACAAAAATAGTTATTGCCATTGTGTGTGATTCACAGACAAGGTCCTGTTGGGCTCCATGGTAGAGCACCTACTTTGTATGCATAAAAAAGTCATGTTCAAGGTCTGCCATCTCTGGGCAAGGCTGGGGGAAAAAATCCTACCTGAAACCTGATCAGCTCCTGGCCCTTGACAACATTGGGTAGAAGAATGAATACTTTGACTCAGTATCAAGTAGCTTCCTATGTTCCTATATAACCCAATCTCCTGTATCCAGTTTCCAGACTTTTCTTGAGTTGCATCCAACTACCCATATTCCCTGAAATCCTCAGTGTTCTTCTGCCAGGAAAACAGAAAGAAACCTTTCAATTTGATTTGACTTTTGCTTCCTGGAATGAATCTTCTGTTACACATAAGTTAATGCCTATCTGCCGGTTTGATTGATACCATACCTCACAGCTAGGGAATTTTTATGAATTCAGGTGCTTGAAGAGTTAGACATGAGATTTTTGTTAATGTAATCGACTGCAGTGTTGTACACTTTCTCTTGTCTCTGTGTGTTTAAGTGTCTTTTATTGAAAGTAGTGTAATGGTTAATGTTTGAGTTGATTTCCCCTTTCTAATTGCCTTAGCGTCTTCAGATGAGCATATACTATATTATATTAGCCATATACAAAATGGGATGTAGTAAAATTGGGAGGTCCTAGTTACATTTTTTCACCCTAATATAAGTTTGGAATTGGTCAGCTCTAATTATCTACTACTACTAATAGTAGTAGATACTAATTATCTGGTTAATTATCTGGTTAATTAGCTACTAATTATCTGGTTGAGTCCCGATGGGGAAGCAGTGGCAGCTCCAAACCCATTGAAATTGGCTTATACAGTGACCCCCCTGGGATTCCAGGTTAAAGGAGGTGACAAGGACCCTGAAAGACATCAGAGAATTTACAAGGATGTGTTTTTCTTAAAGTCATGATGAGTCAGGTATTAGAGCTTATACATTTCATTCCTACCTTTTCTGCCATTATTTAAACACTGGTTTTCTACAGCAAAATGATGAAGGGATTTGGGAGACTTCTGCATGGGTGAAAAATTATGGAACTTCATGAAACTCAACTAGATTTTTGTCAAAACCAGCTAGTTTTCTCAGGTGGAAATCTGAGCATCTATATTAAATATTCAGGCTCACAGGAATACTACTGCTACTGCTACTAATAATAATCGATAACCGGGGTTCTCACACAGCATCACTCTAAATGGGGTGTGTGTGTAGGGGAAATCCTATGTGTTTTAGTTGTATGGAGTGATACTCTTTCTTAACTCAATTTAATCATTAGGAATAGATCAAAACCAGCATTTTCTCTTCTTAAGTAATGCATGTTTGAATCCCCCACTCGTCTTTTGTAGGGATGTTACAAGTCTTCTTTTAAAAGTCACTTAAAAAAACCAATACTGATGTCAGAAAAATAATCCTGTGCATTTTACTTCATAAACAAGTTCTTGCTTAAGCTCTCTGAGCACAAACTGTAATAGAAAAGATATGAAGGCCTTGACTTAATTATTGAAGTAAGAAGAAAAGCAATATTGGTTCAGCAGATGCTGGAGCTCAGGATAGAAATGGTTTTTATCATTCATTTCAGCTGAAAATATTTCAGCAAAAAGAAGAATAGACTGATAATGTTTTGACATTAGCATTTCAACCTTCCACTGAAACAACAGCCGCAGCAACTCTTTACGAATGTATGTGGGGGGGTTAACTTTCATTTAATGCTGATGTGTGCCTACAGTGATTTGTTGATCCACTGGAAAATTAAAAAAGAAAAATGAATTCCCCATAGTTAAAAGGCTAAGGGAAAGCCATGATTTTTCTGTCACTTTTTTGGCAAGAGTGATTACATCGAGTGTGTAATCTTCTTCCAATTGCTGCTGTTGTTTTCTGTTCCCTGAATATTTTTAATGTGTTCAGCTGGGCATTCTTAAAGATTAAGAAAATATGTAAATGATTAATGATGCTATCAGAATTTTTTTGTAAGTGATAAACTTGAAATCCTGAAGTTTGCGCTCCCCACCTCCCACAAATGCTGGGAACTCGTTCTGGAGAGTACATCAAAGGAAGGATTTGCCCAACAAGAGGCTGATTATTTATTTATTTTAAGCTGCAGCAAATCTCCCAGTTCAAAAAGCATGTGTACACATGTGTGAGCATGCGCCACATTCAGAGAGAGAGAGAGAGAGAGAGAGAGAGAGAGAGAGAGAGAGAGAGAACGAACTGTTTTAGACTTGTTTGGCATGAATACACATTCTTCTAAGTGTTCCTACATGAAGGCTTCCTACACTGACCTTCAGAACAAGAATGATAGCCATTTCACAGCACTTTCTCTTAGTGTCCCAAACCATTTAGAGATTCTGGAGTGATACAGCTGTAATGATATGATAAATCATGATATATTGTACCCTGAGTAGTAAAGTATTATTAAGCCACAGTTCTTAGCATGAATTTAATAGGATATGGTGGTAGAAGTCCTAAAGTTATTGCAAGAAGGAAGTTAGGAGTAAGGGTAGTGCATAAGCGTGATACTTTTCAAGTACTCTATTGGTTTTAGGATTCATCAGTGTTATCCATAGCTCAGAGACAGAGAAAGTAGAAACTTGAAGTAAGAAGGTCCACAAGGTCATGGCATTTAGCATGGGAATAGTTATTACATCTGAACGAGTAATTAGTGAATTAATTAGATCCCTGCAGGAAAAGGACCAACTTGAACGTGTCGAGGTGTGTTGCTATAGATTGTGTATATGAAACTCAATGAAAACTTTATTTGTATGTTCTCTTACCTAGGCTGCTATTCTGAAGGCATTCCATAAGGAATATGCTAAAGCTAGCTACAACCTGCGTGGAAAGAAGATGCATGCAGCAACAGATTCTATTATGAATCTACCACCTTCTAAAATACTTTCTACCAAAGAAGAATGCTCAGAACGACAGGTGTTGATTTTATAATGCTGAAGGATGGAATCTGGATTTCTCACCTTTCTGCCTTCCATACACCAGCCAAGGATGCATTGGTGCTTGAAGTGGTTGATGTGGCTGCTTACCTAGTTGAATGTGCCAAACATGGTGTGCTTTGGGAAAGTGTGACACCTTGTGTGCCTGTATACTTTGAAACCTGGAGCTACTGTGGACCAGGAAACATTTTCTGCCTGGAGCTGTACGCTGAAAGGATATGAGTAAAGATTTTGATTGTTTAAAGACCTGGATCCATCCAGTTTATGTTAGTCTTCCTGACTAACAGCTCCCAAGATCTGTGAAAAAGAGGTGGCTTGAGCAATGGAATCACTATTGAGGATCATTGTGAACGCTGATGAGCCCTTTCTTTCTGATATTTTGTGTAATAACTACCAGGAAGGAGATCTTTTTGAGACAATATTCTAAGTGGTACAGTTTATGTGGTTTGAAAGGCACGTATGCTGAGACAACTACATGAACTTGCTCTCAGTAGAACTGTAGAGATGACTGATGTTGCAGGTGCTGGTTTTTAAGCACGTCTATTTCTGTTAGGAAGAAATGGCAAATAATCTTTTTTAATGCCTGCACTGACAAACCCTAGCCTTTGATATGCAAGGTAGTGGAGTTCAGAAAGCCAAGATGGGCACAACAGAATGGGGCTATCAACAGGGCTGTTCTTTGTTTCTTTCTGATATATTGAGCCACTTGAGTGAGACTTGAGAATGACGGAAAATCTCTCCTTCAGTCTGCCTAGGTTCAGAGCATATATTCCTTTTCTTCTGTAAGAGTGGATTCTTGAAAGGAATCTTGGAAGCATGTAGTGTTGTGAATGGTACAGGTCCACTATGACTGGGCCAAATAGTGTTAAATTTCCTGAAATACTGGAGGATACCAGCTCCATTCATTTTGCACTATGAAAATTCATTTTCAATTGAATTTGTAGTTTGAAAACACTGTCTGAAGAAAGGTACGGGTAGTGCATCCCATGTAGCACCTGCTAAGAAGTGCAAAGGTTTTAATAGCCTAAGTAATCTTAATATAACATAGTCTGATTTAAGTCTGAGTTATTGTTTAGATAAACCCCAGTTCACAGTAAATAAAATCCAGCAAAGTAGGATGGAACTCCAGGTGCCTGCAGGGCGAGGGCTGCTGGTTCCTGAGCTAAGCTAGACCTTCTTTCTCATGGTCTTTAAGGGGGCATCTCTCTCTCTCTCTCTTGTTACAACTGTACTGGCAAGAGCACTGTCACAAGATAATCTACAGGAGACATTTGAAATTCTCCCATGACATTCTGTGCATGTTTAGGGGGCTTGCAAGCACATTTTTACCCTGAATGGATAATTACCATTCCTTTTAAAATAACTTTTTGAAAGAGTTGGGTGCAATTGCCTCTCTAACAGTTTGTACAAGCAACAACATATCAACATATGAAACAATATATCTGGATAGGGTGCCTCATCCCACTTCAGTATGTTGAGTAGCTAAGGAAGCAATTGCTTTTGACAACAAAGGTATAAAGTTTTTTTTTTAAAAAAAATCCGCCAGATTTGGTGTCCCGCAGTGTGTCTGTACATTACCATTTCTTTTCAAAGTTTACCTGTTGCAAAGCGAAGGAAAGGAAGAATCATTGTCTAGGTATTTCTTGATTACAACAGGGAAGACCAAGAGGACCAACTTATGGCTATAGATTAGGAGAACCTTCCCTTTTTGATTAGAAGGCTTTGCTTTGCTTTGCTTTTCCTATTCCATTCTCCTTTATAAGATTCTGAGAAGGCAAGGAATAATTAGACACACAATTCTGCATATTGCCTCTTCCAGCACTTTGCTCATCTCCTCTGCCAAGTTATCAGCTACTACAATGGGGAGTTCGAAAATTACTGATTTATTGATTTGAGAAAAGTTAGTGTAGATTGTTTTGCAGGTCCAAAGATGTGAGGGAGTAGTGGTGTCTTCTGCTGGGAGAAATTCAAATCACATTTCCAAAAGATCTGTGACAGGAATCTCAGAAGGGTGTGTGAGGTGGATGAAGTGCTGTAAAGAACTCTAACCCATCTTACAGTCGTAAATTTGGGCTTCCACTGCCTGCTTCCATTCTCCTCCAAGCAAAATCAAACCTAATCACATGCTGATGCCAGGGGTTGGTTTGCGCCCAGTAGAGGGTGCCACGGCAAGCTGGCACAGGTGCCCTGTCGTCTTGGAGCTCAGCTCTTTCTCAGCTGTTTCTCAGCTGGAACTTTCCTCATCCATGTTGACAAGACAGGAGCTGCCAAGCTGGTTACCTTGGGACTGATCATCCTGGGCATTATTAATAGAAACCTGCTCTTTGTGGGAGTCACATGCTCTTGCTTTGCTGTTGTTTTCTGGCTATCTTTACATGAGTAACGCTTTTGTGCTTGCTTGCAGTCTTGGCTGGATTGCTTCACTGGAGAAGCAGCGGGTGAAAAATTAGGAGGAGAAACGAAATTCCTTTCTTCTATCTTCCTGTCCCTTTCATGTTCTTTTCTTTTTTACTTTTTATTTTATGGAAGAATGAACTAGAATAATTTGGAAATTGCTGGTAAGAAAATGTGATCTTGTATAGGCAGAAGAATGGTAGTAATACTAGAACTAGTCTTTGTAAGGAAGAGAGAAGAGAAACAACTTTTTCCTGGGTGAAAACCAGGAATGCAAGGAGAAGCATTGGACCCATAGATGACTTGAAAATATGTCACATGGCCCTGCTTTTCCATAGGAAATACTGGGGGTAACCTAGAGCAAGATGCCTTCCTTGCACAAAGCAGCACAAGTTACCAGGTTGCACACAGTGTTGTATATTTAAAAGATGGAGAATTTGAATCTCTGTGTTTGTATCAAATGTGAAACTGGCTGATTGCCACATATGATTGGGAAAGAACCAGGTGGGAAGGGATGTTTCTGCCCACTGTCACATCTTGTTTCAGACCCAGTCATGATCTAAGCAAAAGTGGCTGTCTTCATTGTTCAACAGGGCAGTGTGGGCAGGTTTTGGGGGCAGAACTCAGAAATAACCAAGCTATTTAGGGCTCAGAATAAACTGTGCTATCTGCACCCTGCAGAGAAAATAGTCTGGTTTTCCAAACCCAATTCTGTGCCTGCCTAGGGAGAACAACCCCATCACTAAGAACACAGACCAGGAGACCTCCAGCTTCAATCCCAGCTAAGCTTGATTTTTCTATTTAACATAAATGCTATCACCATGCCAACAAATTACTATGCCTTTTCTCCTTAGCAGCCTTTGTAGAAACGACCCATTCTGGGGTAAGCATACAGAGTGCTGTGTGGTATTCTTACCATGCAAAAATACGCACAAAAGAATGGAGGGGGGAGAGCTGACATGATGACTTATTACAATTTACATCTTGTTATATAAAGCATCCTTCAATTTAAGTTCCATATTGCGGAATGGCGGGGCATGTTCTTGAGCATGGTGTAAGTGGAATGAGTTGAGCAACTTGCACTATGGCTAATGGAAGGAACATGTCTCACCATGTCACCACCCTGAAAATGTACCATGTGCTTCATGTTACACACCACATTGCAAAGTGCATGGCCCATGTTCAGAGAGAAATGGCCCTGCTTTGGGGAAAAGAGACTTCTCAAGTTAAGACAGGCTGGGGCCTGTTATTGGGAACTGTAACCATGCAGTTAGTCTTTTAGAGTTTCTTCCCCATAAAACACAACACGATCTGCTTGCTGATGTTGGGGAAGCTATTGATGATGGTTAAGTGGGAAAATAGTTGAAGCAAATAACCATCTTTGTCCCCAGCTACCAGACAGAAAACAGTTTTTACTTACATTGCTCTGGGATGAGGATTCACAATGCATAGGGAAAAGTTGGTAGTTCAGCAGAGGAAGTTCACCTATCACATGGATAAGGTGGCATTCATCAGCAGCACCACCAGCCGTTTTTTTTAAAAGGAGCATGGAACAGGTGAGACAAAGAGCCTCTGCTAACCCTCAGCCAGTCTGAGTAGAGAGCATGAGGCTAGAGGATTGGGCTAGGGTTAAGGTTAGAGAATTGAGGCTACAGGATTGATAGGCTGGTTCAATACCAGGCAGATGCCTATGTTTGCAGCACAAATTAAAATTTAAGTCATATGTTTGCAGCACTGTAAAAATAAGTCCTGACCAAAATGAGGTGTACACAATGAGTCAAGCAGCAAAATCAAACCACCAAAGTTCTTTGAATTCCACCTTGAACCTCATAGCATAGAAACATAGAAAACAGAGCGAGTCAGAGGGGGTCTCCGGGGCCATCTACTCTGACCTCCAGCACCAGCCGGCTCCGCTCACGACATGCCCACCATGTGGACATCCAGCCTATCCTTGAACACCCGGACTGATGGGGCCTCAACCACCTCCCAGGGAAGCCCATTCCACACCCTTGGGGTCCTGACTGTCAGGAAGTGCTTCCTGGCATCCAAATGGAACCTTGGCTCCCTGAGCTTTGCTCTGTTGGAGCGTGTCCTGCCTTCCTCTGCAGGGGAGAACAGGTTTCTACCCATCTCCATGTGACATCCCCTCACATGCCTGTATGTCGCCAACATGTCCCCTTGGAGTCTCCTCTTCTCCAGGCTGAAGAGACCCAGTTCCCTCAGTCTCACCTCATACGGCATCCCCTGCAAACCGGCCACCAACATTGTGGCCCTACGCTGCACTGACTCCAACCTGGCTATATCCTTTCTGTAATGAGGGGCCCAAAACTGAACATAATACTCCAATTGCGGGTGCACCAGAGTTGTGTAGAGTGGTAGTAATACCTCTCTTGATCTAGAAACCACACTTCTGGCTATGCAACCAAGGGTGGCGTTCGCCCTCTTGACCACTGCATCACACTGCTGACTCATGTTTAGCCTGCAGTCAACCAGAACCCCAAGGTCCCTTTCACAAGTGCTGCTCTCCAGCCACTTGTCACCTAACTTGTACTTATGACAGCTATTCCTATGCCCCAAGTGGAAGACCTTGCACTTATCCACATTGCACGCCATCCTGTTGTCTCCTGCCCACTTTCATAGTCTGTCCAGATCCTTTTGGATCTGGAGTACCTGCTCCTCAGTTGAGGCCACTGTTCCAGTTTTAGTGCCATCTGCGAATTTGATCAGCAGGCTGTTCACCCCTTCTTCCATGTCGTTAATGAAAAGATTAAACAGAATCGGCCCCAGGACAAGCCTTAGCCTTGCAACGAATCCTTCTGCAACGGGCCTCCTCCTTCCGGTATACCCTTTTGTCTATTTCCCCCAGTACCCATTTCCTAATGAGGTTCCTCTTTCGTCTAATCCCTCTAACCACCTCCTTTCGCATCCATGGCGGCACTCTCCTCCGCCTCCCCACCTTACTGACTAGAGGTATCGTCAAGGCTTGTGCCTCCAAAACCTCCCTTTTGAGTGCTATCCACCCCTCCTAAACTCGCTTGCCTCCCAGTAACCTATCCCAGGAGTCTTTCCCCAGTCTGGCCTTCAGTTGG
>NW_025335549.1:7099484-7109840 GCF_004798865.1 Varanus komodoensis
CACCTCCTTTCGCATCCATGGCGGCACTCTCCTCCGCCTCCCCACCTTACTGACTAGAGGTATCGTCAAGGCTTGTGCCTCCAAAACCTCCCTTTTGAGTGCTATCCACCCCTCCTCAACTCACTTACCCTCCAGTAACCTATCCCAGGAGACTTTTCTCAGTCTGGCCTTCAGTTGGCCAAAGTTGGCCCTCTTGAAGTCCCAGCTTCTAGTGCTCGACCTGCTGCCTGTCCGCAGTCCCCTGATCTCAAAGCAAAGGATGGAGTGATTCACATAGCAATGTGAATCCATATCAGACTGGGTGCATTTTTCTTCTTTTTGTTTTAAAACTCTTTGCACAAGTTTTTCCAGAGCACGCAACAACTATGTACATCATGAGAATCACTGGTAGGTGACCACATGAGCCCTTAGCATGCTTCCAAGGAAGTCACATTGATGGCTGTACTAAAGTAGCCTGGAGTCTGAGTTGCTGAGGCCAGAGAAATGGAAAGACTTCCACCCCCAAATCAGAATCTTTCCACACTCCCAGGCACTGCACCTGGTTGCAAAGACTCCCTAGAGAGAAATGTGACAATATTAATACCCTTCAAGGTTCCCATTTGTTTCATAGATTTTATCTTGGTAATCCGTAAAAGAAGCCAGTAAGAGAAATAGGCATTATAATCTCTCCCCACCCTGTTCTTTCCTGCTCTGTCTCTATATGAGTGTAAACATGATACCAAAGAGAGTGATTTTCTGAGGTTATTTAATGAGTTTGTACACATCTTATTCACATGTATGTTGTCATTATGAAGCTTATCTGTAGGCCACTGAAAATACAGCCGCATATTTCTTATGCGGGACTCCTGGAATCACGAAATCTCAGACTTTGGGGTTGGAATGGCTCTTAAAGATCATCTAGTCTAACTACCTGCATGATCTATGGACAAGTACAATTAGTAATAAAGTTAAAATATCTCTTGGAGAATTCTTTTTTTTTTTTTTTTTTTTGGAGGGGGATAACCAATTCCAACTTGAATTAAAATATATTTGAAGAATTCTCTAATGAACACTGTCTTGATACATTTAAGCAAAGCCTCTTAAGCAAGAAGGTGTCATTTTATATAATTTCAGTGTGTTTGTTTCCAGCATTAAATATACATTGGTCTCTGGCAGTGCTGCCTTAGATTCTGGTCAGTTGCCTAACTAAAGCCCGTGTTATAATAATTTGCAACAGAGTGTTTTGTTACCCCCATGACATCATCACGAAGGTGCAATTTGGATGCCAGGAAGTACTTCTTGATGGTTAGGACCCCAAGGGTTGAGAGGTGGTTGAGGCCTCATTGGTGAGGGTGTTCAACCCTTTCCGACTCGTTCAGTGTCTATGTTTCTATCATGCAGATTGTTCACCACTGGTTTGCATTTAATGATTTAAACGAGGGCTACGCAGCAACTGATACACTTTGAAACCATAGCTGAACACGGTAGATGAAGCAGACATGGCATCGTGAAAAAGAAAATCAGGAGGGATGTTTCATTTCATCTGCCCCAGACATAGAAAAATTGAATGATGTGCATGCCCCGTAGGTCAGTATGAAGACTCAGCAGCATGCTTTACCTTATTAGACTGTCAAGGAGAACTGGATCAGCTCACTGGGGTAAGTCTTTGTCCTTGTTGCGACACCTTGCTATTGTCGCAGTCCCTGCTAAATGCTTTTTGATCCAAACTTGTTGGTGAGATGTACTTGCTTATTTAACTTTTAGTGTATATTTTTATGCTTGTGATCTTTCCATCAAAAGCCACCTAGACTTCCAACTGAGTTCAAAGCAAAATCACTATCATAGAGAGTTCACCTTCAATTCATTTTGTATTGCTTAAAACACACTCTCTCCTGTCATGAAACCCCTCTTTTGTTTTCTTTATAAACCAGAGCACATTGATCTCCCATTCACTTTGCTGTGGGTGGTTCAATCCATCTTAATAGACCATAATGATTATGATTTTTGTCCTGAAAACCATATAAAGCAGATTCTATGGGGAGAGGGTGCAACCTATTATTTCGACTATCACCATGTCCAGTAATATTATGGGATGCCAATCCAGTTTAATAAGTTTGCATTTTACAATGTGGAGCAAGGGTAAGGAATGCTTCTGCTTCTTAGTCATGGAATGATGTGGTTTTAAGCACCATCCAAGTGTGCTCACTCTTTAAAATTATATGGGGTACATAGATGAAAAGTATACAGAGCACTGCAGTTTGCCGTGTGTGTGTGTGTGTGTGTGTGTGTAAACAAATGCACACTTTCTTTTATCTTTCTCTACTACATGCATGTGACTCATTGAAAGAAGCCTCAAGAGGATATTCTTGGGACTCAGTTTTATGCAGCCTGTCATGATACAACCCTGTGTTGCCACTTAAACACACAGCCTTGCATGTTCCCGCTAAAATGCTCCAGAAACAAATATTAAGACAATTACCAAGGGAGGTTGTAGGCTCTCCCACACCAGAGGAGATGCAGCTGGACCACCATTTGAGAGAGATGATTTAACCTGGAGTCTTGGACTAAACAGGGGGTTGGACCCATTGGCCTTCTTGGCTGCATCCAATTCTACTATTCCATGCTTCTCTGATTAATTGTCCTAATGAGAGCAACAATGATTCATTGCCACCTGAGTAGGAAGTGATTATTATGTCGACTTAGTGTGTCTCCAGGGAAAGGAGGAAAATAGACTCATTCTCTGTTATTTCCAGGGTAAAGTAATTAAACATCTGTCAGTGTTGAAGAGGATACCAAGAGGGTCTGAGGTCACTCATTCCACAAAGTGAATCTTTCAAAAATTTCCCAATCATTTGCAATGATTTGGCTTTTCATTTGTAGCAAGAGTGAAAACATTCTCTGTGAATCATCTTAGGAAAGGTTTGCAAAAAAAAAAAAAAAAAGTGATATACTAAGAAAATGAAACATATTTTCTTGTAGCTGTAGTACTTGGCCCACACATTGGGATGACTGACTGACTGACTGACTGACTCTCTCTATCTCGCTGTCTATTTATACACAAAAATATATGATCAGATTTTCTTGGTTTGCACCTCCCACACTGAACACAGAGTCTGACACAATCTCCAGTTGAAGTCCATACATTAGTTGCAGATAAAAATAAATATTAAATAAATGAGCAGTTGAAAGTATGCCCCCTGTTCAAATGTATGCATGAAAAAGAAATACTTTTGAAAAAAAATATTCACACATACATTTTAATCAATGAGATAAGACCGCATGCATTTCAAAGATGCACGAATGCATTCATCTGGGGAAAATGCATGACAATATATACAATTTTCTATGTGAAAACAAAACAAACAAATTGATATAAACTTGAGGTAGAACAAGCTTCAATATGGTATTTTGATAACTACTGCAAACTTGTGATTTTTTAATGATTTGTTGTTCCTTACCCAAAACCATGCTTCAAAGGCTGCATATAAATTTTTCCTAATATGGTCAATGAGCAAAAGAAAGAATTCAGAGAACAAATATGAAAAGATTATGAAACAGCTGTAAGCAATACACAGATAGTGCCTCATAATTTTCATCATATTTGTGGACAATAAACAATCTCACCAAATTTATCCAGGGGAAGAGAAGCTCTTTGACAGTTTCCCACCCAGTCCTGTGTAAAGTTTTTCCTTTCTTCCTTTTCTTAATACCTTGATGAAAGTTTCTCCCACAAGTTTATCATACTGATTCAATTTGACAGAAAATAATTTCAAAGCAGAGGTTGCCATGGGTTGGGATCTGGTTCTTGTGTTTACCCTTCCTATGAACTAACTGAGGACTCCATGTAGTTGTCTGGCCCTTCATTGTGCTGTCCTTTCGCCAGCACCTTGTAGCATCCAGTGTTTCAAGTTAAAACTGTCATCAGGTAAATCTTCCCATCGGGTATTTGTAAATAATGGAATGGAGGCAGCCTGGAAGGATGTATAATGATGGACAGAGCTGTTACAGAACCTCCCCCGGGAACCTCAGGAGCCTGCAGTGATGAAGCACAGAAAGGCCACCAATGTAATTTCAACATGGGTATAAAACACCCAAAGCTGGTCAAGGGTGGGCTCTCCCCCTGCCCACCCGCATGTATGGGTGTGCACACATGCACGAAGGTGTTTCCTGAGTATTTAACATCGATGCATTTATCTGCAGTTTTCCAGGCTGCTTTGCCTTTCTAAACTGAGGCAGAAATTACCTCTTGCTAGGTTTCTCCAGGCTTTACTTGGAATATGGAAGAAGAGGAGGTAATGGCCTCTCAGAGAGAGAAGAGAGCAGAAGAGTCCTGCTGTATCAGACCATTGCTCCATTTAAGTCCATCAAATCGGTTGCCCACAGAAATCCCACAAGCAAGATGTGGATAAAACCATGGCAGTTTTCCCAAGTTCCCCATTAAGCTGCCTCCAATACTGGAGATGTTCATACCATGAAATGCAGGGGACACTAGTGTGCTTATCAGAGCTCTTGTGAGTGAGGCATGAGCAAACACCCTCAGCCCATGAGAATTAATCTCAGAATTTCTTTACAAAGGCAATTTCTTTTCAATCAAATTAAATGAAAATGGGTGGAAAATACCTGGAAGACACTTACAGTGCTGCACTAGTAAAACTCCCCTAGTGGTTTTGACATATTCTTACCAATCATTGTAATGGACATTTTATTGTGTTTAATAGATAAATAGATTAGTTTTATACAGGGATGAGGCAGTGATAAGGACAATGGTGTTTCCAGGAAAAAGAAAAGTCAAAATTAACCTTGAGGGGATCATGAAACATTCCTCACACACTAAATTTGAGGGGAGGTGTGAACTTTGTCTCACATACTAAATTTGTGAAATTTACTTTAACTGTCTTCTTGCAAATGCATTTTCTCTGTCCTATTCTGCCTGTGAATGTAAGCGGGGGGGGGGGACAGGTGGCAAGACAAACTATCTTTTTTAATGGAAAGTTTGAGTCATTTTTTTGTCTCTTGCATGAATATGACACATTTCTGGTTGGTTTTCAGAACAAGCTTCAAGCTTAACAGTATCTTCACAGTGGCCAAGGTCACTAATGCATTGAGAAACTTTCTTCCACAAATGTTTTTGATGAATTGGATAATTTTCTGCAAAACAGAGGAGGAGTTCTCCAAGTGATTCATCTTCCATGAATCACTGTGGAAATCTATTTGTCGTGCTAAGAGTTCCCCCAGCCCCACCTCCTCTGTATCTGTGAAACCTGAAATGTCTCCACATCATCAACAGTAACCCTGTCACATGACAGAGATCTATATTTGACTGCTGGACACCTTTACTGCAAAGGCATGGGGACATGTGGCTAAGGATAACTGACACCAGGATTCCATTTTGTTTATGCCTAAAGGATTTTTACATTTCAATTCTCATGAGCAGAAGCAGAGTACAGGGCAGTGATGGTGAACCTTTTAGAGACCGAGTGCCCAAACTGCAAGCCAAAACCCACTTATTTATTGCAAAGTGCCAACACTGCAGTAAAACCTGAAAACTGAGGGGGAGAAGAGGATGGGTACATTGAATGGATAATTGGTATGGGGCAACTGTGTTTTGCCTAAATTGAATCTACTGCCCCTCATATCTAGAAATGGATTTTTCCCCTTCAGCTCTTTAGATTGCACAAATATTATATTGTTAGGGATTTTGCACACACACACACACCTGTACAAGTATACCTGTCCTCAAAGTAGCCCTATAGAAGCATATTTCCATTGCAAATATCCTTGTCAATTTCATCTCTATGGGAGAACTTCAAGTTCATCTAGGTGGCCAAAAGTGCTATTCCAGTGTATCCCTTTTAAAGTGTGAACAACCCTGGATGCATTTCCCCAAAAAATGGTAAATGAATTTGTAGGTAAATCAATATATACTACATCCTTTTCTGTGACATATTATGATCAGAAGATCATAGTAACAGCTGTACCAATTTCCCCAGGCCTGGTCTTTATTATAGTAAGATCTCGCTCTGGGATGAACCATGTTAGAATCCATTCCTCCAACCATTCAGCCCAGTCCAGTCTTCAAAACAAGCCCAGCCAAGAGGAGTCTGCAAGTGCTTGCTCAGCCACAAAGCTGGCTGTAGCTTGGGCAGTGGCTGCAGGGAGCACTTTCCTGGTGAACACTTTGCAACTGAGTGCCCTGTGCCTTCAGTGTGAGAAGCAGCCGCTCCAACAGCTGTGCACAGGCACTGCTAGCATTCAGGGGGCTGCTTCCTGGCAGGCCCCTTGTGACCCACAACCAGGCTTCCTTGTAGCCAGGAGCAGTAACTTCCACACTATGGGAGGGGCACTACTTATGCAGAACATGGGGCTAATTTCCCAGTGGGTGTCCTGGAAATGCTGGGCACGCTAACCAGGAACTCAGACCTGTGGCATCTGCACAGCAGGCCAGAGCGGGGACCAAACACAACTGAATGGATTCCCATGTATTTGTCCTCTCTTACTCAGCTTCTAACTTAGGAGCTTCCTGTGGAAGGAAGGAAACTCCCAGTGAAAAATGGATTGAACTTTTAAGGGAGTGCAGGACAGGGCGTGATGCATCTGTAGGCGACAGAGGCCCTCTAAGGTGTCAGATCTTGGGTCTGGGTTCCGCATTTCAGCAGCTTATGCTGCTGCTCTTCCTGCTCCTGATCCAGATGATTCTCTGATCTATGTGTCAGAGTAAGGGTGGCTCATCATGATCTTGCTATGGGGCTCTGCCTACCTTTTTTTTAGGATAATAACTATATTCTCATGGTGGCAAAAGAGGGAAAAAGTAATATTCACTTCTTAAAATGTTTCATTTTTTCCAACTTTAACCTTGGTTTCATCTCTAATGTTGAGAATCTATTGATTCTTTTTGAGATTTTTTTTTAAATGTAGTACATGAAAACTTGCATTTTTGTCCACAGTTCTCCTAAGACCTACATTTTGTTTTATTCCCTAGAATGCACAGTTTGGAAGCAAGTTCCATCATACCATGACATTTTATACTATATCCTCAAATATAGTATAAAATATACTGTACACCTTGTATACATTTTTGTATACCTTGTTTTCTTTGAGGATTAAAGGACTCCACTGCAGAACTGGAACATTTTCAAATTTAAAAAAAAAAAAAACTCAACAACTTAGGGTTTGTTCACACAGTGATTCAAAAGTGTGAAATTAGGTAAGTTTCTATCAAAATGCTAACTGAATACAATCCCTATCAGGATAAACTTTGGGAGAAAGCCACCACACAGATAAGCTTTTATATGTGGGATACACACTGCCTTTAAAGAACTTCCCTGTGCTATTTAGCTTAACACTGAATTGTTTCTATTGTGGGAGAAAAGGACCTTGGGGCTCTGAATTAAGTTTCTGCCCTGCCCAAATGAGGTTTTACATTCAGATTCTTACAGAACAACTGAAGCAGGAACTGCTTTCAGCTTCAGGTGTGAAAATGTCCTTGAAGTACTGCCACACATGTCACTGCTTTTTGTAAAGTCGAACATCTATACAGAGGCACTCCATTAAACTCTCACATCTACTGAGTTACAAACACTTCTCCAGGGTTGATGCAAGCCAAATGTATCAAAAGGAGCAGATGAATTCAATTTCTTTTCCCCAAGCTTTGCATCCAAAACTATGAATGGGCTTCTCTTTGTTTTACTACCTGCCAGTTTTTATAGTCCTTTTGGAATTTGCTTCTGGTGTTTTGTTTGTTTGCTTCTTTAATTTCTAGGAGATTGTTTGGGAGAAGTGAGATGAGGGTACCCAGTAATATTGCTTCTTTGTAGTTTTATGCCAAATCTTGAAAACTACGACTAACAGTATTCTGTCAGTTTTGACACCTGCACTTCTCTCTTTTGAGGGAGCAGAGGATCAATTGCTCTTTAAACATTTTATCTTATTCTTAGTTTTAACTCATCTCAGAGGGAAAAAAGTTCTGCAATGAAAAGTGTCAATGTACTCAGGACATGATTCTCAAACTATCATGGAAAGAGCTGCGTATGTTTCATTGATCCCTCAGCTGTATTTATGCAAAAAGCTTTTTGATTACCAAGATACATTAGAGGTGAAAAATAAAACAGTGAGTGCTCTGGGAGGGTCCCTGTTCATCATGAGAATCCATTTGCATTGTAAAGATGCTGCTGCATTTGGTAGACCTGTTCTCTCGTAGTCCCAATGGCTTTGAAACCAATCTTGCCCACCACATCTGAACCCTATCCTTAATTTAGAATCAAATGAAAGGTTGGGTTTTGTGATCCCTTTGCAATTTAAATTAATCAAATTAACTAAAGCATGCATGTTTATTCCCTTTCCAAATGGCCTTTCTTCCTCCCTTTAAACTGGAAAAGTGTTATTTCAGGATAGACTGTTATGCAAATGTCGTTGCTGATCTCTCTCCAATTCTAATGAGGTGAAAGTGTTGTCTTGCACACCAGTATTTTGAAGTTAGCAAGAGGAGCAGCTTAATTCAGTGCTGTTTGTGAGGCCTTATTTGCTTATTCTTAAACAGGATATAGAAGCTGTGGAATTCATTTCCACAAGATGTGGAAATTTCCTTTTGGTTCTGGCCTCTTGGCAGAGCAGCAGAGCAGCAGAGGCAGAGGCTGGGAGAGAGGCTGAGTGGCCAGGGGACTGGCGAAGGCAAGGCAGGAGCTGGGAGGGGAGCAGAGGGCCAGGAGCAGCGGAGAGGAAGGGGGCAGGGCCAGAGAGGTGGGAGGGGCCAGGAGGGAGCAGGGGGCGGGGCCACCGGCCTGAGGGATGATAAGGCGTCATCCCTTGTCTGCGTCCCTTGGCTGCGGCCCGGGCTGACCGGAGACTCCCTTCCCTGAGACACAGAGGTTTGAGTGCTTGTTTTGTTTTGTTTTGATTATTTCTTATTTATTTTATTTAGAAAATTTCTTTGCTGCCCCATTCGCCGAAGCCTTGGGGCGGCTCACAAATGTAATGCTTTTTTGTTTCATTTCGTTTTGTTTCATTTGTGCTGTGCTTTGTTTTTCTTCCAATTTAAATTAAAGTTTATTTTATCCTTGTGTGTGTGTGCCAGTGGGTTTTTGTCTGGGAGAACTGGGCGACTGAGAGGAACTGCAGGACAGACAAGGCAGGGGACCAAGGTAAGGTCTTGGAAGGGATACCGATGGCAGACCAGGAGATGGCCTTGGCGGGAGCCACCGGTGTTGCTGTCTGCTGCGAGAGCTGCGACATGTTCACCCTTTTCCCCCAGGAGAGGCAGGGATGCACTTGCCCTCGGTGCAAGATGGTGACCCTGCTAGAGGAGGAGGTGAGGTGCCTGAGGGCCAGGAGAGCTCTCCAGGCCCCCCCGGAGCAGCTCCCCTTTGGACAGAGGGTTGAGGGAGAGGCCACGGGAGGAGCAGCTGTGGAGACATGGAGGTATGTCACCCACAGGAGGAGGAGGCCAGCACTGGGGAGCTGGGAAACAGGTTCTCTCCACTTGGGGAGGCTGGGGCTGATGAGGCCTTGGGGGACCAGCAGGACCCCCAGCCTGGGATGTCAGACGGCAAGGGGGGGCGCTGCGGGAGAGGCGAGGGTCAGGGCACAGCTGCCCACCAGCACCGGGAAGGTACGGCGGTGGGTGATTGTTGTTGGGGACTCCCTGCTGAGGGGCACTGAGGTGGCAGTGTGCCACCCCAACCTGGAGAGAAGGGAGGTTTGCTGCCTGCCAGGCACACGCATCTGGCATATGAAGGACAGAGTGGAGCATCTTGTTCACTCCGGGGGTCACCAGCCATTCCTGGTGATCCATGTGGGCACAAACGACGTGACCAGGCAGGGTGTGGTTGGGACCACCAGAGACTTTGAGGCCTTGGGGAAGAAACTCAGGGAACTGAAGGCCCAAGTGGCGTTCTTGTCAACCTTACCTGTCCGGGGATTTGGGCCAGGAAGGGACAGGAGGGCCTCCAAGGTGAACGACTGGCTTAGGGTGTGGTGCCAGAAGGAACGCTTCAGGTTCCTTGACCATGTCACTCGTTTTCTTGCCAATGGACTTCTGGCAAGGGACAGGTTACAACTCACGAGGATGGGGAAAAGGTCCTTTGGAGATGCTCTAGCGAGCTTCGTCCGGAAGACTTTAAACTGAGTTGGGGGGGGGGAGTTCAGGCCCTCCAGGAACGTGTCTGCACTGGACAAGTGTGGGAGGAGGATCAGGGCTTTGGGAGCAGGGTTTTAGAGATACTGCAGGGACTGACAGGACTCCTACAGAGAGGGGCCAGGTATCAGGGAGGATGGGAGGAAGGAGGAGGCTGGGAACTCCAAGGAAAGGAAGCGGTGGGAAGGAGTTGAGGTGCATGTACCCATGCTCCTAGCATTGGTGTACATGCACCTCAACTCCTTCCC
>NW_025335549.1:7109940-7278298 GCF_004798865.1 Varanus komodoensis
TGGGAGGAAGGAGGAGGCTGGGAACTCCAAGGAAAGGAAGCGGTGGGAAGGAGTTGAGGTGCATGTACACCAATGCTAGGAGCATGGGTAATAAGCAGGAAGAGTTTGAAGCTCTCCTGGGAATAGGAGGGTATGATCTGGTGGGAATCACAGAAACTTGGTGGGATGAAAGGCAAGTCTGGAATGTGAACATAGAAGGGTATCACCCTTTTAGAAAGGACAGGAAGGGAAAGAGAGGTGGGGGTGTGGCTTTATATGTCAGGGAAGGGTTAGGATGCAGTGAGATAGAATGCACCACAGATGGGGATTCGGTAGAGGCAGTCTGGGTGAAACTTAGGGGTTTTGACAGGGAAAGAGACCTGGCAGTGGGGGTATGTTATCACCCTCCAGGTCAACTTGAGACCCTGGATGATGTCCTGACAGGCCAGATTCTAAGGATATCTCGGGGGAGAGACACAGTAATTATGGGAGATTTCAATCTCCCGGATATTATTTGGGAGACTCACTCTGCGGTGACAGCCAGGTCATGTCGCTTCCTAGAAGCTATTGAGGGAGCGTTTTTCACTCAGAGGGTCCGAGAGGCAACGAGGGGGGGAAACATCCTTGACTTGATAGATGAAGTACAGATTTGGGGAGCTCTGGATGCGAGTCCTTTGCTTTGAGATCAGGGGACTGCAGATGGGCAGCAGGTCAAGCACTAGAAGCTGGGACTTCAAGAGGGCCAACTTTGGCCAACTGAAGGCCAGACTGGGGAAAGTCTCCTGGGATAAGTTACTGGAAAGTAAGCGAGTTGAGGAGGGGTGGATAGCACTCCAAAGGGAGGTTTTGGAGGCACAAGCCTTGATGATACCTCTAGTCAGTAAGGTGGGGAGGCGGAGGAGAGTGCCGCCATGGATGCAAAGGGAGGTGGTTAGAGGGATTAGACGAAAGAGGAACCTCTGTAGGAAATGGGTACTGGGGGCAATAGACAAAAGGGTATACCGGGAGGAGGAGGCCTGTTGCAGGAGAATTCTTCGCAAGGCTAAGGCTGATTACGAGCTGAGACTTGCCAAGAATATCAAGAGAAATAAAAAGGGCTTCTTTCAGCATGTAAATAGGAAGAGGAAGGGGAGACAAGTGGTGGGACCACTAAATAAGGAGGAAGGAGATGCAGTGACTGATATGAGGGAACAGGCACAGATGCTAAATGACTATTTTGCCTCTGTGTTCTCCCCAAAGCAGGACAGGGGATATCCGCATAGGAGATTAGATGAGACTGGGGACTTACGGGCACTGATTAGAAGTCGAGGGGCTCCTCAGGGCATTGGACATTACAAAGGTGCCAGGCCCTGACGGGTTACACCCGAGAGTACTTAGAGAGTTGGCAGGGGTTCTCTCACGCCCACTGGCCTCCATTTTTGAGACCTCGTGGAGAACGGGTGAAGTTCCAGACGACTGGAGGGTGGCATCAGTGGTCCCAATTTTCAAAAAGGGTAGTAGAAAGCACATGGGGAATTATAGAACGGTTAGCCTTACGTCCATTCTAGGAAAAACAATGGAAAGGCTCATAATAGAGAGAGATCTAGTGATGCTAGACAGGGAAGGGAGGCTGACAGCCACACAACATGGCTTCCGCAAAAACAGGTCCTGCCAGACAAACCTGGTGGAATTCTATGACAATGTTTTGCGATGGCTAGATGGAGGGGATGCAGTGGATGTGGTATACCTGGATTTCAGCAAGGGCTTTGACCAAGTGCCCCATGATATCCTGGTGGAGAAACTGAGGAGTTTTGGGATACAGCAAAGCACTGTCCGGTGGATTACGTCATGGTTGACTGACCGAAAGCAGAAGGTAACCATTAGCGGGGAATCATCGGGGTGGCGTCCAATGACAAGTGGGGTCCCCCAGGGCTCTGTCCTGGGGCCGATCCTGTTTACTCTTTTCATTAACGACATGGAAGAAGGGGTGAACAGTCTGCTGATCAAATTCGCAGACGACACTAAAACTGGAGCAGTGGCCACAACTGAGGAGCAGGTACTCCAGATCCAAAAGGATCTGGACAGACTATGGAAGTGGGCAGGAGACAACAGGATGGCGTTCAATGTGGATAAGTGCAAGGTCTTCCACTTGGGGCATAGGAATAGCTTTCATAAGTACAGGTTAGGGGACAAGTGGCTGGAGAGCAGCACTTGTGAAAGGGACCTCGGGGTACTGGTTGACTGCAGGCTAAACATGAGTCAGCAGTATGATGCGGTGGTCAAGAGGGCGAATGCCACCCTTGGTTGCATAGCCAGAAGTGTGGCTTCTTGATCAAGAGAGGTATTACTACCACTCTACATGACTCTAGTGTGCCCGCAACTGGAGTATTGTGTTCAGTTTTGGGCCCCTCATTACAGAAAGGATATAGCCAGGTTGGAGTCAGTGCAGCGTAGGGCCACAAGGTTGGTGGCCAGTTTGCAGGGGATGGGGTATGATGCGAGACTGAGGGAACTGGGTCTCTTCAGCCTGGATTAGAAGAGACTCAGAGGGGATATGTTGGCAACATACAGGTATGTGAGGGGATGTCACATGGAGATGGGTAGAGACCTGTTCTCCCCTGCAGAGGAAGGCAGAACGCGCTCCAACAGAGCAAAGCTCAGGGAGCCAAGGTTCCATTTGGATGCCAGGAAGCATTTCCTGACAGTCAGGACCCCGAGGGTGTGGAATAGGCTTCCCCGGGAGGTGGTTGAGGCCCCATCGGTGCGGGTGTTCAAGGAGAGGCTGGACGTCCACATGGTGGGCATGTCGTGAGCGGAGCCGGCTGGTGCCGGAGGTCAGACTAGATGGCCCAAGAGACCCCTTCTGACTTGCTCTGTTTTCTATGTTTCTATTTTTCTAAGATGTATTTTTAGCTACAGTTTTGGATTACTTTAAAGGTGGATTGGACTGATTCATTGAGGTGAAGGCTATCGATGGTTATAAGTCCTGAAAGTCATGCTATCTCAAGTATCAGAGGCAGTCTTCCTGTTTAAAGCAGTTGCTGGAGTATTTGGACAAGAGCACTCTTGCACTCATATCATGCTTGTGGTATTCCCTGAGTAGCTGATTTCTCACTGTGTGAAGAGAATTATGGACTAGATATACCACTGGTCTTACCAGCATGACTTTTCATATGTGCCAAGTGTAGGAAATATTTCTGTCAAATCATGTCTAGGATTGCACCCATAAATCATAACAATAATTAGAAGCATAGAAACATAACAAGTCAGAAGAGGCCTCCCAGGCCATCTAGCCTGATCCCTGGCTCCAGCCGGCTCCACTCATGACATGCACTCATTTAGTTAAATGCATTATCACTAGGTGATTTGAAAGTTCATGCTCTGTAGTTTGATCTCTGACATACCCTAATACCTCACAGGAAGTTCTTTAATGATACATTCCAGACTGTACTCCATGATATAGTGATTGAGATCAAACAAAGCAATTATAGGGCCAGTGGCTCTTGCCCCAACTATCCTTATTGATTATTTTTTTGTTTACTTTTTTAATTCCTATGTTGCCCCACAGCCAAAGCTCTCTGGGCATTCTATATAGTCCATAAAAACCAATGATAAAAATACTTAAATGTATCAGGAAAAATCATTTAAAACAGTTAAAAACAGATGAGAAAGGCAGACAATAACAAGGAATAACAAAAGAGCAACTCTGCAGCTGTTCTTCCATCCATCCATTCATCCGTCCCTCCTTCCTTCCTTCCTTTCCAGTTTCCTTTAAAATATTAATTTGCCCTAGGAATGATCTAGCGTCATTCCAAAGAGGTTTCTGGGAAAGGTTCCTAGTTTCCAAAGGAGATCATATTCTCCCCACAGAGGCCCCCACAGAAGGTGCTACATCCTGGTATACCATTGTTCCTGGGACACATGGCAATCAAAGTGGTGACTATCAATCACTGGCCACTAAGAGAAGTCATGGTCACTCTTCTTGTTGTTTAAGGAAAGAAACTCACTTCATTGCAAAGACTGAACAATCCTGAAACTTCAGAAAATTCCATCTGTTTCCCAAACTTTTGAAAAAGGTTCTCCATATCTACCACCTATTAGACAAAATATCTTTCTCTGAGTGTCACATGTGAAATTTAACCTATTCAGGTAGATCTGTCTCTTCATATTAAATATAGAATTCATTGCCATGCAAATTAAAAGAGAATGTTGATCAAAAGATGATTAACAAACATGTGCTGGTTTGTTAATGTTAAAAGATGTTGTACATTTAAAAGTTCACTAGATAAAAATATGTGGGATCCCTTGATCATGAATATATTTAATTTGTTTGGCAAATGATTTCTAGTGCATTTTCAAAAAATACATAGTGCTTCTTTTTTTCTTTTTGTAATTAATGTTTCGTAATAATTCAGTCAGTCAGACTGTCTTAATCATAGTGCATTCTAGCATAAAATAAATCTTGCTGTGCTTGATGAGTACCAGGTCAACTTAGCTAATTTCTTTTCTCAGTGCCTTCTTATTTTGAAAGATTAGACTGGTTAATAAACTTTGGATTTTTCTCAAAAAATATTTAACAGAGGAAGGAAAGAGAATAAAGTTTGCATGGAAGATGGTGCCTCTATGTGGGTGTAGTATGGATTCAGAAACCAAAACACACTTATTCAAATTTTATATTAATTGTTTGCTTTAGCATCACTGGAAGAGTCAAATTAACAATTCTTGTGCTGACGATTTTCCATGGAGACTAGCATTATTGTCATTATTCAGAAAACAAATGGGACAAAGTATTAAAGAACTGGTAACAAATTTATTAATAGAAGTACGAGTAATAATACCAGGGAATTGGAAAATAAAAGGTGATTATCAAATAGATGACTGGTAATAAGAAGTTTGGAATATAGCTATTAATGATAAATTAACTTGCAATATTGTTGCAGTTGAGAATGTTGGACAAATGAAAAAGCTAGACAAGAAAAAAAAAAGACTCATTTGAACTGTGGTGTTGGTAGAGGCTCCTGTACATTCTGTGAACAGCAGGAGTCATGAAGAAGCAGGTGCTGGAGGATATTAAACCAGACTTGTCCCTGATCAGCAAGATAACAAAGGGGAGAGTTGCATATTTTGGCCACATTGTGTGATCAAGCTCATTAGAAAAAGATAGACTGCTTGGAATGCTCAGTGGCAAGGGAAAACCAGGTCGCCAAAGAACGAGGTGGTTAGACTGCACCAAAGAGGACGTAGGTCAGAGCATAGTTTGGCTGAAAGAGGTGGCACAGGATTGGACAATGTGGCATATTCGGCCCATAGGATTATTTATAGTTGGGCACAACTGAACAGCTGAACAACAAACTTGAAATAAATGGAAAAAGCTTTGATGAGTAAAAATAATTTTGAAAGTACTTGAGGACTGTTTGTTGAATATATTTTAATAAAAGGGAATTTGTGTGAACCATCACAAGAGACAAAGCAGTTCTGGAAGGAAGTGGGAGTGAGGCATCCTGAATAAATAAATGATTTTACATTAAGTAGCATGATTTGTTGGCCCTGGTGGAGGTAGCACTGTTACTATTGTATGGTTTAAGTATGTTTATTAGTAGTGCTTAATTATATTCATTACTATTATATTAATTGTATTGTTTATGTCTGTTCAATGAATAAAACCAGAAATTATTTAAAGAATTAAAAAACAAAAGCATTGATTTTAAAAATGCACATGTTGATGGGAAAAAAGAGAAATATTATCACACTTTGGTCGGGCAAGAAGTGTGAATTTTGATGCAGGTTTTAATTCAGCATGCACCCAAATGAGCAATGTTCCTATTTGAACAACAATAAGCGTAACACATTTGAGAATGAGAATGAGGTGGTCCATGCTTCAAGGTGGAATGTAAAATCTCACTATGAAGTCTCAGTGATCTCCCATTCCTATAGTGAAGAAATTCACCTTCCCCATGTGTGAAAGCATGGGCAATGTGAGGTGACAGTGTCCACTGAAAGCTAATTCAGCCTAATTTTCCTATTCTCCAGCTCCTCCTCCTTGGCCACTGCTGCCTTCAGAGATGATGTAAAGGGCTTGCTAGCTGCTGTCCTATCATGACACCTTCTGGAGCAAGAGAGCCTGGGTTTGTCATGAGATCACAATCATGTCCCAGAAGAATCCAGCCATGTTTCATGAGATCACAGCCATAACCAACAAGATTTCTTGGCAGCTATATCTATGTAGCTTATCTCATGAGATGTTCAGGTGACCCAACTAAGAACCCCACAGCTGCTCACAAAATCTTTTGAAAGTTCTGGCATCAAAAGTGGGCATTCCCTTGAACAGGATGGATTCCCATTTATCAGTGACAAATAAGTGAATAATAACTCTTCCTTCATGGAGTAACAGCTCCCAAATTCCTACTTTGTGGTAGTCTGTTAACATATGCACCTCATGCAATTAACAATAGCCAAAATTCAGGTTTAACTAGCCAAGTATGTTTAGCATCTGTGGAGACATCTGTAGTGCTTTAGAATTGAACCTTACAATAAATAGTTCAACACTAAGCAATTGAAGTTCAGGAGCAAATGCTACAGAAGTAGATCTATCAGAGTTCCAGAAAAAATAGAGATCAGGAGAGAGGAGGGAAGAGGAGAAGACAGAGATGGAGATGGAGGAGGAGGAAATTCACATCATATACCAACTAACATCTTTGTCATGGATTTTGACTTTTTTTTCCTTTCCAGCCAGGCTCCCAGAAAGAAAATAAATAATGAACAGAACATGGATTTACAGATGTCAAGAAGAAAGAAAATTAATTGATGGAGTTGTCAACAAACCTAGAAACAAATTAATTTTGTTTGATTTGCGCTTGCTATTTTTAGCTATCTGGCAATTGTCAGAATGGTACCAAGAACCAAGGTGAAAAGATTACAGATGCTGAAGTTTTCCCAGATGCTGTTATTTTCTGAAATCTTCATAGGGTTGGTACAACTTGTTTTAGTTTGGAAAATTTCATGCTCTATTGCAAATTAAACTGTTTTCCATCATTAATATTTTATTCAGACTCCCAAGCATTGATAATACTCATGCATTTGATATTATTTTTCTTCAAGTTAAGCATCAAACAAAATGCTTAGTGAGCAGCAAGCCCTACTTAAAAATATTGAGCTGAAAAAGTGCTATCTTCATACTTCACCACCAAAGTTGGGTGAAAGATGTTTCTTCAAGGGATGAGAAGCAAGCAGGAGGAAACAGTGGGCCAACTGACTTTTGATCTAATGATAAGAAGGCTTTAGGAACACTGGGTATTTCAGTCATGAAGTGAGCAATTAGCAGTTTGACTCAACACCATGCCCTGTTTTACAACTGCTTCTGGATTCCTGATGCATTAGAGAATGGGTGGGAAACTTCAGTCTGGAAGTCAAATCTGGCCATTGTGAAGTTCTAGTTGGGCCTCTGGGATTGCCAGAACACTGCAACCCCAATTACCTGGAACTACCTCTGGCTGCTCAGGTGATTAACAATAAGGTGAACAGTGAAGTGATGTGAATTATATCAGATCTCAGATGTGGGTTTGGACATTCAGTGGAAGATGATTGCATCAGGCCAAGAGAATCCATTCAGCTCAGCTCCCTGCAGCCAGAGAGCTGGCTGGATACTTTTCTTTCAATTTTAACTGCACAAAAACTCAGGAATGTACAAGTTTTCAAGTTTATAACTAGAGCCATTGGATTAGGCTTCAAAAACTGTATCAAGTGGCCTATATGCCAAATTCTCCTGGAGAATAGATAAAGGAACCTTCAGTGTTGTCAGCTTTCCCAGGCACAGGAAGTTTGGCCAAAAAGTTGTAGCTCTTTCTGGACAAGAGGAGCATTGGTTGCTTAGATAGTTTATCTAGTTGTTGTTGTTGTTTTCCTCTGCCTGCTTGTTCAACTGTCTTCTGGAAGAACTTAGGATGGCCACGTGCTGCTTATTCCTGATCTTTACTAGCTATGTAAGGTTATCCCAGTGCAAGAATAGCTTAATATTCAAGGCAGCTATTCACTTTATCCTCAGCCTTCTCGTGGACCTCCTAAAACACCCACCAACGGTAACTCCTTCTCTCTGCTTATCTTTGTTATTGTGGTTTTGTTAGTCATGAAGTTGTGTCCAACCCATCGCAACCCCATGGACAACATTCCTCCAGGCCTTCCTGTCCTCCACCATCCCCCGGAGTGCACTTAAGCTCACATCGACTGCTTCAGTGACCCCATCCAGCCACCTCATCCTCTGCCGTCCCCTTCTTCTTTAGCCATCTATTGTTCCCAGCATTAGGCTCTTCTCCAGGGAGTCCTTCCAGTTTGATTGCCTTGCAGTCCAAGGGACTCGCAGGAATCTCCTCCAGCACCACAATTAAAAGGCCACAATTCTTCGGTGCTCAGCCTTCCTTATCTAGGAACCAACTAATTTAACTGTGCACTGCCAGTTCCTTAAACAGCACTTGCCAATCAAGCAAGAATCCCCAGCATATGAGAATCAAATTTAGCTGACCCATATCTGAAGTAACAATATCCATATGGATATTCTTCCTCTACTCTTCTTGTGGTCCATTCAGAACATCACTAAGTAACTATTACACAGACCTGTGACAATAACAAAATAGGACCTCATGTACTCAAATACAACGTAGCCTTCCAGAGGCCACTCAAAACAAACATCTTAGATCAACTTATATACAGAACATTTCTTCAAAGGATACACACAATCATCCAAATGATGGATGTATACAGCCCACAAAGAGTCACAATATAGGCTTTGGTTAGATAATCAAGATAGTGAAGGGTGCATGGGGAAGCAGAGGTCCGAGCAAGACAATTAGTTGTGAAGTTAGAGTAGGCGGATTTTTCACAGACAGCCTGTTTCCAGGATAACTTTGATGCAGAAGTGTGCCTTGAGTTAATATGCATTTGTTGAGCTTGTTGAGGTTTGCTTAATTTTTCCTTGAAACATACTTCATCCAATTTGTGATCCTGAAAGAGGACATCTTTTTAGTGAATGTGATCCCCCACTGGCTGAAAAAAAAATGAACATGCATGTTAGGGAGGTAGCTGTGCTTACTTTAGAAGTGTATATTTGTAGAAATGTGTACTTACACAAGCTTAGAAAATTGTGAAAAATTCCTTAAAACTATATTCCTGCTCTCATTCATATGGGATTTGTTTGCATGGTTTGCAAACAGGAGCAAAATTCTTGTACATTCCTACCCTTGAAGAAACACTTTAATTTAAAATGGAAATCTATTTGTTTGGTAAGTAGGAGGACTTTGATGCAGGAATTCAAGCAGTTAAGTCAATGTGCTGTGATTTTCTTTTAATTTTTGTTTTTCCTGACATTATCCTAAAAGTTATCCTAAAACTCCTCCAGACATACCAACAGGACATGTGTTTCTAAAAGAGATGGCCAGATTAGAGAAGCATTCAAGAAATTTAATTGATGCTTTAGGATATGATCATTCAGCAGTTTATCAAAGCTCACATATTGATTCTGCACATCATTCATTTCTTTGAAGCTACCTTTGTATAACTTTTTATTGTTTCTGGACCTTGAGAAAAAAGAAAGAAAGAAGCAGCTTAGATGTAATCTTCCTGATAAAGCTGTAAAGAAGATAAGCCTCCATAGTCTTGTCTCCTATGGAGCAGAATGAGTTTCTTTAGTTTAGGACAAAGAAAAGCAGAGCCATGGCACCGAATTGCCTTTTCCTCATCATATCTCTTCTCAGTAAGGACCCTAATGCTGATGGATACAGATACTGTGCTGGCTTTAACGTATTTCCTCTTTGGTAAAGTTCATCTTTTTCTGTTTGTTTTTGATGGAGGGGCGATGTCCATCTGTCAAAAGGATAGAAATGTAACATAATACTGTTTTATATTATCCCCTTCTACAAACATGATGGTTTTTCATCTGGACTTTGTGGAACAGGCTTTTGCAGCAGCAAGCCAGGAGAGGAAAGTTAGGCGTGCATCAGGGGTCCTAGAGTTCACCCTCCCCACTGACCAAGTGTCATCTTCTGCTTCCGTTGCTAAGACTACTAGCAGCTTTGTTTATTACCCACTTTTTCTTTTATTTGGTACAGCGACCATGGTGGCTCCTCCCCATGTAGTAGACGTACAGGTATTAGTGTGTGTAAAACAACAACAAAGTCTAGTTCATGGTTTAAATGGCATAGCAAGCCTTTTCAATTACAACAACAAGCATATAAAACATACAATTGAAAACCATTTAGAAGCCATTATAGCAATACAAAAACAATGAAGACACCTGTAAAATAGAGCAGCATAAGATCAACTGTGGTTATTTACTAGCTTTAGAAGGCCTGGCTAAAGAAGTGAAGCTTGTAGGGGCATGTGAGGCATACGTTCTGCCTCTCAAACATCACAGGGAAGAACTTTCTGGAGAGGAGGAGGTGGTGGAAGTCTGACCCCTGTGGGAAATGTGGTTTTGAGCAGGGGTAAACTGCTCATTGGGAAATGATATTGATGAGATCACAAGAGGTATATCAAGACAGGCCATTTGTCATTCCTGTGTCCTCATTGGCCATGCCTCTGCAATGGCAGCAACTGATTGGGTAAGGATGCTACTACTCAAAGTTATTAGTTTTATTACTACTTATATTATTTTGAAATGGTATATCAAAGTGAACATTTGCCCAGGACCTCCAATAATCATGGCGATCTCTTCTACAAGATGCCTGAGAAGGAGGAGGTCAGCAATGGGAGTTGGGAGATTTAAGATGGACAAAATAAAGGATTACTTTATACAGTATATAGTTAAACTAAAGAATTCACTTCCACAGCAAGTTGATGGCCAACAATCTGGGTGGATTGGACAGATTTATGGAGGAGAAAGGGGGTATCAGTGGCTACTAACTGTATTTTGTACCATGTTTATTTATTTATGTGAGCCGTCCCGAGGCTATAAGCGATGGAACGGCATACAAAAACACTAAATAAATAAATTAATAAATGCTAGCCTTGCTAGCTGTGTGCAACTCCTTTACCAGAGGCAGCCTGCCTGCATCCCCCAGTTGCTGAGGAGCTTGGCCAGGAGGAGGTCTTGCGCCCATCCCGTTTGAAGTTTCCTGTGGACTGCAGGTTGGCCACTGTGTGTATGGACTGCTGGATGAGATGGACTTAGGTCCGATCCAGCATGGCTTCTCTTATGCTCATGCTTGTGTGTGAAGGCTTAATCAGAAGTTCTTTATAATGAAACAGTGACTCATGGGTGAGAAGAATACAGGTAGGACTGCCCAAGACATATTTTTTCTGTGGGCAGATCCTTCCATTCTATGTACAAAGGCCAACTGGAATGTCATTTGACTCCGTCTTCTACACTGCTCTTGGAACAGCATTCTCCACTACATCTGAAAACAGCAACTTGCTCACAGGATGCAGTGCAGTCCGATGGCCCACAGGCCTGTCCTTCCAAATGCTAGTCACTGCTTCCTGAGACAACTACCTCAGTCTGCCTCATGACAGGGGCAGTCCTGAAAATAGGGGATAGTGGGACCTCTCATGTCATAGAGAAAGCTTCATCACTTCTGGGCCCCAAGGTGTTGAATCCCTGGGAAGAGAATGATGTGGAACTGGAGACAGAGAAATCCCACTCCTCTGTTCCAAGTTCTAGAGGGAGCAGTTCCACGCAAAATCCCTATCAGGACAGATGACTTACACATGATTCCTCACTGTCAGATATTGCTTCTCTTGAAAATGAAAGAGAAGTAAATCCAGTGTCAGCAAGTTATTCCAATTTTTACCCCCATGGCCTCACAGGTCTGTTTGCTCTGTTGTTCTGGGTTTGTCTGTCTCTGTCTCACTCTCTCCTCCATCCCCACTCGAGCAAATCCTTAAAAAGGAAACCTGTGCAGGCAGACTCAAAACAAGGTGCGGGGAGAAAGTGTCGTTTCAACAGGCAAACTGAACAATAATTTGGAGTGAAAATGCAATAGTGCTTGGAATTTGGTTTAAAGATTTTGCATTTGTGAGGACAAAAGGACATTTGACAACTTGACTAATGTTGCAGCTTTGCCTCCAGCAACTGTCAAATTAGTTCCTAATGCAACCAGGGAAAACAATTTGGCTTCAACAATGCCTGAAGGTAAGAGTTAAGCTACTCCTCAGGAAATCACTGGAAACATTAACATTACTTGTTTACTTTTTGTTAGTGGGGGCTGGATTCCTGAGTTACTTTGTACCCAGCACTGAATTATGTATCCTGCCCACATCTGTTTATCCGGGTTTTTGAATAATGAATTATTTGTATAGATTTCCTTCCTTCCTTCCAAGATATGAAAGAAGCAAGAGCAAAGCCCTAATTAACCAGGGGCTATTTCCATTTTTGCTTTTTTTTGTCTCGAGTAAGGTTCTTCTTAATCATATATCAATAAATGCAATACACAATTGAGTAATAATCAAAAGATGTCACACCACTGAAAATTTTTTGCAGAATGGAAAAGGAAGTATGACAAAGCTGCTGACTAAAGTGTGATTCGATGAATGCCAGCGATGCTGTTGTCTCTTTGGAGAGGAATAATTATAGGCAACAGCAATCTGATAAATGCTTAAAGGGTCATTTAGGCTGCTGCATAGAAAAAGCAACTTAGGATAAGCCACCACCGAAAAAATCCAACCCATGGAAAACTATGCAGCCACTTCTAGATAAATGTCAAATTGCAACATAGACATATAGGGAAGTCCCTCTTTCCATTCTTGAATGGTGCTGAAGTAGTCTCCTTCCCCTTTTTGTTACCCTATTTGCAGATTACAAGAAGGAGTAGAGAGGTCTTTTCAGTACCTTTCAAGTGTTGGTAGAGGAAAGCCAACAAAATGTCACATACTGGGTGGTCACAGTCATAAAGCAATCATCATTTTGGTTAGGGAAAATGCAAACCTACAACCTCTCTCTCTCTCTCATACACACACACACACCTTATGCATATCCCATATGTGTATCCTTTTGTTTTATATTAGCAGCCATATATTCAATGAGGTGTACATGTATTAGTCCCTTGAAACACAATCCTACCTAAAGGGCCATAGGCTATGTCAGAATTCCAGCTTGGACCTGGAAGGGAGATTCCAAAGCATGAACTGAACTTGGTTCTTGGAGGCATCTCCTTATGTTCTTGCAGCTACCAAGTTTCATTCCATCCTTGCTGGACCCTAAAGATGGAAAATGATCTTTGGATCAAGTATGTGTGAATGGGGGCAGTGACAGTGGGATTGAAGGGAAGGAGCCCAGCACCAGGATCTATAATGATTTCTCAATTTTTCTCTATTATTCCCCGTTGTCCTCTCCTTCTTACCCATTCAGAATCTCATCACTGCCTTGAAACTGCATGTGTGACCCTCAACTTATAAAAAACTCTGTTTATGCTCAGGAAGATCATAGCCACTGACTGCCCAATAGCACTATTGTTGTTTTCTCTGTCAGTGAGGGGTACCTGGGGTGTCCTGCCAATAAACTTCTGAGACTGAGTATAGCATCTTCCTGTGAATCCAAGCGTGTATTCTCCTGGTTTGGGGATTCTGAGTGTATTATCGGGGATTCTGAGCTCATGGTTTATTTTTCAGGCCAGTTGGATCCTGCCCTCAGCAGCCAGGGAGATGTGTCCATGCCGCAGCTGTTCATCCTTGACTGGCTTTGCTTGGAACCCACTTTAGGACACAATGGTGGCTTTTTCTCCACTCCCCCTTTTGAGGCCCACCATCATGGCTTTTCATGGTTGAAGACTGTGGCCTTCCCTTGCACTTGCTCTTGCTGGGCCCAGTTGGATGCTGAGAATTTCTCTTTCTGTGCTTCACAGCCTGCCTTCAGTGCAGTGTCCTGCCCATTTGCAAAGTCCCCTAGTCCTTCATTACAAGTAATCAGAAGTCAACTTTAGCTATGGAATAAATAGCTAAAATCAAAAGTGACAAAACATTACACCAGGTAGAATTTAACGCCTTTATGTCACCACTGCGATGCCAACATTGAGATATCTCTGAGCATTACTAGGAGAATTCAGGTTTAAACAGAATTGTGTTTTGAAAGTCAGCTTAAGTTCCCCTGCTACAGCACAAGTTTTCTGCCCTCCCAGATTACATAAAGCAGGATCCTAATCCCCCGCTGCTGATGGCTGCAGTGATTAGGTAATGGAGAGGGAACTCTTGCAGTGCTGAGACTCCTGTTATACTCTGACTAGTGCAATGCCCTCAAATGGGCTATTATATTGGCTATATCCAGAAATGACTGGTTTGGAAACTGCTAGACCCAAAGCTGCTCTATTCTCCACAAGCTTACTTCAGAGAAATGAGCTTTCTAGGTGAAAAGGTGAACCTGTGTTATTGCCTCCACAACCAAAATTAGGATGGTGCTACCCACCCAGCAATAAAATTCAGAGTTGCATGAAAGTCCGTATTGCATTGCACACAATTAGTGTGTTTATTTTTGGAATAATCCAGGATTACAGATGTTGCAGTTTCTCCTTGGTAGAAAAAGAACAGACAATTCACAAATCTCAAACTTGGGGAGATATTCCAGTGAAGTGCAGCACCTGCTTCCACACAAACCTGGGGGAAAATTGGCACATTCAGGAAAATACGCAGACACCTTTTGTGTGTTCTGCTTTCAACACTACAGAATACTTCTTTGTACAGTGAGTTGGGTAAGTTCTCCCTGCCCTCACTAGAGAAAATTTCAAGCAGTAGCAGTGGTTAAGAATGACAAAGTATTGATGAATGTCATTTAAGTTTTTGAAAAGATCTATTCACCTGCTAAGAAAGCGCCAAGATTTTCCTTAGGACCTGTTCACACTATCGAAACTCAGACTTCCTACATCAGTATATTATATATTGTTAGAGCCTGACCTTCATAACAAAGTCATGGTGACTTAAAAGTAGAATAGATTCAGACGTATTAGGAAACTGCAATCTCCTCCCCTCAGAAATGTTGCTTCCCTCATCAGGACTCATCATTCCATTAAAATCCGCTTGATATTTTGTCTCAGGGTGAACCTTCATATTCATTCTGAACTTCATCTTTAGATCAAGTGATCCTCTAGCATTGGGGCAAGGACTGTGTTTTGGCTATGGACATATTTGGTAATTTGAAAGCTTTCTGGGCACCACCATGATGGTTGCCACAGCAGACAAATAACCTGTCTGAAAAATACTGAGTACTAGGCAGCTGCAGAAACTGAAGCTCAGCATGCTAAACTCCTTTGAACCCACAGTTTTCAGAAATTTCTTTTACAGCAATTTCGACTTCCAATAAGAGTCCCTTCTTTCTAAGTGGAAGCTTTGCAACACCTTAGCGGTCAAGGTGTCTAGCAGTTCCAAGCTGCCCACATGAACAGCCTTGCCTAACCTGATCCAGTAGAAATTCCAGCAAACCTAATGCATTGGCATCAAAACTCAGCTGAATAGAATAATCTTCAGTGATGCTTCTCTAGGAACCATCACCAAAGGAAGGCCCATGGTTGGCTACTGAGAATTGGGCTTTTTTCCCTGCTGTGGAACTTTGGAGACTTGTCTGCTGCCTCTATGGTACTTTTGGAAAAGACCTCTTCCTTTTCCAGGTTCTTTTAAAAACATTGTATTTTAAATTCTTGCTCTTAACTAATTATATTGGTTATCATTTCCATACCATAGTATTAACTATAGCATTTTATATAAGTACTTTTCATTTTGTTTTTATGGTTTGGATTGTTATAAACTGAGGTTCAGCATGTCATGCATTATTTAAAGATAAAGGAATCAAGTTTACCAATACCAGTCAGCCACTTATTGGTCCTCTATCCAGAAAGTTAGCAGGCTTTGATTAATGTGTGGAGTGTTGTCTCTTCAGACCATTGCCATAGCACTGTCTTCCAAGTTTTTATCCTAATCACTGTAGGTCCCACCTGTTTGATTATTTAGTATTTAGCATTATTGATTACTCATCTAAACCAGAGAGCATCCCCTGAGGAACTTTTCCAAGCACTTTTTAGGAATATGTACATCAGTGAAAGGTAAGTACTTCTCTAAGTTCTCCAAGCTCAGAAAGCTACAAGATTTAAAACCCCAACTTTATCCTGGTGGGACAATTGGAGGACAATTGCAGTTCATTTGCTTTATAGTAACCAGTCTTTGCTTGGGCAAGAGGAGACTGAAACAAACTGCTGCAGTATGGAATGGATGTTGTCAGCTACACCCTCTGCTATGATTGCATTCCTTCGCTTGCTCCCTTTCCCATTTCTAACACTATGTAGGGAGAGAAGATCATTCTTATTCTTTTTTAATAGCTACAGTTTTGAATATTGAGTGTGTAAAATAGTTTGTATACACAAATACATTGGGGAATTCACAACGTGTTGGTTGGGGAAGACAGAACACTTTGTAGAGAAGACATCTGAATGGACAGAACCAGTTCAGCACCCAGGAGAGACTCGGTGGGCGGGGGAACTGGTTAAAAATAATTTGTTCCTTTTGTAGTAATACTCCTCAGGGGAAAGAATCCAGCACTGGCTTGATGTGAGCTGTTTCTCTTTCTGAGGAACAAGTCAATGAAAGGCACCTGAGGGACAGAAGAATGGAAGTTGTGAACTTAATGAATGTTGACAATGACTATAACTGATGTCCTTATTATGAATGACAGGGGCTTAGGAGACTTGTCTCCCCTATTGACATTGTTCCAGTTCAAATGCTCTCTATAAAAGAGGATGAGGGGAAGGAAAAGAGCAGTATCTTTCAAAGCTATATTAAAACACACACACACACACCCTTCAGCATACTGGGTGATGCTTTTCACTCTTTCCCTTCAGCTAAGCATTTCCTGCGGTCTGCAGTCCTTGCTCTCCAAAGCCAGGGAAAGCTACGAGACCATTGCAATTGCATACATGTCTATTTGGAAGTCATTCCCACAGAGCTCAATGAGATGTATGTACTCCTGGATAGCTGCACACATGATTCCAGTCTACATCTCATTCTCCAGAAAAAGAAAACCGTCAATAATCGGCAGGTTTAGACCTGTCAGCTCTGGGCAGCTGGGCTCTTCAACACACCCAACTTTAAATCAAAATAACTACAGAAACTGTACAAAGACTTTTCACATTACAGTATCTCTTCTGAGCTTGGATCAGGATGACAGGAGAACTTCACTTTGTTTTACATTCACAGTTTTTAAAAATCAATAATTCTGAATTCCGGTTAAACCCTTTTTTAAAATTCTCATCCACCTGTCCCCGACAAATAGGTACAGTTATTAACAGCATGGAAAGAACAACAGCATACCTGCTTTCCATAAAGATCAAGTGGTGACATTCCAGCTAAGTGCTAAAAATGTAAGAATTTTTTTCCCTTTTTGGTTCAGTGCCCTTGGTTTGTTTGGATGAATGTATTGTTTGTTTTCTGTCACACAATACTTTATTCTTAGTTCTCACGTAAGGATTTGTTTGATGAGAAATTTGTTTGGATTTGTTTGGGAGATGGTGGAAGGCCCATGGGTGAGGGTGTCCAAGGATAGGCTGGACATGCACATGGTAGGCATGTCATGAATGAAGCCAGCTGGAGCCAGGAGTCAGACTAGATGGCCTGGGAGGCCCCTTCTGACTCGCTCTGTTTCTGTGTTTGTTAATACTATTGTACCCTATGCATATCCTTCAGAATGAACATGGATGTAATTTGGGGGTCATCATCATCCATGTTCGAGCTTACGCTGTGATTTATGGACAACAAAAGAACTGTATCTAACAGCATGCACACATTTCAAAATTTCTTTCCAAAATTTCTTTCTTATCTCTGACTTGACTACCAATCCAGCCACTGTGGAAACACTACAGCATATCAACAGGGGCTGTCTCTGTCTCCTTTCCCAAGGACCTACAGAAATCACAACCCACAGTGCACCAATGGGGTAGGAGGCGATTTAGAAGTGAAGTAAGCTGTCGATTGTCACAGTGTGCTATCCTGCCGGAATGGTTTAAATCAGAGGCCAAATGATCATTATTATGGAGATAGAAAGTGTCATAGATAGAAGCAGGAAAATATACTGTGCATATTTGGAATGACTGCCATTAGGAAAATAAGTCTCATAGGAAGCAGAGGCCTCAAACCAATAAAAACAGACAACACATGGAAGCAGTGAGCAAAAATGAATCAGACAATGTTTCCCAGGCCTAATAACCAGGCTCCAATCTTATTTATTATGTCCTTTATTGCTGATGAGAAAGATGGCAATAGATGCAAGGGCAGAGAGTCCAATTATTTCTGAAAAATGCAGTAAGATCATCTGGCAAACATTTTTGAAACAAAAAAAAGGCTGAGACTTGTAAAGTGTATATAGGCCCTTTGGGGCGCTCAGTGTCTGTCAAAGATATAGTTTGAAGAGAAAGAGCACTATAGATTAGCATTTACTAACAACCAACAGCTTGCATATACATCTCCTCTGAGCATTTTTAGGTCATGTCTCCTCAGTGTCTCAGCACAATTAATGGGAATGGACCTTTGAATGGAGCCAGATCATGGAAGAACGAGGGAGGAATGGCTTTGTGTCATGACCTAAAATGGCTAGTGGAGCCATAGCATAGAGGGTTGTACGAGTCCCAGAGGACAGGAGAGGCAAGCTAGATAAAATGATGCCTTTTAGCAGCTCAACATCAGTTGATTCAGCAAAGTTCTGAGTGTCACAACTGAACCATTGCAACAAGCAAACATAATGGCTGTGCAGAGGGGTCGCATTGTCTGTGACACAGAGCAGGCCAGGCAGTGACCTATGAGCAGATGTGGCTTCATGAGTAATGCTTCCCTCTACAGATGGCTCTGCCAGCCTTGAAAGAAGCTGTTGTTAAACCTTTTCCCACCTTTTCATTCACATGCTGAAGCATCTGCTTTACTGCTAAAAGCAAGCACTTTATTCACTGAAGGGGCAACCCAATTCAGTACGCTTACAGTGGCGGTGTTGTTATTCTTTTGCACTTATACCCTGCCTATTTTCCTCTTGTTAGGTAAGTTGCCCTGGATTCCTAACTCAAATTTATCCTCATGACAACAGCTCTGTGAGGCAGGTTCCACGGACGGTGCGTGACTGGCTCAAAGTCACCCAGTTAGCTTCATAGGAGAACGGGCATCAAGATGATAAATGTAGTTCTATGTAAGCAAGTGCAAAGTAATGCATGTTGGGACCAAAAATGCCGATGGGATCAGATTTCAACTGACATTCCACTCCACAATCCATGAAATGAGTCCATGTGCATGCATCTGTCCATCGCAACAATATGCTTCATTTTCCTTAGGTTGGTGGAGAACGTTTTGCGAGCACCAAAGATGTTCTAACTGCCGGGACGCTTGAGACACTCTGCAGACTTCCGGTGAATCTCTGTGAGCACAGAGAAGCAAAGTGAAAAGCTCAACAGAAATTAAAGGCATAGTTTTCACGCATCCCTTGCTGTAAATAAAGGATGCGTATACACTTAGATGTGTATACACTCAACATGCTTGAAGAGGAATGTGGAACTCCGTTCTTAAATACTGTACACATTAAAAACCCTTTAACCACAATTTTTGCTTAGTCTGTCTTCAAAAGTATAAGTTAATTTCATCTCACTCCAGTCAGTGTTATGGACCCAAACAAGAGTGACAGGGTGAGCCCAAGTGTAGTCCACCTTGTTTCCATTAATTTCTGACTGCCAAAATCCAATCATGTACATTGTTGTCAATCTGTTTAATAGGAAGAGCTTCACAAGGTGTTTCTGAAGTGATGATTTGTCCTGTGGGATTTAGTGATGGTGCATGACAACTCAAAACTCTATTGCTCTGGGTGTTAAACTGAGTTTGCAAGGGGAGTGTCAAATACAAAGCCGTTTATTGCACCTAAGCATGTGTGTTGTCCATGGAATAAAGAGCAGATGTCTGATAACAGTTTGAAAGAAGAACAAATAAATGAGCGGATGTGCAAAATGGAGAACTCAAAAGGAGCCAAGGTTCCATTTGGATGCCAGTAAGCACTTCCTGACAGTCAGGATCCCAAGGGTGTGGAATGGGCTTCCCCGGGAGGTCGTTGAGGCCCCATCGGTGCGGGTGTTCAAGGATAGGCTGGATGTGCACATGGTGGGCATGTCGTGAGCGGAGCCGGCTGGAGCTGGGGGTCATACTAGATGGCCCAGGAGACCCCTTCTGATTCTGTTTCTATGTTTCTAAAGCACTCACCTTGGAGGGCAGATACTGTATCCCCAGTGCTTTGGAATATTTCCTCTCCACACCCCTAATTCACTCCCTCAAATCTGAGCTGCAACCATTAGGCTGAGCTTAGTAGCAATTCTATAATACCATCTCAGTTCTTCCTCCCTCCCCTAGAATCCATATTGTACATGTATGATGATTGCCATGTTAGAGAAATACACCAGCTACTTCGAGAAGCAGATGCATTAACCTTCGTGAATTAATGGCCATGCACATATTGATCATCTGCTACTTCAGCTCTTGTCACAGTCATTCTTGTGGAAACTTGGGAGAGAGCAGAATGACTACGGGACATCTATAAACAATTCATCATTTGTTAATAGTTAAACAAGTTTGCTTCCAAAAATAAAAAGTGCATTGGGACTTTTTTTCCCATTTGAATTACCAATTCAAAGGCACAGCTTCTACTCTGTTGCTCAAGCATTGCAAAGAAATTGGTTTGGGGTGCATTTTAGTACAGACTGGCCTAACTGATACATTGTGAACTAAGGGAATACAAGTGTCTTTCTGTTTGTGAACTTTTCTGAATATCTGAATATGAAATGTGTATAGTACAAGGGAAAAACCCCCAAGAAATTTGGGTTTTTAATGCAATTTTTAAAATATCATTGCCTCTGCCTTTTTACTTGAACCTTTTTCTTTGTGCTGCCAGTTTTTATATTCTTATTTTTTGTATCTCATATTGTATTGCATTGTATTGTTTTACTGGTTTTATATGGTTTTAATGAGCTGTATTCATTGCTGTTTTAATTGATTTAGATGTTTTGTTGTAAGCCACAGCCCAGAGAATCTCAGGGCTGTAGAGTGGCATGCAAATGCAGCAAACAAACAAACAAACAATCACAAACTGATGTAGGAAAAAATGAGATTTTCTTTGGAAATTTTGAAGTGAGTAGAAAATGCTCCATGTACATGGAGACATGCAGATGGTATATATATACATACAGGTACATGAGGGGGTGCCACACAGAGGTGGGTCATGACCTTTTTTTCCCTGCAGTGGAGGGCAAGATGCATTCCAATGCAGCAAAGTTCAGTGAACCAAGATTCCAGGTGGATGCCAGGAAATACTTCCTGACAGGTAGGACTCCTGGGGTATGGAATGGGCTTCTGTGGGAGGAAGTACAGTAGCTCCTCCAGTGGGTGCTGCCCTTACCAGGAAATCTCTGGCAGCTCCCGGGTCTGTGGAAACCATGATGACAGGCTTGGATGACCAGATGAACCATGGCGAAGAGTGGAAACCATAGAACAGATCAGTATTTCTAATTGTGGTTTCTAACACTCCAACATGCTATGCTGAAATACTGTGAACAGGGTTCCAATGACATGATACACCTCCTGACGATGAAACCACTATGGCTTGTTGTGTTGTGTGAACCCTCCCACTCAATAGTGAGCCATCAAGCACCAAGAAATTAAGTAGTGTTAAGGCATCTTTGCCAGCCCCAATCTCCTCTTATTTATGTGCAGAGTAATGACATAAGTCTACAGAATTTCAGACTGGATGTGACAGCAAGAGCTCTCAGGGCATTGCGTTTTCAAGTGAGATATTCTGTATCAATCGTTAAGTTCAGAGGTAGTGTGCTAGTGATTAGTAGTCACTGGGGAAAGGCAACAGGCGATAGTATCCTCAGACCTTGCTTATGTACTTTCTGGATGGAGGAATCTGCTTAATCACTTTGGAAATGAGATGCTTGACTAGACGGTCCCTCATTCTGACCCAGGATGGTCTGGCTTTATGCCTACACATGCACAATGCAAGTAATGTGTGAAACACATCTTAGACCATCTAAGGGTACAATGCACAGCTTTAGCAGCAATTCTGCCAGTTTTGCTTTCTGTTGCATTTTATATTATATATCTCAAGTTCTTTTAACACAACTATTTCCCCAAAGTTGGCACAGTTGTGAATTTACCAAAAACAACAACAGTCTGCTAAATGACTACATTATGTCATGAATTTTGAGATATTATGCTGTGGTTTGTAATATTCGTGTCTTCCTCCAACTGTATTGTAAAAGACATGCAATCAGATTAACAGTCTCTAAGTTAAATTAGGGAAGTTAAATTAACTTGAAAATTTTGTTTCCTGGAAAGAAGATGCTAGAGGGGAAAATATCTACAGCTTATGGATTAGTTTAGTATTGACTTTGCAACTCAATTATCTTGTTATCTTTTCCTTAATGTTACTGAAGTCAAATGAACAATGTAGCAAGTAAAAGCAAGGGGAAATCCAATGGTGGGCTAGATTTTGTTAGAGATATTTTGGCAGATATCTTAACATAAAATAATTTAACTTCTTTCAGAAGTTTCTGAATTATTACCCTTCAATACATAATATGTATAGATTTTTAGAAATTGTGCACATGGGAATGAGATACTGAACCCAAGGAAAGGGTGTTAGGAATTTAACTATTATAAGGACTGGGGATGGAGTAGGCTTTTCCTAAATGAACAATCATAGTCACAAGACAGATTCTGTATTTATCCAACTGCTCACATTTGGTTTGATTGCTGCTATTGTTTGTGCATTTCTAGTTCATGGGTTGTGCCCCTAGCAGATGTTGTTGCTACTTTATATGTATTCTTCACCTTGCTTCCCCTTGCAAGGAACAGAATGTGACTTATGAAGTTTTCCTTCTTTTCATTTTATCCTCACAACAAGCCTATGAGACAGAGTAAGCTGAGAGTTGGTAACTAGCAGGAGACACCCAATGAGCTTTCTGGAGTGGGTGGGGGCTAGAACCCCGCTTTCTCAGGTCCCGAGGGCAGTACTCTTCCTCCTATGCCACACTGGCTCTAGTTCTAATTCATGCAATGCTCCAGGTCTTTTCTTGCTTACCATGTCTTAGCTTATTTCTCTACAACCCAGTGAAAACCCTGAGTATTTTAAGTGGAAATACTGATTCCAGGGCAAATGCAAAAGTACCAACCCAGTCCAATATATTTGTTTAGACCTCATCTCAGTTTTGTTGGCAATATAATAGAGCCCAGTGAAAGGAGCTTGTTTCCACACCCAGGATGCCTCTGAATCTTTCTTTGCATAAATCTCAGCTTTCCTGTAGGGTATCTTCTATGTTAGGATTAGGCTTGCAATTCTACTGTTGGTAAATGATAATGTTGTGTGTTCATAAATTAATTCTCCTGGATAAAACAGAAATAATTTTTTTCTTTAATGACACGTTTACCTTTCAATTCCTTTGTGGATTATCCAAAGTGGTTGCTGAACCAAACCCCATCTTAAAATGTGACTGACACGGTTAATTATTGAAAGTGCTATTTTTAACCAATTAATATCTTCAGTGAACTCTGTATTATGAAGTTTGACTTCCCTCCTTGCATATTCTTGAAGTCTCTCTGTCTCCATTTGTTTTACTCATTAATCACTGCCCAACTAGTGCTGTCAAAGTTGCTCCTTTGATGTCTCGTTATTTGCTGCCGACTTTCTTGTCAGCAGTTAATCAAATGCACTCCCTGCTGTGGGCAAAGCACAGTTTGATTTTTTTTTAAAAAAAATCAGAGATGATCTGGCCCATTTCTTTAAAATACGAAGTTATTTCCAAGCCGCATAAAAAAAATGCAGTGAACTTTTGGCTTGCATTTTTGCTTTCTAGTGGAAAACAGCGTACATTACACATTATGGCTAATTTGGATAGAGGGGAAAAATAGCTGTCTTGTAGCAGATTGTAGCCCACCCCCTGGGTGACACGATTTCACACAGTCAGGATGAAACATTGTGCTCCCCTCAATCTGAAGTGGGGAGGTGCTCTGAAAAACAATAAGTGAAACAAGCATATCAGAATTATAATTCTGTTAAGGAAGACATGGCCCTGCTGCTGCTGTCCTGTGGGTGGGACATGCAGCTTGCGCAAGAAAGATCTGGTGCTTTTCAAAGGAAGCCGAGAAATGAACTTAGGGCTCATTTTTTCTCACATTGGGATGGATCCATGGAGCCTGCAAATGTACGTTCCACTGAACTGCTCCATTCTAGAAAAGAAGGGTCATTTCTCATTTTCAGTTCCCCCAGATGTGAACACAAGTGGACAGTGCTGCCTTGTCAGAAGAATGAATCCCATGCACGTGACTTTTGACAGAAAGAAGACCTTCAGCTCCTAGCATTCCCCAGCCAGTCATGGGAAATGGAGGATTTTTTTTTTCTGCCTCAGCAAGCATAGAATCATGCCCTGAATAGACTATACACCCGTGCCATCCCTTAATTTCAACAAGATTCATGGTAAAACATGTTCCCTATGGATTAGGCACCACGAAGAACTAATTTTGCTGTTTTAACTGGACTACATTCCAATTATCACTGAAGAATTACTTCAAGCTTGAAAATCAACAGAAACATTTGCTGCCTGCCTAGCAGGGTCAAAAGAAATGCTTCTTTTCAATACATAAGCTGGAAAAAAGAGCTGTTGTCAGAAATGTGTTAACAAAAACCATCAGGGGGTTGTAAGTCAAATGAGAGCATCCAACTGAGAGAAATTTCCACTGTAGGATAAAAGTGAACATTTCCATTGTGTCCAACTGCCATTGACAGAGAGAACTATCCTGCAAAATATCAAAAGGGTGGGGGCACTGGGGGGAAAAAAAGCAAATTTCAGCTGGCAAATGGAACAATTCTAGCCTCTTACAGGACACTTCCATAAGGCGGCTTCCTACACGCTGAGTGAGGTGCTGGAGGACTAACACTGAAATGACACATGTTCACCCGTTTTGCCACTTGCAAACAAGCAAAAACAGAAGTGGCATTTTTCATCTTTTATATGTACATGAGCCTCTCCCCTAAACAGGTTCCTTTGTAGTATGTTTTTATTTAAATAAAAAATTTCAACCTAAACAGGTTCATTCATATTCATTTACAATTGGCTAACACAAGCCACCGAATGACATCAGCACACAGAGGCTCATTTCTTAGTACGTGCTCTATTATTTGCTTCCTTGACTCAACCAGCCAGCATTTCAGATGTTTCCAATTTCTTGACTGCATAGTTACATATCACCCTGGGTATTAGTGAGCTCTTGGTTCCTGTTGACTTCTTTGTCATGAGTGATGTTTTAAGATGTGATTCTCAGAACTGTGTTGTGAGAATTGATGTGTTTCTCATATCTCTGTTGTTGTAAGGAGCAGACTTGAAAACATACTTATGACAATCACCAGCCTGGATAACCTGTGTGTGTGTGTGTGTGTGTGTGTGTGCCCACACATGCAGCATTGTGGGGAGGGGGATCCTGTGGTCCCAGGACAGTATTCTTGGCTTTCCTTTGAAGTTTGATAGATAGTAAAAAATGTCCATCTACTGAATTGTCAGTGAGAGGCTATGGTGCCTCTGCTGCTCCATGAGTCTGGCCTGGGTGCTCACCAGTCTCTGAGCTCAGGGGCTCATGAATGCTGGGGGCACAATCAGTAGGACTGATAGGAGTACAGGAATGAGAGGTCATCAGCTGCTTTCCTGCTCTCCCACCATCCAGAGTGGGTGGGTGAGCAGTGACTCTTTCTCTTCAGAGCTGAGGTGACTTAATGAACAAAGGGGAACTTCAGCTTCTGGGCAAAATAGAGATTTCATCAATACATAAATGAATATGCATTTTAAAGGGGTGTCAAGCGCAATTATTTATGCAGGTTTTCCCTGTGCTGTGTAGTCTGATATGTGAGTCCAATGCATGCTATGCACTGATCTTTGTTCTTATGTTCCTAGGAATTGTGTAAAACTTTTGTGGTTTACAAATGCTCCCAAGTAAATAAACAGTGGGCTAGAATAAGAAAGGATGCAATATGTATATTTCTATCCTGCACAGAATCAGTATGTGTCTTTTACTGAGATAGAGTAGAATAATAACTGCTGACTTAAATAGCTTACATAGTGGTTAGACATATTCACAGAGTAAGGTAGGCCTATTGACAGCAATCAGTAGTAGTAGTAGTATTGTATTTAGCCATAGGCCATTGCAAGTTTACAGATCAAAACAATGGATTAACAAATAAAACCATAAATCTAGTGTGGCAAAACAAAATACTAAAAGAAAGACCAGCCAAAAATCAGGGCAGTTTCCCCTTCAAAGCCTCCCTAGTTCTTATTGTTTTAGCTGCCAGAGCAAAAGGGGAAGCACTATAAGACACATATTTATATCAGCATGTGATAACAAGAACACTAAGTTCTCAGAATCAGAATAAGCATTAAAGGCGGGTAGCATGGTAGACAATTTTTTTCCTCTGGGTTCACAGTATAAAAAACAGTGAAAGATACAATGCAAGGGGTTTTCCACTTCAGGTGATCCGCAGATACAGACACACTGCTCCCTTGGAATATGAGAATAATGACCAGATAGGAGGGCTGGAAACAAAGGGCTGTAAAGGCCACCCTGAGGCTATGATTAGGAATGCTAACTAAGTAATTAGATCTTAAATGGCCATGTTTAAATGTTTTAAACCAAGGAGTGGCCTTGGAATTCAGGACTGAAAATCAGTTGATTAGGACACCTGAATGATATATTTAGTCCCTAAGATGGGAATTATCAGCTGTAAGCCCCTAGGAGATTGTTAGGGGATATCTATTGGTAATGGAATTAAGAAGCCTAGAACATTTAGGGGTTGGTTTGTTTTTTTATAATAGCAGATTAAAAGATTTATGCCCTAATGAATTGAGGCTGGAGAAGCCATTCCGATGCTTTATTATAGCAAGATGTGTGCGAGCCCTAAGAGAAGGGACCCCTTTTGCTGCTCTTAACCAGGCAGCCGTGGTGACCCTGGCAAGTATCCACCTTGGGAAACTGTTTAGAATTATCTCCAGGTGAGAAAGAATACCCTCTTGCCATCCCAAACTTCAATTCCATATGCATGATGGGGTCTTAAAATAGCTTCAATGCAGGGTCTATCAAGCGTTCACACTTAGTGTAAAAAAAGTGCAAGAGAGACCCTACAGTCTAGAGTGCTGAGATTTTGACTGTTTCCAGATGGAATTTCCAATTTAGGGTGTCCCTAAAATTGACCTCCAGGTATTTAAAAAATGACATTGCTTAATTGGGTTACCAAGGATGCTCCAAGATGAAATTCTGGGGCTTTTCCTGAAGACAGTTACTTTGGTCTTAACATAATTTATGTTAAGATCTTCTTCTTTTCAGTAGTGTCCTAATTGCTGTAAAAGCCTTCTTAGCCCGATTTTAGTTTGAGAAATCAGGACCGTATCATCAGCATATAATAAATTGAACTTTTTAAGTGACCCAGTGATGGAGGTCCTGATAAACTGTCTACAGTGTAATTTCTATAAAGATTGAATAATAAGGGGGCCAGCACACACCCCTACTTCACACCTTTTCTGATAGGATTTTTTTTAGTTAAGGAGCCAGAGGTGCAAGCATGTCTCTGTGGATTTCTCGGGACAGAGAAAGAAGTCTTTTATCTATGTTCATTGCAGCATGCTTCAACCATAGATGTAATTGTCAATTACTCAGTTCCCCACCTTGGGCCACCAATATGCATTTCTGTAGCTGTCTACCATGGCTGTGAAGAACCGTGTGTTTCCTGCTCAATCTCATTACAAATCCTAGTAGAACACAAAGCACCCCGATTTTATCCTACAGGGACAAGCATTCCTGAATTCTCCTAAGGCTAATGTTAATGGTATGATGTGCAATTGTGGGCAAGACAGGAGGAAACATTGAGTCTGTAAATGCAGTAAAAGCAGCATTTGTTAGTAACCAAACATTTGGCATAATTTTGCAAATATGTATATTCCACTGACATACTTTTTTCCTGTGCTGTAGAACTTTTCAAAAAAGCCTTATTAGCAACAGGAAATTTATCATGGTTCTGTAGGCATATATATTTGTAAATAAAATATGTTTCACAAGTATTGAGAAAAGTTGTTTTTCTCTTGCACTCCAGCAGAAATATTTTAATTGGAAATAGTTACTGGGGAATCCTATATCAGCATCATTCCTGCAGCTGAAAAAGCCCAACAATCTGGGTAGCTGTGGGGTTTGATACAGTATATAAGCACAAGGAAGAATAATCCTACAGTCTCTAGGCATTGACTGGGTTCACACAGCATGCAAAACAACCCCATGCTGTTTCCACTGTGCATGGAGTTTTGCCCTGACTTATTGGCCAGGCGATCATATGGTTCCATAGAAGGTACAGTTTTTGCATATGTCTCTCCATCTCCATGGCCTTGCCATTTATTCCAGAATCCCCCATGAGTGAAATGGCCAACCTTTTCCATGTCAGCAACAAACTTTTTTTTTTAGAAGAACTATTTTTATTGGCTTGGATTCAGCTTTCAGCTGGATCAATTGTCCTGCTGAAACTGAACTTCCCTTTCTTCTCACAACAGCCCTGCCGGCCCCTTCATAATGCTACACAGGAATTCTGAAGACCCTGCTGAATTAGGGGAGCATTTGTGTGCAGAGAGAGGGGTTCTCCAAAACGGGACTTCCAACAGGGTGGGTCCTTTTTCTCAAGAAGGAAGATGGAAGAAATAATGAAGACCAAACCAAGAGATAGGCTGCATAAGAAGCCAATTCTTATGATCCTGATTCTTGTTGAAAATTTGAACACAGACACACACATCACACAAAGAACAGACTGCCTTCCAATGGGAAAATGGACAAATAACCATTCTGTTTGTATGGATATCAGCCATGACATTTTTACTGTTGAAACAGAAAGAGCCAAATTCCATAAAATGAACCATCAGTCTTTGAGTCACCCCAAGACATGCAAAAGCTGCAAATCAACACTTTATCAACTGTAGTGTTTAATAGCATGGGGATAAAAATAAATTAATCTGAGACTTACTGCAACATGTTAGCCAAAGCTTGAAATTAAGTGGGGTTTGGGAATATGTTCACAGTAAAAGTAATAGTGTAAAAGATTGGAGCTCATGAAATTGTATTATTTGATTTATAACTATCTGTTTATTCATCGTAGACATTGAAATAAAATTGGGATCTATGTGTATATTAATGCTTTTGGCTAGAAAAGGTAATGGTTATATGCGAGCTGTCATATATTTAATCCATTTGATATACATCATTGGGATTAGATATTATTACACATCTCATTTATCATCTCAGCATCTCAACTATAGTTGGCTAGTACGATAGCTGGAAATGTTGATTAAATTGTTATTTCCATGGCATTGACAGGTCTGATATCTGAACAAATTCAGGGACAACATAATTCATTTAGATTTGTTATGCAATTAATCTAAATGGGCATCTATCAAAACTCCCCAAAGTGTAGTTAGGATAAAAACCACTGGTCTTATCTTTCCTTGACTACTGCTCTTTTACAGACTGCCCAGGCAGTTCCTGGATCTTGGTTTTCACTGGGCGATGTGGTACGAAAAAGAAAGCTTCATGAATGCTACAAAGAAGTTGAAATTGTTTAGCTGATTATTTAGTCTTGTGAATAAGTTCCCTTGGAGATAGTCGGTTTAATGAGAACCAAGTAAGGACCTCTTTGTCCCTTTCCCCCACTTATGTTCAACCATTCTCATTCAGTTTGATCAAAAAGAAATTGCCCATGGAAAGAAATCCACCGGTCAAGAAAATTTGGAGAACTTTCCATGACTTGGTCTTGGGTTCCTTGTGCTCACCTTAGCAGAGGTGTTTGTGCAAGTGTCTTGCCTCCTCACCTTCCTACAGTTCAATTAAATCCTGGGGAAGCAAAACCATTCACACAGTTATTCCTCCTAGAGAACTTTCCATATCACAAAGTGCAGACAGCTTAAAAACACCCAAAAGTGAAAGTTTAGTAGAACCACCACCAGCACCAAGAGCTATGAACTCTTCCCTTCATACCCCTAAGTCACTTAAACACCAAGATCTTCAGGATCCCATTTTCCCATGTAACTTAAGATTGCCTGTAGATGATCATTTCCCATGGCTTTGGTAGCTTATGGGGCACCACCAAGCCTGAGCATTCGAATGGATGGACATGAATTGAGAAGTGGAAATGTGTTAATTCACTGTGAATCATCATGTAATTCATTGATTCAGATCTGCTTCACCAAAGGTGGGTGGCTGAATATCCCATATGTGCAAAATCAATATGTGAGAAGGTGAAAATATTTATTTATTTAAAACATCATTTATTTAAAACTTTTCTATACCGTCCCATGACAGACGTCTCGGGATGGTTTACAAAATATGATTGCAGAAATGAAGGAATGTGTTTACAACTGTCTCAAAATGACTGGTGGAGTCCAAGACCTCAAGTAGAATTTTGACAAAGTCCTGTGACATTCTTCGGAACTGGATGCTCTGCTGCAGGCAGCACCGGTGTTAAGAGTACACTTCTTTGCCATTTCAGGGAAGTGAGTCAGAATTTCACAAATCAAGCTGGACAGAACACAGCAATCACAACAGAGCAAGCATGCGTCATGACCTGCTGAAAAGTAGCAATATCTAAAGGTATTCCTTCAGATACCTCTGTCTTTGTACTTTATACGTTCTCAGAGGTGTTCAGTTGTTATTGCTCCACACCTTTGAGAGCTGAACCATGGCCGAGTTGGGTTCAAACTGAATCTGAATTGTCTCCAAAATAAAACCAGGTGGTGAAGTTTTCCCGGTCTTTGTCTTTGTCCCCATCATTGTCTTCATTGCATTCCCCTGAAAGGGCAATGAAGGGAGCCTTATTCAAAATCCTGTGCTGGTCTACCATGAAAAAGGGCAGCAGAAGAGTCAAACTGAAGACTGATAACATGCAACTGCCACAGATTTTGCATTCTATGACTGTAGAAAACAGACATGCTATTGATGCTTAAGGTGTTATAGGATGAGATGTTGCAGGAAAGGGAAGATTTGTCAATCCCAAACATAAATCTGAGAGGAGGTTAAAAAGTGGCTATCTGGATGTAGAAGACAGCATGGGATATTGCTTTAGCCGCCTGGGCTTTATGGGAACTTTAAGTGGCTGGTTCTTTTGCTACACTTTTGGAATGCTAACAGAATGGGTATCATGAAAAGAAAGCTTTATGTTCTGTCCTGTATTAGAAGCAAAGGACTTGAAAACTCATATTAAGCAGGTCTTCTTTACCTTACAAAAGTTGTATTCAGGTACAATCTGTGAAGAATCCACAACAAGCAGAAAAAGCCCTGTACCCACTCACAAATTTCTATCATTGCATACTCAAGAAGGGCTAAAAAGCTGAGCCTCATGAATCCATGGACCATGAAGACTGCATGGAGAGTTTTCACGGGTACAGGAGGGTCTGCTCTTTAAATCTTTGTTTCTCATGGCTGCATAGAGATGGGAACACCTGACGAATGGATGGGGCTGGAGCAGTCCTCTTCTCAAAGAGATTCTACACATATCCCAAATGTCTCAATAGGACTAAAGGATGGAATCATGTGAGAAATGAAGATCTAACAATCCAGGCCTCATCATTCAGAATCTCATCTAGATAAATTGTGCTGGAGATCACATGGTTCAAGTATGAGATTTTGTTCTAATATTCTGGTATCTTTTCAGATCACATAAGCCATTTGGCTTCTGGTTGCCACTAGATCCCTGTTAAGTGTGCAGATCATGCTATATCACTACTACGGATGGGAAAATAAATTATGGTCAAGTTTGCCAGGATTCTCTGAACTTCCTATTGGTGCTCATCTCATTCCTAATTCTCATTTGTGTTTTCAATAACACTCACTTTGGTTGATCAGGAACTCAATCAAGGTAGATCCGAAATTGGCTGCTGAATCGGACACAAGGAGTGCTCATCAATGGCACCTTCTCAAATTGGATGGAGGTAACTAGTGGGGTGCCACAGGGTTCAGTCCTGGGCCCAGTGCTCTTCAACATCTTTATTAATGATTTGGATGAGGAAGTACAATTTGCAGATGATACAAAACTGGGTGGAATAGTGAACATCCTAGAAGACAAAAAGAAGATCCAGGGTGATCTTGATAAAGTTGAACACTGGGCTGAAAGCAACAGAATGAGATTCAGTAAGGACAAGTGCCAAGTCCTTCACCTAGGAAAAAGAAATCATATGCATTGATACAACATGGGGAATATGTGGCTCAACTGAATGGAAAAAGAAAAATATCTCAGAGTAATTGTGGACAATTGTGGAGCCAGCAATGGAATGCAGCCATCAAAAGCACAAATGCTATTTTTGGATGCATTAACAGAAGTATTAATTCCAAATCATGAGTAGTAGTAGTTCCCCTATACTCCTCAGTAGTCATATCTCATCTGTAATACTGTGTCCAGTTCTGGGCACCAAGATTTAAGAAGGATGCTGAAAAATGCAAAAGGGTCCAGTGGAGGGCAACAACAACAACAACAAACAAACTAGAAAGTTGGTAGAGTCAGATGTTGCACCAGTAATAGTCACTCGGCAAGCAAAGGGTTTCGTAAATGACTTGACTCTTCTCTCCCTCTGCTTCCTGCGGTATCAGTGGTGACTAGATCCATACTATCCTTCTCCAGCTTTGGTCCTTGCAGATTTTTGGGACAATCTCCATCTGCTCATCAGAAGATAAAATAATCAAAGACTATGGAAATTACAGTATCAAACATGGAGTATATCAAGGTGGAGAAGGTTGGTGAAGAACATACTTTGGTAGGTGGTTCCTTCTTGTGGGTTTAGAGATAGTAGTCTTCTCATTCACCCCATCAGACATCCTTTACCGGTTCATTGTTTAGCCATATTTTGTGCTTTGCATCAGCTATTTTTTAGCATATGATACTACATTTGAACAATCTGCCAAAATCAGTTCCTCCAAACTCTTTCAATGGAAATTGTTCTGATAACTTGGTTGGTTTTAAAAATATATACTGTTTTTTTCTTTGCTACATTAGTAACATTGCTAGCATCCATAGAGTATTAAAACCTGACACAGAGCATCTCAGTTAAGTTAGCAACCAGGGAAAAAGATGGGTATTAATAACTCCTTAATTTAAGGAAAATATATATAATTTAAAACCTTCATAGAGATGTGCTTTTAAGTGGCACTGATGAAAATGTACCATCTGGATCATTGGGGGATAGTTCACTGTAATTCTAATATTTGCATATCATTTAAAATGTAATCCCTATTAACAAAAGGCCAAAAAGATTGTGAAAGTGGTATTAATAAATGATGGATCAATTTAATCCAAGATGTTTCTGAGAAGCAAATCTAAAATGAGAATAAAATGGCCTCCCTTATGTCCTTCTCTGTCTGGAATCATAGCTCATTAGGGTTGCCACAACTGGGACCTTTAGATAAATGGTTCCCCATTCTTGCTTGACTTTCAGTCTCCTTGGCTCTTTCTAAAAGGAACAAGAGCTATAAGCAATGAAAGAGATTGTGGATCTTGCATCTAACCAGAGTAGAAGCACAGACGAAATACTGATGAGCGAAATGGTGTGCCTTTTCCTTGATTTTTTTTAAAAAATATGTTGACTAGCAACTCAATGTATGAACTAACTCCATGGAAAGCGTTATGTGTTTGAGTTAAACCAGAAGTATTTCTAGGGTGGATGGAGCTCTGATGGCTCATTCATACTTTCAATGTATCATTTGATATTCCAGTCATCAAATGTTAGACATGCAAGTACAAATTAATCCTTTTGCATGAAATGTACTGTCCACTTTTCATTAAATTCTGTTTGATATGATTTTATTAAGACTTTTATCATGTCTTTGAGACCTTCTATACCCTCCAAAATTTACCCCACCACACACACACATTTTGAAGATTCTGCTTTACACATACAAAGAGAGAGATCCTTGGATCATCACCAATCAAATAAGCAATTATGACAACTAGATATATATAAAAAATCAATTCTAAGTAAAAGGACTTGAGTGGGAAAAAGTCTTATTGGAATATAATAGTCTTTTCCCCTTATTTAAATTTGAATTTTCATTATAATTGAATCATTAGACTTCAGGGTGCAATTAATAGCAAAACTCATCTAAATTAGATGAACATCAACTTAGATTATTAAAGACTCTTATTAGATCCCCCCTTTCATCCAATTTAGAATGATGATTACTTTCTCATGGGGGGAAAAAAGTGATATACAACCCTGGAAAATGGCTTCGTTAACTTCTTTGTACAAGTCATCTGTATTTCCAATGGGATCATGTCAATCCTACATCACAGAATAATACAGTAGTTCACCGTAATACCAACTTTTATAATGAATATATTCTTAAATGTGGAAAAAATATCCAAAGTTGGAATTCTGTCCAGTATATGCCTTTACTTTGTCAGCCACTGAAGAATATTTCTAACACATCTTTCCAAAGTGATCTCAAAGCTTTCCTGAAGTAACTATTTGAAAAGTTTGTTCTTGTTTGCAAATCTTACAAACATGCCTTTTTGTAGCCTCAAACTCAAAGACACAGAGGAACACAATTCTTTACACAATTTTCACAATTTCCCAAGCTTGCATACACCTTTCCCTAATGCACATTTCCAAAAACATGCATATCCAACTGAAAGGCACATTTTCCTGCTTTCGCCTATGTTTTGGTTCGGTGAATGTATACCTTGCAACATTCATGTACTTGTTTTCCTTCCAGTTCAGGGGAAAAAAAGGATGCTTGCATGTAGAAACCGTATGGGACAAAATGATCTTCTAGGAAGAATTCAGAGAACCTTGAGAAACCTGAATATTGAATGCTTGCCCATTCCTAGCCTGGACATACCCATCCCATCTCAGACACATTGAGAGAATGAATGGGAAAAATCACATAATGGAATTTCTGGGTCCTAGTTGCAGCTGTGAATAACATGACCGGTGAGGAAGCTTTACTCTTGATATGGCCCCATCCCACAAGATAAGTCCTGCGAAATGATGTTGCAGAACTTACAATATATGGCAATATATCTTGAGCCCACTTCTTACTGCATAATAGCAACATTGACGTGCTAAAGTAGATATGTAATTTGGTGTGTAAGAGAGGTTGTTTCCCTCACACCACCAAAATAAACAGAGAAGAAAATAATTTTGGAGTTTCAGGAGCACAGCATACTGACCAGAACCCTTAGGATCTATAACAAACAATAAAATATGGAAGTCCCAGACACCTATGTTCACATGGGTGAACATAGAAATGTAGAAACAGGACAAGTCAAAAGGGGTCTCTCAGGCCATCTAGTCTGACCACCGGCTCCAGCCAGCTCTGCTCACGATATGCTTACCATGAAATATTCAAGTTCGTTGGGGTTTTCAAAATTCTTCCTTGAAGCACATTTTGTGTAGTTTGCATTCCTAATGTGAGATTCTTCCCCAACTCCTTCCCATTATGAATTAATGTCTATTTAAAAATATGCAGTTCTCCTGATCAACAGTCTGCATTTCCCATCACTGATTTAAACACAGAAAATGCAGATTTGGCTAGTGGTAGGAAAGCAGATGTACATAAGAGTAAACACAGGCCCACGAAATCCTCCCCCAACAAATCTTGAGAATTGTGTCCCTTCTCATAGTCATGCCTGAATTTGTCAATGGGACACGTTTCTATGATCTGCAAACATGAACAAAATTGTCATACATTCCTGCCTACAAGTGCATGGAACCATTGGTAGAACTCCGACTGCTTCCTGTTTGGTCCCAGTTCACCAGATCTATGTCCTTGCTGACCTTTGTGTGATATTCATTTCCTAATTGCCATAAAGTTGAACCAAAAGGACTCCTAGAAGTGACACCCCTGGCTCAACTGTCCTGAAACAAATCACCAGCCCCTTTCTTCATTTGCTTTAGCCAACTGGCAAGGAAAGAAGTTGGAAATAATATTTTCACTCTTCAAGTGCTCACCAGTGTGAACATCTTGCTACCTGTAACAAAGAAGAAACATAATTAGCCAATTAGCCAAATTGAAAACAAAAGCCTTGATGCCTGTGTGGAATTATCCCCAAGGCCCAATCAAGAAAACACCACATAAAAACCTTACTCAGCTCCCAAACTAAATTAGCTAATTGCACACCAAAAGAATTGGGCCTTTTACATGCTCACAGTCATTCCTCTGATTGGTTGAACATCCCTTTAACATCCTGATGTGCCTTTCCCCACACATCTGCTCATTCATCTTGCAAAGGGAGCTGGGGCAAAACTGACTTTCACCAGTGGAGGAAGGCAACTGTCACTTTCCGTGTTGGCACTCATCTAGCACAGGCAAGCACTATCTCTAGGGATGCTCCCGTCTGTCACTTTCACATTCTCTCACTGGAATGGAGAATAAGTTAAGGGATCAACAGGCAGGAAGGATTAACCTGGGTATTGAGGCTGGGCTGCTCCAGGCAGGTGGCGGTCCAGGGAAAACCAGGCACCAAGGCTTGATAGCACTGGAGATGTAAAAAGCCCTAAGCAACTGTCAATTACTTCCAAGGACAGAGCTGTTGACGCACCCCCCTGCTCCCTGTCTAGGCTGGAGTTTTCAGGCCTAAAGGACATATGATTCTCACCTGGGTAGTGTCAGGAGATGCCACCCCATGAGTCATCTGTTTGATCGGATGGGATAAAAGCAGGGAGCTAGGACAGATTGGGGTTCTGCTTTGAGAGGTTCCTTGTTGCTTCCAGAAGCTCTGCTGAAAAATGCTGTGCTATTGTACAAGGAAGAAGGTTATGTTGGATATTGTATGTTGTATTAGTGGCAGGAAGATCTAGCTTTGTTATTTCTGGTCCAAGGAGGCCAAGTGGCCTGGGGATCTTGAGGGGAGCCAAAAGAAATTGCTGCTTTCCAATTCCCCATTTCCTTCCTTACCTTCATTCTTGTGTGCGCTGCATGTTGTACATTATTATCAAAACCTAACAGAAATGCAATTCTCACCCTTCCCTAATTGTTTTCTGCTCAAAATACTCCCACCAAGCTAAAAAGGATGACATGATTGTGCCTTCTTTCATATTCTGTTCAATTGACTTGATTGCACAAGAAGACAGTGTGGACCTGGGAGAACTATCTGGTAACAGGTTGCTTGATTTTGGACACTTATTTTTAGCTGTGAATCAAGTTTTGATTTGCAGATTTTAAAACAGGTGTTTCAAGTGGGTTGTTTTATTTCTAAACAGCTATTTATTACATTGTCCATAAACTAATCACATGCTCGGGGGCGGGGGGTAGCAGGACATGAAACAGAAAGAGTGGGACATTTTGATAGTCGCATCTTGAACGGTTTTGCCATAGTCTTAACAGCCAACAACAACTGTTACTGATTAGCTTTGTAGGTATCACTTCATACCCCCAGTACACACACGCAATAGCTCCGTGCTCAACATATCATCAATCTTTGTTCATCAGTTTACAGAATATAGCATGCAAGATCTGGCCAATCCTCATCAAGGAAAATGGTACTGTAATTATATAGGATTGTTTGTTAGCCCAAGAAATTAGAGAACACTCATATGGCATGAACAATTTAATGTAATCTTGTTTATTGTCTCTATGGTAATTTCCCCCTCTCCCTTCACAGTCTCTTGCTCTGCAATAATGTTTTGATTTTCCATTTAAATTGTTTGGATTTCTCTTTGCTTGAACTACTGTACTTATGGTCTGCAGTGAATAACTGTAATGCATCCATTCCTAATAGTGCTGCATGATATGAATACTGTGCATTTTGTAACAATAATCACAAAGATTGGATGGGTTGCACTTAATCTTTTTTTCTTTCTTTCCTTTCTTTTTCTTTTCATGTCCTTTGGATACCTTGCAATCTTGAACTGCTGTGACATTCCAGTTCTGTTCAACTGCAAGGTTAATCATTGAGCTGAAAATACTTAACAGAAGGAAAATTACAGCTATTTGTCCTTTTGGCTATAAAGGAAGTTAAGAAAGAGAGGGAGAGGGAGAGAAGCTGCATCATCATTAATAATCACTGAGATGGTACTTCCAGTGTGGATAAGCATTGCCAACATTTATTTTGACTTTCAGCAGAGGGATAGGTCACAGAAGTGCTTGTTTCACCCAATAACTTCTTAAGTGGCTTGGGTCTGTGACATCTGAAGAACCACCTTGACTATCCTGATGGTTTGATGAGGCCATCTTCCAAAGCCTTAGGCCAAGTACTTCCTCACTTAAAATGGGTTGGTCTTAGGCATGCACTAATCTTAAAAAATTAAATTAGCCAAAGTTCTTCAAATTCCATCTTAAAGCTTATTCCAACTTGAGTCTGTATCAGAATGTGAGCCCTGATTTTTTTTCTTTTCTTTTTGAAGGAAAAACAATAGGTATTTTCAATGTAAGATTTTCCCAATATATCACAACTGTTATGAAAATCTTTGAGATGTACACATTTTCCTCCACATTTTATTGACTCATGTTTCAGTGATGTGCATGATGTTGAACACTTTTTCAAATTATTTGGATCCACGAATCATATCATATATTCAGAAATGTACAGGTTCCCATCTGTAATTGAAGCATGTCTAAGCCTGAAAGGTATGAAGTCGGTAAGTTCTGATTTTAAAAAAAAAAATTAAGGTAATTGAAACTGAATTGAGGCAAGTCAATAAACAGGCAAAATGTCAAGCACAGAAGTAGCAATCCAGAAAGAAAGCAGTTAAAGGCAGGGATAGTTGGCAAACTGGCTATGGTCAACAGCAAAGAGCAAAACTAAACATTCCATTAAGTTCAGCTCTGCTTGGCTGTCTCTGCAATTCTTTTGCAAACATGCACTGATCTAGATAAGAGCCATTATGATCCAGAGGTGGAGGGTTTATGAATCTTCCTGCTGATATTCACACCCCACCTTACAGAAGAGAAAAATCCATTGGAACCATTTCCCCCTATTTTTGACCCTGTATAGGGTGTGGAATTTCACGATGAAACTGGTGGTGCTGGGGAGAGATCAAACTTTCCTCTCCAATACAATTTGTGCCTTGAGTAGGAAAGGACATTCATTTTGCCCCCAAGTATTACCAAGCAAGAAGGAGAGTTCCAAAAACTACCAGGAAAAGATCTGAATTCAAGAAGCAGAGTCAAAGATGCATCCAAAGAGCAGTAGAAAGAAGAGTCAGTCATGCACCAACATTAGGGAGCTGGTGTTTCCAGTTGCTAATAAGTCTAATATGCTGGAACCTCTAGAGTGTCCACCCAGGGCAGTTGGGTGGACCCACAGATTGACACTGGATAAATACAAATGAATACTCATCCACTTGTTTTTAATTAATCTATTCTTTATATCAGATTTCAAGCTGCTTCTCTCTTTCATAAAAATGACATTTTTAAAAAATCAGAAAATCATTTTTTCCTCGAGCCAAGATTTTATGTACTGAGAATTTAGCCTGAAGTGAACATTTATGAGAAACATAAAAAATTCTAGAAATGGATTTATAGTAGCCTTGGTTACAAAACCTTGAACCATATGACTGTCTAATCCATAATATGGTTTCACTGATTCAAATGGGTATGCTTCCCTTGTTTTATTAACATTCTTAGGATTTTGAACAACTGCAGGGTATGAGAAGAAAACATTCTGACTATAATAATTGTCATCTTTTAAATAAACTGTCTCCCTCCTTCCCTATCAACAGCTCCCACAATAAAGTATGCAAGGAGGCAGGCTACTAAAAGACACCTGTTAAAGATGCTGGGGGTTTAATTTTAATATGGCAATGTGGTCCAAGGGTTCACACTTTCAACCCAGAACCAGTCCATGCACTGTCTAATGCTGTGCGGTGATGTGCTTTAGTTCAGTGGCACTGCACCTGATTTGCAAATAGAAGGTTGCCGGTTCAAATCCTAGTTTCTCCAGGTAAGGCTAAACAGACTGACCTGAAACCCTGCAAGCTGTTATGAGCCAGTGTTGACAAGACTAAGCTAGTTGGACCAATGGGTCTCACTCATTTCTCAGTCTCCCTTGCAGCATGACTGCACAAAGAGGCCAGGGACTTCAGAGTTCAGGCATCTGGACGTGCACATGGTGGGCATGTCATAGGCTGGACATGCACATGGTGGAGGAGCCGGCTGGAGCCAGGGGTCAGACTAGATGGCCCAGGAGACCCCTTCTGACCCACTCTGTTTCTATCTAGCACTCAAAAGCAAAATCAAGCAAATTTCCTAATCCTTCATTAGTTTCAACAAGATCTGAAATGAAGCCTAATGCATTCCATTCATCTCGGATTTGTGGACTTCCCCCTCCTGCTTGACCTGGCTTTGGAAAGTGAGCCAAGCCACGAGAAAGTCCACAAACACTCAAGGAATGAAGATGGGAACTGGAAATCCACATCAGGTGCAGCAGCACAAAGGTGGCGCAGAAGAGGGACACTGCTTGCACAGCATGAGGAGCTTGATTCCTGGAGAGCAGCTTGTGAATTCTGGGTGTGTTCTCCAGGAACTCAGACTCTGAGCTCAGGGAACCTGTGCATCCCAACTCCCCAAAAGCATCCCTTACACGCCGCTCATTTCCAGTGTTGTTGTTGCTTGTTGTATTGTATGTTATTTATATATATTTGCATTCTTCCAATTGCAAGAAATCCAGAACAGCTCATGAGGTTCTCCTCCTCTCCTTACAAACAATAACTCTTAACCCAACAAGAACCCTTTGAGATAGGTCAGGCCGATAATCCATGACCAGTATAAGCTCAGTTGATGAGCTTTGTAGTTTAGTGGGAATTAGAACCCAGATTTGACCTTTATATCATACTGGCTTTAGTGCAAGAAACATACACGTAGGAAACCCATGTAACTGTGCAAGTGGGACACGCCACTAAAGGAAAAGGGATTTAGTACTTCCTAGAGGAAATCCCAAATGAACAGAAAATACTGGTTTCTGAAAGGATCCAGGTCTATGGAGCTCCTGTAGTGGAGGGTGGCAATTTGCTACCTTGCAAAAATGTGTGTTTCCACTCATTTCAGGACTCCCCCAGAAACACTAGCTAACTTGCTTTTGCACAAGTAGTGGAGTCTGTCCCTGGTGATTTACAGACTTATATAAGCAAACCAGGAAGGAAATGTGCCTGCCCTGAGGAGTTTACAATTTAACTTTCAAAAATCTCCATGCTACACAAGGGATATTTTCTACCATGTGGTAAATGCAGACATCTACTTAATTTATATCTCCAAGGCTGTGGTTTTATATCCACTTACCTGTAGGGATGTACAAGAATTTCATTTGCACATGCAAGCTCAGCTCAGCTCTAAATGTGAATGCAATTGTGTTTTCCCATATTTTCAAATTTGCAAAACGCATCCCATGTGCACATTGCATCCTTTAAAGTGCCCTTTTTCCAAAAAGAATTCCTATCATGTTCCAATCAATGGTGGGAAATGATGCAAGTGGATGCTTGCTTTTTTCCTTTGGGGTGGGGTGGAGAAATTATTAAAAAGCAAAACAAAAGAACCTAACTGGGATCCAATATTTCACTTTCTCCCCTATCCATTTATTTTGCAGTAAGCCCCACTGAATGCAATAAAATGTATTTCTGACTACATACATACACAGGTTTGCACTATTCGTCAGCATGCAGTGCTTATGAAGCTATGTAAGAGAGCAATCCTATATCCCCAGGTGGCATTTGAGGAATCAGAGGGGGACTTCCTCTTGAAGTATGCAGGAAGGGTTTGGTCAAAGGGTATGCTTACACACCAATTTCGCAACAACACTTGCACAATGCATCCCTTGTGAAATCTCAGTGGATGTTACCGTTTCAATCCTAATGCACCCCATTCCATACTGCCTCAGTCTGTGGTGTACTGATTCGATACGTGGATTTTTAAAATTATTTTGTTTTAATGGCATTGGCAGTCTCTGCAAATGGGAAAGTAGGGCTACGTTATACAGTTTGGGCTCCTGTGATTTGCAAAAATAATATTGTATTATCACTATTCCTGAGCAAACATGGTGGATGTCATGGAAGAGGAAATTAGCAACTTCTTTGTCATTCACAGAACATGGCCATATTGGGCTAAAGGAAGTAATGTGAGGAAAGGGTGAAATGGCAGAGATTTTTATAGTAGGCAGTCAATCGGTGACAGATCCCTGAGATGGGTGTGTGTTTTCCAACATCAAGATGGAAAACAGTGTTGCTGAATTAAGCATTGCTCATAGTTATGTTCTAAGGCGTAGGCAAAACTGTAGCTTTCAGGAGGTGCTGTGATGCTCCATGGCAGCTCCTGTCCAGGGCTTGGACATGGACAGAGGGAAGTAAACACATCAATGAGTGGGAGAAGGTGGAAACAGAAGAGGCAGATCTGAGACAACAAAGTGTGTGATAAACAATGGACCAAATCTAACTCAAAATGCAGAAATGGAAATTTAAAAAAGGATAAAATAACCCTGATGCTCCTTCTGATTAACAAGGTCATGCTTGCAAGGTTTTGGATAGATGTCAGAACCCAGTGAAGAGTCTTCTACCTTTTAAGCATCTATCTGGTAGGGTACTGGAGTGGATAATGCTAAAATTCTACTTATCTGGAAGTAAGCTACTTTGAATACAGTAGACTTACTTCCAAGAAAACATTGCTCAGTTTGAGATGCCTGACCATGAGCATCACTGACCTTGCATTGCCTTTTGATTGGAAATAGTCAAACAACATTTTATGCTTTGCCTTTTATTGCCTACAGAAATGAGAACATAGAACATATTTAATAAACCCAAAAGCAACCCAGGAAGGGAGTAGACCTTGGAACTTGGAAGCAACTAATATAAAATGTTTCAGACATTATAGCTAATCATACATGTAATTCTAGTCACTTGCAATCCCAGTTGGAAAGCAATACTTCCTTTCTAAAGGCTGAAGATAAAAGCTAAATGAGATTTGCAAATCCATGTACTGTAGCAACCAAGGTCAGAAGTCTAGCAAGAGCCTAATTAAAGTCAGTGAAGAAATTAACAAATGAAAATGAGAGAAAAGCAACAGCATATAGAAGGAGGGGGAGAATGAAAGTCTTCACACCATCTTAATCATACTATTTGCACAGGGCTGTAACGAGTCACATGGCTCAGCTGTTGCTGCAATTAGACTACAGTCAAATACACCAGATCTTTACATTGGTTGGCATGTGTCCAGTTATCTCAAGACTACATTTTGTTCTTAATTAAATGTGTTAGTCTGAATTCTGGATGCAGAGGAATGGGCACAGGTGTGCTTCTCTGACGATCCTCATCTAAGTAGCTGCCCAGGGGCCCTGGCTCCTACGGGGTGACAAGGATGGGTGAGGGACGAATGTTAAGCCTTCTGCAAATGGCAGCTAGCCCTGCTGCTGGCAAGTTATGTCAAGGAAAGGAGGAGAATGTTTGTGGGATGATGGGGCTGGAAATGTGGGCTGAATGTAACATGTATTCTTTGGCTTAGATTGCAAGATGAATTGAACCATATGGCAAGCTTCCATTTCCTTTAATGTGGGACATTACAAGCTTCCACGGTTCTTCTTTGCCAGGCCCAACAAGGGGAAAAAATCGTTGGTATCTCTGGTAGGTACAATTGTTACCATTCTGTCTGTCATTTTAACACTGCACAAAATAAAATGCAGGACTTCCTTACTGACAAGTAAGAGAAAAGGACCCAAATTGACGTATTCGTTGCAACAAGAAAGTCTAGAATGGCATTTAGAATTCCACCTAATTGTCTTCTTCACACAAGAGCACTTCACATTTTGGCACTTGTTCCTGCACATACACCTCATGAAAACTTGGCCGCTTCCTGTGAACTGAGTGATAGCAGCTGATTGAAGAGGTATTTCATGGCCAGGAATGTCTTCCATTCTGAGTAAATCCTATGGACATAAGGTGAATTGTGGTCTGTAATAAAGCTGGTTCAAAATTCCTTGAGCAGTTCCAAGTCAGTTAAAAATGTCTTTTGTCACACTCATAACAACTGCCCACAGATTACACAAGCCACTCCACACCTTGCTGATGTCAGGAGGAAGAACTCGTACAGTGGCTCCCAAGATGGCAGGAGGAAATTTCCTTTCAGAGCTCATTTTCATTTTTTGGCCAGTATTTCCAGGTTCAATTTACATCCAATTTTACCTTTGTACACTCTTGGCTTCAACATTGAGAATGCTGTCAAACCGCTACCCTTATAACCTTCCATTTTCTCATCTCTGTCATCTTTACTGGCATGCCCACAGATGGCATGAACATTCTGGTGAAAGTTTTTGCATGTATGGGGACCACTGGCTTCCTTTAAACAGACACCACAGGTAGTGGAAATGGAAACCTTATTGATAACCGTACCTTCACCACCACTTTGGTTTCTTCCACTGCAGACTACAATTTCATCCATGTTTTGCGCAAGAGGATCTCGCTCTTGTATGCGGGGGGGGCTGTTTCTTCTTGTATTGTTTCAGTGCCTTCAATTATTTTTTCCAGTTGTTTCTCAGTCTGTATGTCTTGTAAGACATCTTGGGGTAGGGAAGACTTTGTGAGACCTACTTGAGCTTTGCAGCCAGAGAGAGCTTTGTAGGGTGTTTTCTTAATCCCAAAATGAAAGGCTTTGTTCTTCACAAGTTGGACAAAGCAGTCCCTCACTCCACCAGTCAGTTTTTCATCTTGCATCCAAATACACAGCATATTTTCAATGTCCTGATTAGTTCTTTGAACAGTACCCTGGCTTTGTGAGTGGTGAGGCTTGCCATGGACAATCTTCAAATTTGACCCATACTCCTTTAGGCTACTCACCACATGATTATCAAATACTTTTCTGTTGTCAGACTGTAGAATTGATGGTGCCCCGAGCAATGTAAAAATGTCCATGAGGTTGTACGCTACTTCTTCCACTGTCTTTGATATCAGGGGCTTGAGAACCACAAATTTAGTTAGATGATCTTGGTATGCCATTATAAACTTGTATTCCCTGTCAGGGTGGGACTGAAAATCAATAGGATCAACCTGACAATGGGCACTGAAATCAGAAACCCCCTCCCCACATAGGCTTCACCACAACACCTTTTTTATCATCTTTTTGTTTTTTCTAGCACAGCTCACAAAGGTGAATATATGGTTCAGCATCATGACAAGTACTGTTCTTGCACCTGGCTAAAAGTCTTTTCCACATTCTGTCATGTCTTCCACGGCCAATGGCCAAATGAGCCACATGAACCATGTTAAATAACTCCGAGTCCATGACATAAAACTGGTTGCACCGATGCCTTCTCTAACAGGATAAATCAACTTACTTTTGTTTTCTGTTACCATCACATCATAGCAATTAGCAGTCGATAGTGCTATGGTTCCTTCTTAGTAGCCGTCTTAGATTTTCCCACCCCTTTCACTAATTTTTTGGTCTCAGAAAAACACAGTTTTAGCAGCACTGGCTCACACTTGGACAGTTCTTCGTAGAAGCATCTTCATTTGTCAAGGTGGCATGACTCTTGCCCAAATACTACATCTCCTTCTCCTACAGCAGAATCTGGGCTAGCATCTGCTGCACAAATTGAATGCACGTGTTTCATCCCTGCTATTAAGACAGAAATACTTAATACTCTCTGGGTGAGGCAAGTGTTGGACGTCACATGCCTTGTTACATGACGATAAAAGCTTCACCGGCAGTAGTATTTTATACTTCGCCATTTTGAAGTTTGGCATTGCACAGAATGCCAAGGAGATATGAGGAAAAAAATAAACGTTTCATACTTTGACATCAGATTTTCAGCATTCTCTAGAATTCCTAGGCATTCTGTAAAATGCCTAATCTCACACATTGATGGTAACATCTATATTAAATTCAAGTGTTGTGTCCCAAAAAGTAGCGGTAAATTATATTTTACTGCATACTGGAAATTACCTTTATAAAAGTAAAATGCACAAACACATGCAGAGGAAGTGATCAAACCTGATTCATCATTTAAAGTTTGAAAAGTCACAATTATGCTAATGCTAACAGACTGTGAGGTCCTGTTTAAACGTATATTGAATTCTGAATATACAGAAACTTGGTTATCAGTAACTAATTATAAGCTGTGATTTAATTGTATTCATGCAGAGAGTTTCCACTGCAGGAATGCAATCTTGTTTGTTGTGGTAGCCATTTTCTCCCTCACTGTTTTTTTCTATCCAGTAGAAAAATAGATACATTTGCGGTATCCACGTCTCTGTTAAACCCTTATGACTTTAGCTTCTATCAACATGATATAACGAATAATGTCAATCCTCCTCCCCCACCTCCCAAAACATAATATAATGTATTGTAAATGAAGAACTGATGGGGAAATTGATAGATGCACATTTTCTTTTTCTCCCACAGAGTGTGTTTGTTTGTTCCCCTTGATGGATTAGTAGCAGAACACAGATTAGGTTTGCTATAAATCTCTGTGCTTTCATTTAAATGGCTACATTATTGTATACATGGGTAACTATTCATGTGACAATTGTGGGAACAAATGAACATTGGAACCCTGTGAAATTATTATTATTTTTCAAGCAAACATTTTTTTTCATATGGCTATAACACCGATTTACATGTTTCCAAGCAGTCAGCATAATTTCAAAGTGTTCATTGAGTGATAGATGAGGCTCTTTATTGCCACATGAAAACACTGCTGGTCCAATGAGCATCATTACTGCAAAGAAGAAAAGTCTCCATGGCTCTCTATCTTGCTTTTTCTTTGTTCTGCAGTTTGCAAGGTAGCAAAATATAAAACAACTGCTTTTCCTGCTAGGGTTAAGACATGGTTCCACGTTCAATGATATTTTATTTCTTCCTTGGCTGAAATACCCTCCCCACCCCCCCTTTAGAGATGTAAAAATATAGTCACTGGATCTGACTATTCTAAATGGAGAGATGGGGAATCTGTGAGATTCCAGAAGGTGTTGGGATTCAGAAGCAAGCTGATTAGCTGATAGTTGAATATAAGGAATGAACAAGAACCTCTTGAGTACCACAGGATCTCTATCTCTGTCTTAGAAAACTTAGGAGTGAGCAGTGAAGCAGCCAAGTTTGCTGATGACACCAAACTAGTTACAGTAATTGTAAAGGTACAGGTTTCCCCTTGACGTTAAGTCCAGTCATGCCTGACTCTAGGGGGTGGTGTTGATCTCCGTTTCCTAGCCGAGAGAGCCAGCATTTGTCTACAGACAGATTCCATGGTCATGTGGCCAGCATGACTAAACACCGAGGTGCATGGAACGCTGTTACCTGCCCACCGAAGTGGCACCTTTTTATCTACTTGCATTTGCAGGCTTTCGAACTGCAAGGATGGCAGGAGCTGGGACGGAGCAACGGGAACTCACCCTGTTGTGCAGATTCGAACTGGTGACCTTTCGATCAACCAGCCCAGCAGCACAGCGGTTTAAACCACTGTGCCACCTGCAGTCCCAGTTACAGTAGTTAAAGCCAAAATTGATTGTAAGGTCCTCCAAAGGGATCTCTCCGAGCTGGGAGAATGGGCATCTAAATGGCCAGCACAGTTCAAATGCAAGCAAGTGTAAAGTAATGCGCCTGGGAGCCAAAAGTCCCAACTTCAATATGGGCAGATGGGACTTGGCCTTCCAGCAAGTATTGAAAAAAGTGATCTTGGGGTTGTGGTGGACAAGTCAATGAAAGTGTTAGCCTCCTGCTGCCGTGAATGGGATAAGCTCTATGTTAAGCATGATTATTGAAATGTATTGAAAATGGAACTTGCAGTATTATATCCCCCTTGTACAAATCTTGGGTGTGACATCATTTGCAATACAAACCACAGTTGTAGTCACCACAACTGATACGGCATGGTTGGAAAAAGGAGAGAAAGGGGCAACTCCAGTTATCAGGAGGTTGGATCAAGTCTCTTCTGAGGGAAGGCTACAACAGCTGAGATGGTTCAACTCAGACAAACGTTGCGTTGAGAGAAACATGAGGGAGATGTTCAAAATTATTGCACAAAAAGTGGAGGGGGAATGTTTTCTTCTTCTTCCATAACCCCAGAGCTGAGAATCTCCCATCAAGCTGATAGGTGGGAATCAAGGGGAGAACTTCATGCAGCACAGAGCTGAACTGAGCAATTTCAACAGGAAGCGATGATGGCCATAAATTTGGGTGGCTGTAAAAGGGGATTGAACAACTTCCTTTAGGAGAAGGTTCTCCATGGCTACTAGTGCTGATGACCACACACTCCCTTCACGACCAGAAGGAGTATGCCTGTGTACATCAGTTGCTGGGCAGCTTGGCTGCACACATCCTGCTTGCACCCTTTTGGACAGCTGGTTTCCATTTTCATGAAATGCTGGACTAGATGGAGTGTTGTTCGAATCCAGTGCATCTTTTTATGTTCCTGGAGATTAATAATTAGATTGCATGAATTAGTAGCACTCTACTATAGATTGTGTGAAGAATTTCTAGATTTTCTTCTTTCTTCCTTTTTGTTTTCTGCCTGGAAAGACTTGAATCTTCAGCAAGTTTGCATCCAAGTGACTTAAGAGATGATATACAGAAATTCAGATAGTGTACCAGCTCTGGATAGGAAGTCTAGGCACACCATCAACAATGTCTCCTAACATATGAGATAATATGCTTTTGGCAGCAGTGAAGACTTCTGAGTTCTTACTAGTTGACATTCTGAAGAACATTTGTGGCAAAGTGCTGTTCTGTTCATAATTCATAATGCACCCTATTCATAATGCAGGTGAACAGTACAAGCAAGTCAGGTTCACATTCTGAGACTGGGAATTGTAGTATTCAGAAACACAGATTACCTTGTCTGAGTCTTCAGCATGGTTAGGACTATATGTATAAAGATATGGATACAGATTTTGCATGGATGAAGGTCTGGGAACTCATGTTATAAGCCAGTCTACTCAAAAAGTTGGTTTCCTTTTTCCATTATGTCTGCCCCTCACTCCAGAAATATTTGACTATGAAAAGGGAATAGTGCCTAATGCGGTTTTTAAGAAAATGAAAGAAACCTGCAAAAGTAATTGTCAAGATTTATTTATTTATTTACAGGCCTCCAGGTCATTTGATTTTAAACAGCTAATGCATCTTGTGGTATCTCATTACCAAGCATCATTTTTTGCCCCAGGAAAGTAAAACCAGTTATGTAAGATAACTTCTATCAGGAGTGACTCATCCCCTGAAGCTATGGAAGATGAGTAAGAATTAATCCATATCACCAGTAGGAGCTGCAGACTTGAACAGAAATTGGGCATGAATTTCTTATATGTGTGCTTCTATCTAGCCATAATGTCTATGCTTGCACTTAGAAAACAAAAACAAAACATATCCAGATCTGTTTACTGGAAAGGAAAAGAGAGAGGAAAGAAATTAAAACTGCATATGCATGGAGAAAATGGCACAGCAAGTTATTGGAAAGCAGATTCCATTTGTATTTACTTTCACAGTGTCATTGTTTTGCATACTTCATGGGTATTAATATGTAGATAATTCTCAGTCCAGCCATTGATATATTAGGCACCCCAGTATAGAGAGGACAATAGAAAGGCAAGAAATAAATCCACTTACAATAAAATGAACAAACATGCCCATAAATCAGCCTCATTAGGAAAAAGAGGTCCATCTAGGCCATCACTTTTTTTCTTTTCAACTGGTTCATGTAAAGATTCTTCTCTGCTCTATTGTCTGAGATCCTTTTTCGCAGAAGAGGCTAGGGACTGAAATTGGGTCTTTGCCATGCAAAGCATGTACTATATCAGTAAGTCATGAATCCTAGGGCTCAATAAGAAATCAATTTTAGTTTATTTTTGATCAGAATTTATCCAGTTCTCCCTTCCTGGAACCAAACATGGATCTGAATGTAATCTCTGGTCATGATTCATGGACCAATGGAAGTTTTCAACTTCACATACATTTGGGGAAAAATGTAGACCAACTTGCTCTGACATTAATAGAAATTGGGAAAATATTCAAGAAAATGCAAATGTGGTTTTATGAAATGAATGAACGAATGAACGAAACTTGCACACTGATATGACACGAGCCAAAAAAGCCTTGGAGATGTAAGCTGGAGAACTTCCACATGCTCACATTTTGCTGAGTTGCATATTTATTGCACACAAAATTTTCAATTGTCCCATGGCCTTTCCTTTGCAATGCTATTGCAAGGCTGTTGTATAACCTAGGAACAAAATGGCCAAGGAGCTTAAGTCCCAACTATATTTTCCATAATGCATAGTTCTATACACACCAACCACTATCAAGTCAGAAGTATACTAAGAAAAGGGGAACTGTACTACACCTGAACAGACACCAACGCCTTTCATCAGCAGGGAGACACAAACAAGATACCACCCATGCGATGACTTAATTGTGTGATCACAATATTCTTATGGAAATGATGCAACAGAGGAACCTTCTGTGGGGAAGAGGCTTTGTGCCAGCAATCAAACCCCACTTTAGTTGGGATTTGCAATTTTGACTCAATTCAGCAGGAAATGAGGTCCACCATACTGGTAAAGCATAGCGGTCAGACAAATATGCAAATATTATGAGATATGCATCCGCTACCTTTTTTACAAATAGATTTTCCACAAGAGAGACTAAGCACATTGAATCAATTGATTTGAATGCGTTTGGGTTTTTTAAGAATCTGACCCACAGACTCCACAGCATACAGGCCTTTTCTGAGGTGTACAGATTCCACAGACATGCAAACTAAGCCCCCCCCCCCAACACACAAACACTGCTTTTGGCATGGATTTGCACAAATTCATGCAAATCCATGCACTAACATGCCTTAGCACAAATGAACAGTGAGAATTAGTGCCAATATACGTTAGTGTAAGTAGAACAAAATATGCAGCCACAAAGAAACAATATAACCTCAGTGTAAACTCAATTGGTCCCTTTAAAACTTGTATTAAGGAATGGAATTTCTAGACATGGAAAGAGTGATCTATTTTCCAAAAGTCATTTAATCTTGTTGCTTCTCATTTCCAAAGTTATGCAACAGCTTTCTATAGCTTTGACGATTTCTGGCTCATATACAATTTCATGGCTTCAAAGTAATGGATACTTTTACTTTAATCATCAATGACTTCCAATGAATCATATGGAAACAGAAATCACTCTTGATCTTGGATAAAAATAGACACATTAATGTGCCATTCAGTCCTGTAAGGGAAGGAAAATTCCAGGTTAAGTTGCTAAGTAAAACCTGCCATATAATTTTTTGCACTATTTGAGATATATTTATAGTAAAGCAAAAAGCTTGTGTGTGGGAAAATATTCTGAAAAGCTTAGATGTGGAACAGGAGCCCCATAATATAACTTTAGCAACTGGTCATGCTGGAAAAGCTCAGGGGATGCTGTTGTGATATCTAGCAGTGAACGTTACAGAAATGAAATTGAGCTCTGGAGACGCAAGGACAGAAGCAGGAGACTGCTTGGTAGATGTTCTGGGAAAACAAAATTATTTGGATTGATTCTAAGTACATTTTATACTGAGATGTCATGAGCCTTCTTTTCAGGGTTTCCCAGAACATTTCTCACCTTGCTGTGTCCTCACTATAAGTTCAGTGCAGGAGTACCCCCTGTATCAAAAGGACAAGTGGTGCTGGATTATTCAGTTGTATAATAGACACATTTTTGTGCACATTTCCCCCTAATATATGCATTTTGGCATTCATGCTTTGATAGGAAAGCTGCACCAGAGAAATGAAAATTTGGAATGATTATTCCTTTTTGGTTTCTCCCCAATTCTAGTTTAAGGATATGCAAATAAGCACAACCCGAGCTCAGCAAGGTTCTCCAAATTCCGTCTCAAAATTTAATCTGAGTGAAGTCTAAAGTAGATTATGAGCTTTTTCCCACAAAAATATCTATAAACATATTTATACCTATTTTTAAATGAATACGTTGTATTTGAATACCCTTGAAATGTACACCTTCTTTTTCCATTGATTATATATTTAATAAATTTGCTTAAAGGCTGCCTATTAACATCATGCTTTCTGGACAGCCATTACAATAGAATAACCAAAAGATAATATAAATAAAATAATTCAATTAAAATACAAAATAGAAAATAACATATAAATATAAATATAAAACTTCTATTAGCAAATTAAATCCAATGCAAATTGATGCAAAAAGTACTTTGCATATGTTAAGTATGCATTTTTCCACATCTATCTTTCAGACATATGTGTGCGGTCAAATGAAAGGGGTGGATTGATCCACAAATAAAACTACACATGCATAGAAATGCAGCGTTTTGACTGCAGCAGGTGCCAAAGCCCATTTCCAATCCAATTGAGTAAAGCATACTTGTATGCATTTCTTTCAACTGTACTTATTCCTCCTGTGCATTTTCCAGATGTGTACATGCTTTTACATGCATTTGGGGGATAGTGAAATGTATAGAATGTTTTGATTGTAGATTGTGCAGAGTCTGTGTTCTGGATGTTAAGAACTGTGTTGAAATGGGTTAGTGATTGAAAACTAGCGGAAACAGATTGGTCATACTTCCTTACGGATTGGGAAGTTTTGGCAGCTCTGGAAATTTCAGAAAGCTTATGCACCACTCTGTATGTGTGTTGTATGCCAAACACTTTTGGAAGCTGTGGGCTTCAATGATATGACTTTACATCAGGGAAGGGTGAAACGCAAAAGCTCTGGGGCCCATGTATTTGCTTTAAAGAAAAAAATGGCCTCTTCATTACTACACAATACAATTGAAGCAGCAACTTTGTTGGCATCACAATTATTTTGATGATGCAAAGGGTGTGGGCTGGTGGATCAGAATGGGGAATTTACACCTCCCATCAAGTTTCTGGTTTTCATTTGGGCAAAACTGGAATTCCACCCCAATCTCTGCTTTTGCTTTTGTTACATAATCCTTCAAATGAGCCCCATTCTCAACTACACAACCCCACATGGAAATTGGAGTGCATTTTTCTGCATATATTCAATAGAATTTAGAAACAGTTCACGACCTACTAGAGTACAATTCTTTTTGGGAACACTTCTAACAATGTTGCTGTGCTGCCCACCTCCACTTATAACAGGGTCTCAGCGAGAAGTAAGAAGCTGAGGGGGCTGTAATCCAAATTCCATTTGGTTCTTCCTTTCCAGGAGCATCTTCATCAATAGTCATTCCAAATTGTCACTGGAATCATGCAGCCGCTTCCCTGGGCATAAGCAGCACTGCACTTAGTGACTCCTTTGAGTAAGGCAGGAATTTACTGGCAGCAACATTGCCTTCAGGTTAGACTCTGGCAAACCTACCCATAGTTTAAGCTTCTCTCTCCTCTTCTCTCCTCTCCTCTCTTAACATTTTTGTCTTTTGTGTATTGTGCTATCCAGAAGACATTGTCCACTTAAGGCAGATCTGAATGAGGTTGGTCTGGACGATTTTGTTGCATGGAATAAATGAATAAATTAAATCACAGCAAATCTTTAACAATAACAGCAACAGGTGGCAGTCATAAGGACACAATCCTATATTCCTGGCTTGCTAGATAGCCATGAGAAGGCATATTGGTCTGACACAGCATGGAGATTCTTGCATTTTTAATCTCAATCATCTATTCAAAGTTAGCTTTAAGTTAACTTATCTTAAGCCAAAGAGATTCCAAAGGGAATATAGGAGAGAGACAGGTAAGCAGTTCAGAGGAAACTGTTGTTACATTGTTGTTGTTATTGTTGCTGCTGCCATTTTAACTTGCATTTCAATGCTTGGCTCTACAAAAAATGTGGTTCCTACAGGGCACAAAAATCCCAATAACTTTCCTACTTAATAATCTCGTCTGTGAGGAACCAATCTAATTTGTGGAAATGAATTGCTCCTCAGGGATATGTTATTTCAACCAAAACTGAATATATTACTCATTTTAAAAGTAGCAATAAAGATTATATAAGATGTAATTCATTATTTTTCTAAATGTTCCACAGTTCCATTGGGAGGTGAGACTTAAATAGCTTACAGGAAGCCAACCTTAATTAGGTTGCTTTTCAAATCAAATATAATATAATTTTAACATAAAAATGTCACTCAAGGGAAGCCTTTCCATTTGCACAGAAGATTAATGAAGTTTAAAGGGGAAAATTGTGTAGCTCTGTGGGTATTATTGTGTGTGAATGTGTGAGTGCACGTGGATTTATGGATAATTATGCCCTGCACACACACATATGTTTCACTAAGGTTATGATTGCTACTAAGGTCTGTGATCTCATGGCTGTTAAAGCAGCTGTGCTTGGGAGAGCTATGTGACCCGAGACATAAATCACGGCCTGCATGTGTGTTGCTGTGTTTTCCAAGGCTGAAGTACTTAAACCACTTATTTTTGGGTACTCCCTTCAAAATCAATAAAACTGTTTTGAAGAAGGTTAAAGGCCCAAATGTGTGTATGTTTGTTTCCTGAGGACAGAGAACCTAAATCCATTTATTGCAGTGTTCATGCTGTTTTCTGTGAGAATGGGAGATTAAACAGATGTTTGCTGTAGTTTTAGGTTTCCCCATTAACAGCTAACGGGGGAGAGACTGGAATGGCTGGCAAAGGTGGTGACACTAGGTAGATATTATGTGGCCATTTGCCAATGTTAATTCATGATTGCATATGTTCCAAGTGTTTCTATTTCCAAGGGGGACATGTTTTATTTTCTTTTAACTATCCCTGACAAAATGCTGTTCTTATTTAGCCTGCTGGAGAGATGCTGGGAATGCTATTTATTAACTGTATTTATTACAGTTATATACCAGCCCTATAGTCAATGCTCTCTGGTGAGTTCACAAAAATAAAAGTTCAATCTACAACATATATAAACATTAAAAATATACTGCAAGAAAAAATAACCTTTAAAAACAACAACATAAAAAACCAAACCAAAGCACCATCCGTTCATAATTTTAAAAACATTAGCACAGCTTTTAAAACCTGAATGACTAAAAAGATTGGGAGAACAATAGCCTGAGTTTTTTTAACGACTTCGCTGGACATTCAAAGTACCATACTGACAGTATCAGGTAAGCTCCTCTGAGCAGAGAATTCCACAACTGGGGTTGGTAAAACCACTGTGAAGAGCCTTTCTTTAGGGACATCCTGACTTGTCTCATTTGGCATTGTGTTAAGAAGAGGGACTCTACAGCAAGATGAGCTTGTTATCTCTACAGCTATAGATAAGGGATTTAAAGTAGAGAAATATAATAATATATAGGATTTTTTAAACCATGTTAGAGGGCTTGAAGCTCCAAGAGTTCCCTTAATTAATTTTGGTCTCTGAAATTTAGGCGTAAGAGGTGTTGCAAATTGTTTGGGATGGGATGCTTATGAAAATGTTCCTTCCCTTCCTATTTTTTTATTCTCACTAAACCAAACAAGCACGTCCTGCTGCCTGGTCTAGCAGGGGAAATGTGTTGGCAGTTCAGACCATCTTGACCTGTACATGCAGCAGTTTTTAGACTATAAAACAATGTTATTGTTCTTTCATATTTCCAGATTTACAATTAGCTGCATATCTGTTATAAATAAATCCCTCACTCTTTGTTAAACTGTAGGAAAAATCTACTTTTTTTTAAACTGTAAAAAGTTCACCAAGTGACCAGGGGCGGGGCTGGGGATGTCTAGACAATGAAAGAGCTTTCTATTAAAAACTAAGAACCTTCTCATAAGGTACCGGTGCCTCATTCATGGCTACTGGCACCTTTCACCTGCTAGTGCTGCTGCTTAATATTCTGCTCACATTAAGAGCTCACTCATTCATGAGTCAAACTTCCATGCATGACTGAAACCCAAGCTGGGCGTCCCATCTCTGCCCACCTGCATCCTTGGTGCAACCCTAACTCCAACAAGGAGTGTTGGAACTCCCAGAGATTAGGCCCATAATCCTACAGAAAGAGGGGGCAATCATATTGTGATCTTCAAAGTGAAAGGAAAGGGCTGAAGAACGTACCGTCCTGCTACAATCAACTTAGTATGTCTTTTCTTCCATCAGAAGCTGTGACTCTCATCCAGCTCTTTTTACTGGCATCTGTTTTGGTCTGGCAACACCTCAGTAGGCAGGGGCCAGTTGTAGTAGAACAGAAAATGTCTACAGCTCCCTTGTTGGGTAGAGTCACTGAAGCTACATTTCTATAGTAACTCTAGAATTCTTCAAGATGTGCCTGCTCATTGGATGAGTTCCAAGGGTCCAAGACATGGATACTGGAGATTGCACGATAATAAAGATTAGAGGATTTCCACCATGCTGCTCCTTTATTGATTGTAAATTAATTATTCCCTATGTTCCAATTGACTTATTCCCAGGACAGGTAAATTGATTATTTTTTGATGATGCTATTGTTGAGTTATGGGAAATCAGAAACTTTTTCTGGCTGTTCTAAGGCTGTGCTGGTGGAAGAAAAACAAAGAAGGAACAAGCCAGACTTCCCTCTTTGTGTTCCTCCAATAAGCAAATATATCCTTATTCAGTGAGGCCTTTCACATATAAATTGTTTGCTATTTGAATTGTTTATGTGACATTTCTTTCATTCAATATTGTGTACTTTTGGGGACAAGGTTATACTTCTATATTGTGCTTTGGGGTTCTGCTTTTAATCTGTTTTTCAACATTGTTACTTGTCTTGATCATCATTTGGGCAGGAAGGTGTTATATATATTTAATTAATGAATAAATACTTGAATAAATATTGCTAGAGCCCTTTGATCTGTCCAGTGTGTACTACTTTTCTGGGCATCTTCATAAGAAGTATATCAGTACTCAAATGCACATTAGTAACATAAAAGGTGAAGAAAAATAACGGATAGGTGTAATAAATAAATAAATCACACAGAAAACTCCATAGAGGGCTCCAGGTACTCCCAGCCCCAAAATAAAAACAACCCCCCATGAGAAAAAACCCCTCCAGCAATAACAAGTGTAACATTAAAGATTCCTAATGCATTGATTGCCCTTCAGAAATAAAACTTCTTAATTTGGAGTGCCAAACTCTGGGGACAAATTTAAACCTAGAGCATTGAGAAGTACTCCATGATGAATGAACTAAATGTCGCTGTTTACTTTGCACGTAGACATTGCATGTTTTCTTAATTTAGGTGAACTATGCCATTGGTTGTTCCTGTTTCCTTCTGTGCAGTATTACAGCTCTGCTGCCTAGACATAACAGACAGAAGAATAAAGAATCTGCAGCTACCACTGTTTCTTAATCCAGAAAAAGGGCAAGGTTCACTTGAACAATGTGTTCATTCCAAATCACAAACCATAAACTAAAATGTTGGATAAGCTCTAATCTGAATCCTTATTAACTTTGCCCACTGCCTGAAGGATGTACTTACTATCCCTCTGTTTTTACCCAGACATTTGATCTTAGTAGGAGATGCAGCTTGATTAACAATCTGCATTCATATTTTTTGTTCTGTGAAGCTTTTGAGATGTGTGGAACCCCACTGAGAACAAGAGAAGTCCCTTCTGTAAGGAAATAGCTATCACAAAGATTTTAACAGTTCTCAAGAAGGAATGATAAAGCAGTATGCAGGGATTTCAGCAGTTGTCAGCTGATAATATGATGTTCTACTCCCATTGCCCACCAGTTTCTGATTTCAGTTCTCCATAACTAAGTGATGGGTCCCAGCCATTTTCACTTCTCTCAGGAGGGCACCAGGGTAGAAAGCTTGAGACCCGTCATGTGGACGAGAGATTATGTTAGATCTAGTGCACCATAGGATGGAGGAGCACGTGTTTGTTCTTTTGGGGAAAAGAGCCTGAGTGATTCAATTTCCTTTGCACTCTTCAACTCATGATTGGAGGAGAGAGTATTGAATGAATAGGGCATATTTCTTTGAATTTTTCATCTAATTTATTCAAAATGGAATAAAAATGGAACATATGCCATAGATACTGAAAGAAGAGAGAAGCATATCTGCCTATTTGTTTCCATCATTTATGTTTTCTATAATTTTTCAAACTCTTCCAAAATGTCAACAAAAAAGTGTGCTTGAAAAACCATTTTATATGCATTTTTCCAAATAGAATTTTGCAAGCAGCTTTCTTAACAAAATTTGCATTTGAATATTATATCCCTTAATATCTGTATTTTGTACAGATTTTTGATTGCAGATCTCTGTTGCAAAATTCAGAGAAGGGCAACATTGGTTAAATGACAACCAATTTTTGATTTAGGCAGTGGTTTGAAAGACAGCACTATGTACATTTGCTTTAAAAGACGAACACATTTTGGAGCCCTGAATGAATCGAACTGGTTTCTTTAAGAATTAAAAAGTGCACTGTGATTTTTGTCTAGTGGTCTAAAGAGCAGCAGAGACTGACTGCCCCGTGTCAGTACCAGTGTAACCACTTTGGGCTGCAGTGGGAACTTTTCAGGAACCGTCCGTGATGCTGAACCTAGAAGGAATGTCAGCGTAAAGATGCTGAACCAGGAATACCACTTTTCATATTCAGACTGAAACCCAGAGTGCATATACTGCCTCACTGATGCTAGAGTCACCAGCTTCATCCACTTAACAACCAGCACAGATGTCTCAGTGCTGGTATAAATTTGCTTTGTTATACCATTACTTGAGTGAATGTAAGCCATTGGCAGGGGAGGGCTGTCTTATACAAAAAACAAAAACAAAAAAAACCCCTCCATTGCTGACCCAGTGGATTCAGCTCTAACTGGGCTTCCAATGCACCAGTCTCCTCTAAATAATTGCTCAGTTGTTCAACTTGCTTGGAGCTCAAAATCAGAAAGCCTCAAGGGTAGCCAAGGACAAATTGTTTTCAGTTCCTTTGAGAAGTGCTTGTTTATATCCTGAGTTTGAAAACTGACTAGTTAAGGAAGGGTATTTAGTCTGAATAAAGATTGACACCTGTCCAAAGTCATTAGCAGTCAATCATAACAGTAGGTATTGCTTATTAAATCTACATGCTAATCCAATTTGAAATATAATATCATAAAGTGGATTATACATGTTTGGGGTACACCATGATTGTGCATAACAAGCCATCAATGCAGCACTTCACTGCCATCCCTCCTCCTCCTTGGCAGCTCTGGCATCGCCTTGGCTCACATGTTCCTGTGTCATTTACATATAGGTAGACTGACCTTTTCTGTCCTTCAAGGACCTTCTCAAAATCTACCTAGACCAACTCTCACCTCTCAGCCCAATATTGTTTTCTTTCAATAAACATTTCTTTCTAAAATGTATCTGGAGCCAAAAATGTCCTCAAAGTTAATTATAACTACAGCATTGTGGAACACTTTTATAAGAATACAATATTCAAAACTGACCAAAAAATGTCATTAGAAGAATTGTCATTGTAGAGCATTTTTATACACCAAGCAAAAGGCCCCAACCAAAGGAACAAGTGGAGGTTCAATATTGATCATCTTAGTGTCTCTTGAAAGCCCATAGTCTGTACTAAAATCTGCAGCAAACTAAATCTAGGAGGAAAAGCTTTCGTGTGTGGGTGTAAAATTTTGTAGGGCAAACTATGGTTATGCAGTGAACATCAAAAGGTTAAGCTTTTAAAAAATTATTTATAAATTTGTATGCCACCCACTAATTCAAGAGAATTCTCTAGGTGGCTTACATTTTTGCAGATGTTATTGTCAAGTAAAGACTCAGAAAAAATTTAAATCTTACATTACTTGTACTCTATGAAAGCTGAAAGCCATTCTCATCCACACTGAAACCTTCAGCCAAAACAAAGGCCTTTCGTCTGTAAGATTTTCCTTTCCTGATACACTTTTGTCTGGGGTAACTAATGTCTCCCGATGTGATTAATGCTGGGCTTCTTTTTAACACATTCAGTTTGCTGAATGTATAAGCAAACTTTGGAGTCAAAGAGGATCAATTAATTGCAAAAGAAGGTGTTTCAATGAGTTGAGTGACATCTCAAAGGGGGAAAGAAAGTTGACCGCAATCTATGCTAAACTACCTCTTTAGAAGCTGTGTTACAAAAATAAGTCTACCTCCACAGGTTGGAAAAATGGCAGCCATGTTTTGAAGAAAGTGTTAAATGTTGTTTTTGGTGAGATCCATTATTGCTAAGTTGAGGCTTTCACAGTTAAGACTGGCAGAATTTTCTTTACATACAGGAGATACACAACACTGAAGCAGCATAAGAGTGCAGGGCTATAGGCCAGGGGTGATAAATCCCTTTAAGCCTGAGGACAGAATTTAATTTGAAGATGTTGTCCTGGGCAACCCAACCAAGTGGTGGATGGGAGAAAAGCAAACAGCCAGAATGCAAAACATCAAATACAGAATCAAGTTTTACTGTAAAGTGATTGCTCCTTTATAAAAGTTTTACAACTTCCTGCAGTTGGATGGGCACATGCACATCTGGAAACCATGAAAATAAAGTTAAGGGAATGGCTGGGGATATAATGGTAATGTGAGGAACCCCTGAAGGCCAGACCACTTCCCTAGTTGAACTAGACTTGACCCATGCACTTAAGGTTCAATTATACAAGGTACATGCAAGTTTGCCCAAATTCTCCAAATTTTACCATGAAGTCTTTTTCTTGTGTCCTTATTAGATTGTGATTTTTTTCATTTTGAATGAAAATCCACACATACACTTATGTACATTTTTTTCTTAAATGCATGCATCTTTAAACTGTTTTCCATTTAGTTTTATTATGGAATTCACCAAAACAAGTAAATACTAAATAAAATAAAAACTAAGCAAATCCTAAAAATTACAATTTGTTCTTATGAAGCATCACATTTTCTCCAATTTATGGTGATCCTCTGAATGATAACCCTATGCGGCTCTTGTACACTCAAGGCTGTGACTTCCCTTATGGAGTTGAACTATCTCATATTTGGTCTTTTTCTCTTCTTCTGCCTTACAGAGCTGAGCTGCGCTATCAAGGGCTCTTTTGGAAGGCATTCATTGACAGGGTCACAGTAAGTCTGAAATTACTTGACACCACATAACAGCAACATATGTAACAATCTATATAACTGCATAAATCCAGAAGTATCTAATATACATAAATTTCAACAAAGGCAGACCAAACATCCTAATTCAAATCCATTAAAAATGACAAATGTATGAACACACTCAAATATTTTTTAAAAAAAAAATCACTAGGTGTTTGACTCATTGCATTTTTGAGGTGAGTTTTTTTCTTTTTTCTGTTCATCTTTCCAGTGTTCTAGGATCAGATTTTAGTTGTCAAAAGGTTGCTGAAAATCTGTTCACAATTGCTAAGTTTTAACTTTGAAGAAATAAGTAAGTGATCTAAAAGAACATGTACAGCAGAAAATGCTAAAGAGTGTTCCAATGCCAAGTTTATATTATAATTTTCACAGCTGTAGGACACTGCCAAACCATCTGATTTCTAGCTGATGTGATACAGCATGCCACCAGACTTGGGCAGCCCTAAGTGAAGGAGGAACTATATCCATCTTAATATGGAAAGAGCATAATGTAGTTTTGCAATGTGCAGAATATTCTCTATTTGATTAAAACTGAGTTTTCGCTTGTCTTGCTTTGCTTTTTAGTCCAGTTTTCAAAAGTATTTAATGTGTTTTTCACTCCCTGAACTTACTCAACTGTGAGCATCCGGGGTGAGCATGGCTGACTGACAGAGTAAAAGAACCGGGATCCAGGCAGACAGGGCGAGACAAGTCCAAACCACAGTCCAAAGTCAAGCCAGGAGCCAATACACAAACCAAGTCTGTAGAGATGGGTACCGTAGTTCAGGATGAGTCAAAGGTCGGAGAGCCGAGGGAAGAGGTGCAGGCAGGATGCAGGAGCAGAGCTCCAAGTCTGGCAGACCCAGAAGGGCTTCACCAACAAGAGAAGACCTTGTTGCCAAGGCAGCTTCTGAGGGGGAGAGCTGGTTCTTATATAGCTCTTTCCCAGGGATGCCCAGGTGGAACTCACGAGAGCCCTGGCAGCTGCAGTGGACTGAGGACAGACTCCCGCAACTACCAGAGCTGCTCTGCCTGCCCTTTGCCAGCAGAGGGGGTCCTGAAGCTGCCTCGGGTCTTGACAGCAACTCAGTTAATTAATTAGGAGTTAATCAACTGTTATTAATGAGCCATCATTCTATTTAATAAATGCTCAACAAACATTTTTGTTGAATAGGATTCATTATAAACACTAAAGCAGTAATCTACAACTTAGATCAGATAAGACAGTATAATTCCATTTCATTCCAGTCTGTATATATCATGTTTATTCACCTATAATAAATATTTATAAACATGAAATGTGTGTTATAATTTATTAGCCTGATTATAATTTGCATTAACTTCAAATAAACTCTAAAAGAGATTCTAAAGCTGCAAAACCTGCAGGGCCACACCTAAATTCTAGGAAATGTTAATATTGTAAGTATCACCACTTGGCTACTGCAGACAAATCATATTTAGTTTGCAAATTAGAAAATTGCCAGAACTTATCTTCCTCCACTAATTGATCCAAAGTATAAATGAACTTAACCATCCAAGACCACCACAAGAATATTTTCTTATAATTTTTAAATGTCTAGATGATGCCATAAGATCAGTTTAGCATGTGAGAATGGTTCAAACTTGAATTGATGTGATATTGTCTGTTGCGTGACTTAAGCAAGCTGAACTGTAGAAAGGACCCTCTTTATTTTAATATGCCAGGAACCTAATTGTTACATTATTTAAATATGCAAATTCTTCTCCATTCAATTAAAGCATGTTTTGTGCAGTTTCCAAGGGTACGCATTTTTATGTGTATTTTCAGATGTGCACATGTTGTTTGTACATAAATCATGTCACAGGCTTGGAAATATACTGACTTTGGCTGCAGGCTGCATTTGAATTTGTATTCATTCTGGAGCTATGAGCTAGGCTAGGTAAATCCTGATGAAAAATGCACCGAACTTCCTCACACAATTCCTGGTTCTGCATCCTTGGTGTTACCAAAGGTGCACAGAGCAGGCATAACTCCCCACATCCTCCTTACATTTGATGAATATGTCTACCATGCCCTTCTCACATAGATGCCTGTCTCCTGGAACCCACATCTGCAACTTTGGGGTTGGAGGAGTTGTATGCTCATGCAAACATTTATGAACAGAGTTTCTCCATCCCTTGGTGCAGGTCAGGTATCCTGGCCTCCATGAATCTAACAAACAATTAAATAACAGTAATAATAATAAATTTTAATAATCAATGATAGAGGAAGCAATACTCAGCAAAGCCTGGTTTGGTTCCTATTTTGATCTTCCACACAATGTGGAAAGGCACACTTGACGGCCTTTAGTTCCCTACCAGACTTGGTTTGTTCATTCTGTATTTGATTATGGCACTAGAATTTGAATTTTCCTTTCATTTATCTCTACATTCCAACAGGACAACTACACTTTAGAAACAGATAGAAATACATTTTCTCCTTTGTGTCATTTATAGCTAGCTATAGACACTTTTTAAAAAAGGGATATCATATGTACATACCCATCTCCATCTGTCAGTTTTTATAATGATGTATTTTGTATCCAGATAAGTGTGCTGCATATTCTATAGACAATAAATAAATACAGCCAGGAGAGAGGCAGAAGGCTTTAGGCTTGCTTTATGATCAAACTCCTGTCATTTCCACAAACAATCTACACTCCTGCAGAGTGAAACAGCTGGTGCTTTAAAACTATTTATTATTTATTTCTCTATCACTGCCAATGATGTCTTCCCCAAAGGAAAGCGCAGACAACAACATTACAAAGAGGGATTTGGGACCAAAAACATTATTACAGAGCTGACCAGAAATGCTCTGCAGCCCTGTGAGACATCAAAAACTTCATCCTTTTGTGTTGTCTGTTTGATATAGTTATATCACACTTGTTTTTTCTTTCAAGAAACTCAGGGCAGTGGGCCTGATCCAACTCCTCTCCAGTTTGTTTTCACAAAAACTCGATGAGTGACTGGCCCAAAGTAAACCAGTGAGCGGAAGGGTAGAAAGGTGATTATGACTTCCAGTCCCAGCCTAGTACTGAAACCGGGACACCACATTAGGTCCCCACCCCAGGGCCTGACAAATGTAAATTGCAACACTGGTACCACTGCCATGTGTTCTTCAGTTGTCCTTTAGGTTTATTTAAATGTGTTGCTATGAAATGAATTTCATGCCATACTTCTGCTGATGATATGTTACATTTATATGTATGTATGTGTGTATGTATGTATGTATGTATTTGCACTGATTTCAACTGGTTGACAAGAACAGAAGAAAAGCCATGTGGGGTCAGACCAATGGTGCATCTAATCCAGTGCCATATAGTTTAATAATAGATTTAATCCATTCTGTTCATACAGTGACAAATCAGCTGCCCACATGATCCCTCAAACAGGATACAAATTCAATTTGTATTTCTTTCTGCCCAGTTTCCCCAACAACTAGACTTTAGCAAAGCTTTCAACACAGTGCCACACAATAAGCAAATTAGCAAAGACTGGACTAGATGTAAAAACTATTAGGTGAATCCAAAATGCTTCTAAATCAGACACAAGGAGTGCTCATCAATGCTGCACTCTCAAATTGGATGAAGGTAACTAGTGGGGTGGCACACGGTTCCATTCTGGATCCAGTGCTCTTGAACATCTTTATTAAGGAGAAATTAATGTATTAATTAGATGAGGAAGTACAAGGAAGGATAATCAGATTTGCAGATGATATAAAACTGGGTGGAACACCAAACAACCTGGAAGACTGAATGAAGATCCATGGTGATCTTGATAAATTTGAATACTGGGCCCAAAGCAACAGCATGAGATTTAATCAGGACAAGTGCCAAGAATGATCCAGTTTGGAAACACTGCCCTGTGAGGAGAGACTGAGGGAACTGGGAATGTTCAGCCTTGAGAAGAGAAGATTGAAAGGGGACATGGTTTCCCTCTATAAGTACCCCAAAGGCTGTCACAAAAAGAAAGGTCAAGATCTCTTCTTGCTAATGCCAGAGAGTAAGAGATGGAATAATCAATTCAAGTTGTGACAACCCAGATTCAGGCTGGATGTTAGGGAAAGCTTCCTTACTGTAAGAGGAATACGACAGTGGAACCAGCTGCCTAGAGAGGTGGTAGGCTCTCCCACACTGGAGACATTCAAAAAGAAACTGAACAACCATCTGAGGGGGATGATGTGATATGGTGTCCTGCAACAGCAGAGGGTTGGACTTGATCACCTTCATGGTCCCTTCTAAATCTAATGTTCTGTGAAGGATTTTTCCTTTCTTCTTTTCCTTGCTTCTTTTCAAGGAGCCATGGACCACCAAGAAAACATGGCCCCTTCCTACTCTATTATTCTATGATTCTATGAACTGGTCTGCCTACACCTAGTAACTTTGCTACTAGAGGCAGACTCATATATCAGGATTAGTAGTTTTTGATAGACTTCTCCTCTATGAATTTGTCCAATTCCTTTTAAAAGCCATTCAAATTGCTGCCCTTCATTACTTGCTGTGTAAATGAATCCCATAATTTAACAATATACTATGCGAAGACATTTTTTTACTCAGTTCTGAATCTCCCGCCAGCCAGTTTCATGGGATGACTCCAGGTTCTCGAATTACAGGGGGAAATGCTATTTATAAAAATACCTCCATCTCCACCATGAATCATTTTGAACATCTTTATCATGTTTCCCCTTACTTGCATCTTTCTAAGCTAAATTACATCAGCTGTTGTAACCATCCCTCATAGTAGAATTGCTCCAATGCTTTGATCATTTTTGCCTTCTCAGTACTTTTTCTAAATTTATACTGTACTTTTTCAGTACGCTGACCAGGATGGCACACAAAGTTGTAAGTACAGTTATTTCAGAGATCTCTATAAGGGTGTTGTGAGTTTTGCAATGCAAAGCAAATGGAGAAGCAGCTTGTGGTGATGAGAAGCAACTCCAAGGAGCTCTTGTCTTTGGGAACCTGCAGGAGCCAATCATGTCTTCCCTTGACGCTGATCATGCTTCCATTGAAATAGTCAATTCTTTTCATGACCTGTTGAATCCAACCAATTGGCTTAAAGTTTATCTTCACTACATGGCTTAGTGTTTTATATGTATTGCATAAACATATGTAATCAAGAAAACATTTTCAAATAACCTTGCATAAGCATATTTGATCAAGATAATGTTTTAAAATAGTTTGAAAATGCATTTAAATTTTTAATTCGTAACATCATGCTATCAGAGTATCATTTCCCAACTAACACATCTAAACACTCAGATTGTGAAAAACAGTTGAAGGAAGGAATCAGACAGGGGAATGGCACCAAGAAACCTGTGGATCCGCTGCTACTGTTTTCACTTGAGATATACCATTCATATGTAACATGTACAATTTTCCATAGTCATCTCACTGGTTGCAACTTAATTGTCTAGTTCCTTGTGCTTCTAGGCTTCTGGTTATTTATTTATTTTCCCCCATGACCAGAAGGAATTCCCAAACTCACTGCAGATAGAGTCAGCCCATGATCTTTCTATAGCGTATTTCATTGACGTTTGACCTCCATTCAGTGACATGATTGGAAAGGTTGCTGCTGATATATTAGTAACCTATCACAGAGAAAAGTTCAGCTTAAGAAACATTTCCATATAACTCTGCACTAAGGCAAAGTTTTTTTCCTTGTCTTTTAATGTTCTTAGAAGAACTTATCTGAAAGTGCAACTCCCACCCTGACATACACAATTCATAGATCTGAAGGCCAGTAGGGACCTCACAATCATCTAATCTGATCTTCTGAATATCAAAGGACAAGGTACTTTATCTAACAAGTCCTTCATCAAACACAGAGCTTAGCTGTACAGTATATATTTCAGATAGACACTGAACCTCATTTCTAAAACTTCACATGACAGAATGTCTACTCTGCTTTCCAGGAATTGCTAGCAATGTTGCCAGAACGGTTCGAGAAGAAACTGACATTCTGAATATCCACCTTCCATTTGAAGTAAGACTTATTCCTCTAGCTGGGATTTTGATATAAGAACAAGTAGAGCATCTCCCCACAAGCTCTGCTCTGGCTACTGCAGTAACACAAACACTCTCCTTTCTCCCCTGCACCTGGAACAAGTTCTGATCCAGCCCCAGAAATCCTTGTAAAAGCACACATAGCTCTATTCCTTCTGGGTGACAGTGAGCAAGGGACAGCTCTCTTGCCTGTGACTCTACAGAGGGAATGTCTATATTAGCCAAATTCTGAGGGAGCAATTTGGGATCTCATGGGCAAGAAGGTTTGGGGCCTTGGGATGAGCCAACTTTACAAATGCACTTAGATTAAGGCATTGGGATCACCCAGTCTTGCTCCAGCCCTGAAACGCAAATAGTCCAGAACCTATAGGATGATGATGGTGACATTCAACTTATACCCCTCCATTTTATCCCTTGGAAGAAACCCAAGGCACCTTACAGGATTTATCCTCTCCATTTTATCCTTACAAGAACACTTTGAGGTATGTGAGGCTGAGACTCCATGACTAGGCCAAAGTTACCTAGTGAGCTGCATGGCTGAGGCCAGATCCTGAACCTCCCAGATATCAAGAAGTCTTGAAAAAAGACAGAGTCTGGTCCATCCTTGTGCAGACTCAGGCAGACTTTCACTTGGACTGACTGGAGTCAAGGCAAGGATGGAAACATAATATCATAACTTTAATGACTGAGATTAATGCTTGACAAGGGCAAAATGTGACATATTTAGTGTCTCTTCAGTGACAGAGCCAGTGATGCCCTCTTCCAGGACATTCCATTTCAGATTCTTTCCCCTAACTTTGTTTTTCAAACCACTCCAACATTTATTCAGTACTCTGTGGCCAACGAACATGCTCAGTCATCATTGGACTAAAGTTCGCTAAACCATGCCTATGCCTCCAATGTGTTTCCTGCTGGCCCAATTTGTCCAAAATGCAGTCAGAATTCAGCTTCTCTGTTCATTTTTAGGGGAAATGATCACAAGATACACCAAGGGTTAAAAAATGTAGGGAATCCAACCATGCCATCTCATGGGTCACATGGGCAGGAGGAATAATAAAAATCAGCTACTGAGTAGTGCTGAAATGCTTAAATTTCAGCAGCTTTTTAATACTATGAAGCCACTACAGAGGACTATTTTGGTTGATATTGGGCAGTGGGGTCAGATACTGCACTATGAATCAACAGGGCTCCCATGTATCCTATGGACCAAATGAGATAGAAACTTTATCCTCCCACAAGTCTGAAGGGGGAGTCAACTCTTTTTGGTTGGAATGGGAGGAAAGGTATTTAGTTTGGAAGTAATTTCTGATCATTATGCCACATGTCCCTAATAGCTAACATTCTGACTTGGTGGAGGTTTTTCCTATGACATCTATGGTACTCTTCTTTTAGTCATAAATCAAGCTTAGCTTGATTTATAAATACTAAATACTTTAGCTGGAAGCCTTTTTGTCCTGCTCCGCTTGGATGGAGAAGTAGTTTGTGAAGGGGAAAGACTGGCTCACTATGCCATGTATCATAGATTAGCTTTCTATGACTCTGTGTTTCTATATGCATACAGTTTGTGTATCACATAAAGAAAGCATGCTTTCTCTTTCTTTCTGCTGAGTACAAGATGAGGAATCATTCTCAATTCCTATCATTATTGCCATAAAAAACATTAGTAGATACAGTTAACCAAACACAGTATTTAAGAGAATGAAAGATCCTTGGCCTCTGGAGAGAATATGAAAATGAACAAGCAAAGAATTGCACATAAATAAAAACAGACAAGCAGAGCACAGATCAGATTGTGTAACTTAACTTGCTCTGGGTGACAGAACAAATATTAAAACCAGGCCATGCTTGAGTGAGTTTTGTCCATCACGACTGCAGAAGCATACTCTTCTGTTTGCATCACTCACCAGCTGTCAGCACCCCCTGAAATTTGCAGCTTTTCAGGTGCTGACTCTCGTTTCCTTGACATAAGCCAATGATTTGTGTCCCATTCAATTTAGTTCATGTGAAAATACTCATAGCTTCTTGCCATATGTCAAGGGATGATAATTGCATTGATCCACTTCACCAACAAGCTAGGGAACGCCGGCTTTTCTGATAACAGACAGACCAGAGCTTGCCACTTTTTAGAGTTAGTACTTTGGGCCAACTTACTGATTTGATTCCCATCAAACTTGACAAACCTATACATAAACTAAGGAGATGTTAAATATGTCAATAGGTGAATTACTGTACACATAATGTTGCCCATAAAAATATGGATGATAGATCTTCAAAAATCTACAGGAAGGACTATATAAGTCATTATTTCTTCTCACTATTGGGATGAGTAAAAGATGCAGTTAAGAGACAAATACACAAGTAAATAAATAAAAAGAGGGAATAGTGGGCTCATATTTCTTTTGACAGTGTGTGTTTAGGTATATTCTTCATGCCAGTATTCTGTTGTAGAATGCTGTGCTCTTTAAGCATAAATGGCCTGATACCATCATAACCTCCTAACCGATAACCCAGTATTTTTGACCCCACCAATACTAAGGTGGATGTCTGTGAAAATAGCAGGTCTTATCAAAAAAATTTGGGAGGGTCCTTTAAGTTACCTGTATGTATCCATTTAGCTGGAGCCCCATAAGTCTCCACATATTTAAGCAAGTGGGATGGTGGTAAAACATAGCAGCAACTCTGACTAGCATTGGATCTTCCAGTACCAAGTGAAACCTGAATGACTTCTGTTTCTGATGTGAACTTCACAGACCATTTTTGATGGTCATTCCAACAAGGGAAAAGGAAGAGCAACAAACACTCTTGGTAAATGACCAATTTCTCTCAATGTTGCTTCAACAGATGGGCAAATAATGAGCCTTTCAGTTTAGTGGTGTGCATTTTTCATGAGCATTTTTCACTGAGCAGGTTTGCATGTCACCACAAGCAAGGGTTGGGGTTGCCGTTGTCAGGAAATCCTGTAATCGCAGAACTAGGAGAATGGACACTCAGATCCATATGGAAGTTGGAACTAGAAGTATGGAACTAGAACCTCAGAAGTTTATTGCTGAGGAGCATGGAAGTATGGAACTAGAACCTCAGCAGTTTATTGGCAGAACACCCAGGTACCTCTCTGACAGAGACAATACAACATCACTGCTGAATAGCTAATATATCAAACTGTCTACAAGCTTTCGGAGCACAGGCAGAGTTTTTTATAAGTTTGGGTCATGTACACTGTTTCAAGGCAGTGATGAGATTCTGAACTGGTGAGAAGGTGAGAAAAATGAAGAAACATTGAGAAATCATTATAGGCATCAGAAAAAACATCATGACCCACTGAAGGCTTGAGTATCAGGTAACAAAGAAAACAGCAGTAACAGAAATCTAACAGGTTTAAAATGTTGTGGTTGTTTCAATCATAGATACAGAATGCTTTAAGACAAAGCATAAGCTAGCTAGGTATTTTTACATTGCAATGGAAGCACAGCTGCTGGCAACATTGTTTCAATGCTGTTTGAATTAGAAGCTTGCCTCTTCTGAGAGTGGATGGATCATTAGCATAGCTTGGGAGCATTTTTCCCAGAGAAGAAACTAGGAAAGAAAAACCTTGCAGATGGGTAGGAGGCATGAGGGCACTGCAGCCAGATTTTATATTAAAGGTCATCCAAAGGCATATCATCTTATTTGAGGATTGATTTGGACTTTCCCAACACCATCTTGAAGCCTAGCTGGTTCCATAATTTTCTACTCCCCACACCCTAGCACTTTCACCATGCATCCTAACAAAATCCACAAGCTTATTATACAATCCCCTTCCTTGCAATACTGTTCCCTTAGCTTCTCTTTCCTCATTGCCTCACTGATTTTTTGAAGCTGGTTCTCCCACTGACACCTCTAGATTGTATCTCCATCTCTATAATGTCTCCTGACCAATCCAGCCTCCCCCCACCATTTTTGTTTAACATTAATAGAAACACTTTTGCCACATTTCCCCCTTTCCCTCCTTGCTTTCCCCCGATTTCAGAAAATGAACAGTATAATAGGTACAACAATTAGCCAATAGCAACAAAGTAGATGATGATGTGTTTGCTGATAGGATGCCATGGGTAGTAGATATCAGATGCCTAAAGTGGCCCCTTCTGTTGCCACTTGTTCCATGGGACTCTATGGTGTCTTTTTCACAACAAATGAAAAAAAAAAAAAAATTCCTGGGTCGGGATGTCATGGCAGACAAGCAAGCATAGACCATACATTGTTTCTTGTCATGGTTTCCAAGCCTGCAACAAGTTGCAATGCTATACCATGAATGATTCTGGACAACTTGACATGCCTACAAGGATAAAACACACAAACACACAATTGCTTGTGCTGACATGCAAACCCAGTCAGTGTTTGCTTCCCTATCTTTTTCATCAAGGTAAGGCTTTGTTTAAGGAAAATGAGAGTGGGGGATTTGCAGGGAAGGATGTGATCACAATCCAGCCATCCAAGGGTTTCGAAAGCCTGTGATGAACACTTTCAAGTAGCTTTGAGACCATTGGACAGGAACATTCCAAAACCGCAATGAGTTTCAGGAATAAGCTTCCGAGTGTGCTCATATTATTGGAAGAGAATCAAGGACCCGGGATGCTCCTTTTGCCAACATAAAGGAAAGCAGGATTACCCAGGAGAGTCAGGGAGTGGTGCACTACTGAGGAAGCTCCGTAGCAATAGCCCTGCTGTGTTTCCCTCTGTTGTGTGGTTGATAACCTGGATGGGCAACTGGTGGTTCCTCCAGAGGTTGGGATTAGGGTTAGGGTTAGAGGACTGCAACTCCCATCAGCCCTAGCCATGCTGGATAACAGTGAAGGATTATGGGAATTGCAGTCCAATGGCATGTAGCTGGCCCGAAGTTATCACCCATAATTTATGGGAATATTTTGTTGTTGTAATTTTTACAGGGGTGACTTCTAGGAACATTCACATTACCAACTGTACTGTATCAGAAACAGCCTCACTGGGAAAGGGAAAGAAAATTATGCTTCATTTGTGATGAACTGCTCCTGCACTTTGCTGAGTGATTTAGCTCCTTTCTCTTAAACACTCATCAAAAGGGGGTGATCAAAAGCATTAAATCACTCAGAGAGTTAACAGTGCATCATAAAATCAGTGGTTGTGAAAGAGGAGTCTGTATTGTAGATGCTCTCACTCTTCAGAAATACAATGAAAGACTTCTCTGAACTTGTTGCAAGGCAGATTGGAGGGCTAAGCCAGCTGGGAGAAGCAGCAGGACATGTCTGAGAGCACAGGTTATACCCCAGGGAAATGTGATGCTTTTCTGTTACATTAGCCAGGGCACAGTCCGATCTTATGCAAGACAAGGAAGGGCAGAGCTGAAGGTTGCAACTATACTCCTCCCACATCATAAAACACTTAGATGGCAGTCATCTAAATCTGATGCATCAGAGTGTGAGGAGAGAAGATTGAGGTATTACCAGGATGCTGGCTGTGCTCGTGGAGTCTGGAGTTCCATTTCTCACCCTCCCCACTCCCCTTGCTCCCTGCACACTCCTAAAAGCTGGACAATACCCTGAAGCCCCTGGAGATCCAGATAAGTCTTTAAACACCTCAGCACAGAGGGCCATTTGAACCTGGAGTGGAAAACATGACACATTTGGCTCAAGTCAGACTGCAATGGGGAGACTGTTCCACAAATGGGGGCCACCACAGCAAAAGACCTCCCCTTGCCACCACTGTCCTTGCTTCCCATGGAGGTGGCACTCAGAGGAAGGCCCAGAGGTTAAGCACAGTGCCCAAGAAGGTTGTGGTTGGGAGAGGTGCTCCAACAGATATTGTGGTCCTAATCCATATAAGGTTTTCTAGGTTAAAACCAGCATGTTGAATTGGGACGGGAAGCATACTGGCAACCAGTACAGGTGTGCCAGAACTGGTCCTTCAGGGTGTGACCTGCCATATTCTGCACCAGCTGCACTCTCTGAACTGCCGTCAAGGGGATGTAAAGTGAATGGCAGTAATCTAATTTAGAGATTACCTGAGCATTGAATACTGAAGCCAGACTATCCCTGTCCAGAGAGGGGCATAGCTGGGCCACCAGCTTAGACTGGTAGAAAGCACTCTGAGCCACTGAGGTCACCTGAGCTTCAAGTGGGAAAGATGGATCAAGGAGCACCCGCAAGCTATGCACCTGCTCCTTCAGAGGGAACTTAACTTCATCTAGAACAAACGGAATACCCTCCATTCAGTCAGATGAACCACCCACCAAGAGCATCTCAGTCATGCCTGAACTGAGTTTCAGTTCGTTAGCCCTCATGCAGTCCATTGTCGCAGCCTGATGTTTAGCACATCCACAGACTTACCCACTGCTGATAAAAAGGAGAAATAGTGGCACAGGTCATCAGCATACCTTCAGGAATAAAGGCTTGTTAAAAATAAAGGTGTTCATAACTATATATTTGTGGCTCCATTCAACATAGTTCAGCTCCATAGAGCAGTATGGATTCTACTTTTGCTACATAAATTTTATAGCAGAATCTATTGCTTTCTTGCCAGTTATGTCAAAGAAAAACAAAATGAAGCAGATAATTTCTTCAGCAACCTGCTTGTTATCATTTTAGTATTTTGGAGGACACTGATTCTCAGACTGAACAAAATGGTTGTCCTCAAATTCTCCAGCTGTATTGGACAGTCTTGATTATTTCTGAAGCAGAGAAAAGCAACATTATTTGGCATGAATTCTGGAAAAGCCAGGTTACTGTAGCAACAGTGTCCACATCTTTTCCCCCTTTCTTCTTTAAAAACTTTTAAAATGATATGTGTGGTTGTGATGAAGCAATTTTTTAAAAGTTACCACCTTTTAACTACTTAAAAAGAAGCAATCCCTCTGGAAACCATATTTGCTTTACTGGGTGTTCCTACTAGGGTTCCATTTTGGGTGAAAAAATATGGCTACCAGAACCAACAGATTTTGGTGGCAGCTTTTTGAACAGGAAGGTCTGTGCTTATGCACATGCGCATCACTAAAAATATGCACATTTTATCTTCATTTATTTATTATTTCTACAATTTATATACCACTCTAGATCTAAGCAGATCCGAGAGCAATATATGAACAATGTAAGTATAAAAAATGTTTAAAAGAATAAATCAGTATGCTTAATCAAAATCAATAAAGACAACAGCACTCAGTTATAACAAACATGGTAAAAGAAAATGGGTGCGGGCAACAAACCATTTCCTTATATCTCCCAAAGTTATCTTGATCCTTATTTCTCTTGCAATGGGCTGTTTGGGAAGGGGAAAAATGTCACTCCACTGCATCAGTCAAACCAATGACTTGAGTCAAATCCAAATTTTAAGGAAAATAAATTCCCAAACACAAGATATACACACATCCAAGCATTTCTGCTCTTGCTGCCTCACCCAAATGGAAAAAGGACTGATTTGCTGATTGATTTGTAAATGTATTCCTTTTAAAAGTTTGGAGCCAGACATCTTGTATTTTATGAACCACTAAATGGTGCTATAAAGTCTTCCACTTTATCCATTTACAGTACCAAGTACCATATCAATAGATATTAGATATATTACATATGTGCACGCACACACAAACAGAATGAACAGACACTGGCAACCATGTCCCCCCCCCGTCCCCTCCCCTCCCCTCCCCTCCCCTCCCCCCCCCCTTCTTTTTTTAATTTTATTTTTTGAAAGAAAAACAACTATAATACACAGAGCAAGCTGAAATAGACAAAGTTGCAAGGAGTTCAATACAAATCCAACCTGTACAATCGGTCCCCAAAATCTATCCATCAACACTCCATAAAAATGTAACACAAAAGAAATCCTTAATCTATACAGCAACAAATCCTCCAATCACTTCAGATCCTCTGCAGCTTTCCCCATCTTTTCTAAACACCTCAGACCCAGTTATCATGCTGCACATTCCTCTAACAATCTTCCAAGCAGCGTTCTCCACTAGTCCATTTCTCCTTTCCTCAGTTGTTGGAGGCTCTGGTCATCTCCACCCAGAACCAGCTACAATTCTAACTCTGAGATATTCCCTGAAAGGCTTGCTGACACTTTATTTTTAAGACCCATGAAAAACTGCTTTGATTCTCTTGAAAGAAAAAAATCAATGCATTAATATTAATTGATAATATCTTCATTCTGTCTCTAAAACTCGATCTGAGGAGCTCAGACAACTATCTCTTTTCAAATCTGTCATCAACTTTCCAGCATCCAATTCAGATTTCCTTCTCACATTAATTCTTCTCCTCTCTGCTCCTCTCTGCTCTGCTTCTTCTCTGCTCCTCTGCACTTCCAGCTTTCATATTTTTTCATACCTAAAAGTAAACTACAATTTGACAGGACAGCTTAAAGCAGAAGAGTTAGGGGAACAGAGTCAGGAAAGGAAGGAAAAAACAAAGAAAAGATAAAAGGGAGGGGAGAAAGAAAAGGGACAAAAGACAAAACTGGATAAACCTAGTTAGACAGCCTTCTACCAATATTAGAAGTATTAGTCCCATTCTATCTCTATTAAAATATTAGTTTGAATTAGTTTGTTTAGAAGTGGCATTGTTCCAACTTTCATATCAAGAGACCTTGACGTCTACTCTTTTCCAGGTCCAATGGTCATCTAGTCTTGTCCAGATGGAGTTAATGGTCTTTCTCATAGTACATCATTCAAAGTAATTCCATCCAAAGTTCAAACACAATTTCTTCTGTTCCATGCAGATGTCTGGAACATTTGAATGGCTTTATTTTTGACACCAGAAGCAATAAAGTTTGCCAGTATTTTTTCCCCTAGGGTACTGTACAATTTTAAAGCACCTGTCCTTTGTTACACGAAAGTGAATTCTTGCCAATGACTCTGAAGTAAGTCATGGTAAGTTTTTCAGATCCTTGTTTGGAAGCTGGATGGCAGGCCTCTTTTGCTTCCCCTTGGTGCACCTTTGCCTTGCCAAAATTGCTGTTGGCACTAAATTTCCCAATATAACTGGCTAAAAGGTGTGATTTTATGATGAAACAAGATTCACTGGAAGGCCATCAGTTGTTTGCACATGGAATCATGTTTCCCAGAAACTTCTGAGAGTACAATTCTGATTTCAGAATATGCTGCTCCTCATGCACCTCATTTTCTTGCCATCCCTAACCCCTGGGTACAGCAGATTTGGTATTGCTGTCGATCCCCTGCAAAAATGCCCCTTGGAAGACACATGAGGCTTGCAAGATGTCTGATGTCCACTCCAATCTAGGTTAACCTTTCCCTTGATTCAGGAAATGCAGAAATAAAGAATTCCTAATGAACTTGTCCAACCTGTGCTTGAACCTGAGCTAATGGAAGCCCAGCACCCCTCTTGGCTCCTGTGTTGAGCTTGTCTGATTGTCAAGAGTTTTCTCCTAATATTCATGAAAAATGTACCATCCCGTAACTTCAACCCATTAGAGCCAGCCGTTGTAGCTTCAACTAACGTTAACTATGTGCAACTCAGAATTCTGTTCAGCCTTCTGCAAAACTGAAGTGATTCCAATAAGAAAACCTCTTAATGTACTCACATGCTATACTTCTGACAAGCTCTTTCTCTTATTTCAGATGAGCACTGAGCTGAGACCAAACAGCAAACCTAACAATGAATTCCCCTCTTTCAGTTCTTTAATTAATGCATTTTCCCACTGCTGTTCTTTCCAGTTAAGCAATTTTGTCCAAATTTCCCCTTCTTTGTGATGGTGGCAAGGAATAGAATGCACCCATTTTGTACATGCCTGCATCAGTGGACACTCTAATGAACGGCTGTGGCAGTTGTTTTAGGCTCGGGGGGGAGGTCTTATTCTCCATTTACTGGGCAAATTCTAAACTTTCAAGCTGCTAGAGAATACCCCAAATTAATTAACTGACTCTAAATATTTCCCAAATGAGAACTATCCAAACTAAGCATCCGATATGCCAAACATCATTTAAAATCTGACATTTGGTAAGACAAAACTATGGATATAGAAAAATAGCAAATATGACCAAATGAAAAGTAGATATTTCTTCCTTAGTTTTTAGAGTAGCACATAATATTTATAGAGTCAGTGTAAATACTTAATACATTGTTGATCTGAAATAGCCTTTTTTAGTCCCTTAATTCACACAGCACTGATCAAAATATTGTATGTCAGCTGAAAATAGCAAAGGACCCCTGATCAAAGTGCTTGGTTAATAATAAACTAAGAGACAAAGGCCATTGAAAATCAAAACATGGTGAAGGCATTCTTTGGGAAAATGCAATGCTTTCTGCCTTTAAAAAATGCTTGATTTACTTAAACAAAACTTTCCTCATCCATTCCAGTCCATATTGATTCCTAATTAATGATAAAAATGCTCATTGAATTCTCTTTGCATTTGAAACAAGTAGTCACAAAACAGGAGGGGGGAAAGGCCAGAAAAATGTTTAAAAAACCATTATGGCTATTCTGTGGAACCACTTTTGAAAACTTTAAGTGAAATCCATGTAAGATCTGGGGAGAATGAAGTGTGGGAAAAATAGCAAACTAAATTGTTTCCTTTTCTAAATGCTGACAGGTTTCTGTGAAACTGAAATTTAGATGGATGCCTACAGCCAGTTTTCAAGGGATGATCAAGAATGTTATTGTAAAGAGAAATGGATTTGGCAGCCTTGCCCCTTCAGTTCTCCCACTATGGAGAATTCCTATGACCATAGGCATGAATTGCTCCTAGTAGGGTCTTAATGAGTATGGATCTTATTAACTAACAGCCAAGGAAGAGGAACTTTTGACTTCAAATTCTGGGGTCCCCCCAAACAGACAATAGCTCCCTATTTTGTGTGTGTGTCAGAAAACTGAAAATCTAGGCCAAGCGGTTTTCAAGCAGCACATATTCCAGGGAAAAATGCCTTTGTAAAGAGTAAAACTGGGAGATTTGTACATCTGACACAAGCACCCAGTTGATGGGAACTGTGGAAAGAAAGAGTTCCTTCCCTCTTCTCCCACAATTCAAGCACTGGTATGCCCTCCACTTGTGCAGTATCACCAACTGTGAGTTCACATGGATGTATTGTCTCTGAATGATGCCATCCAAATGTCAGTGGGTCTGGGTGGGATTGGAATAGAATGACACGAGGGACGCATGAGAAATTCATTCCAACCCAGTGTCAATAAAGATTTACCCAATATTCACCTCTAAAGGGAAATGATTGTCAGAATGCATAGATCAAGAAGAATACGTTTAAATGCATTTTCTTTTACTTCGGATTTTAAAAAGATGTTCACAAATATGGGATGGAACACATTTGTTCTTGAAAAAATGTGAATGTTATAGAAAGTGAAACAGGCTAATCTGTCAATTTTAGTTGTGATACATTATTTTCAGCAAGTGTGAGTAGTCTTCATGGGTACAGAATTCCTTCCTTCTCCTCCTCCTCCTCAAGTTACGTTAGTTACTACATGCTGTAAATTATGCACTTGGATGACCTACATATGAACATCTTAGGAGTTACTACAGATCATGTATTCTACAGGGTATGAATTCTACAGATTGTGGATTCTGCAGACGTTCTCCTTGTTTCTGCAGCTAAATAATTGCCATACCCAGGCCTTTAGAAAAAGGTTAACGTCAACATGAGAGGAGAAAGATTGCCCAGTTGCATAGATCTTTTCTCTCACTATCCTGCATCCATGCTTGTAAGCCATTATGTGGGTTCTTCTGCATCCTGACTAATGTGGAGGGCACTCCACAAGTTCAAAGCAACAAAAATTATGAGGGATGAAGGATGGAGCTGCAGTGGCCCTTCTCATGCATTGATTTTAACTTCTCCTCAAATGCTAGTAGGACTAATTTGAAATCAAGTTATAGATCTAGGCATACCAAACCCTGGACAGATACATGCTGGCTGGAAGTAGCTCAGGAAAAATGGTGGTCTTGCCAACATTCAAAGGCCCTGTGATAGCCAGAAGGCCAAAATGTACAGTTAATTCTGACATCTTAGGAAGCACCTGCCTTTTGAAGAGATATGGTTCAGTTCTTACTCCGGCAATGTGAAGGTAGAAAAGACTCCATCAGAGGATCACCTTCATGTAATCATGTAGTCATGTAAAGTCTCAGCCTCGAGGAAACAGAGCATAGGTTACAAGATGAAACCTTTTCCCCTTCAGAATCCTTATTTGAGCCAGAGATGGGATGAAGGCTAAAGAACATGGTATTTTCACCAAAAAAAAAAAGGGGGGGGAGGTAAAGATGTGTATGATGCATAATGGGCAGGCAGGGTGGGAAAGTGGGCAGCTGTGTGAAGAGTTTGCTGTTCTTTCAGATTTTGACCGGCAGTCCATCCACAATAGGGTGAAGTCTGAGAATTAAATTTATGCTCAGTCCACAGTTATTGCCCAGCAATTAGAAGAATGCCTCTATCTTTTCTACATGGCCAAGCAGAAACACTTCTGATCTATTCCAACTGAGCACATTCTATGAAAGCTGCTGAATTAAATGGTTAATGTTCAGGTATCCAGCAATTAGTTTCCATAGATACTTCTAAGATCAGAGTGCAGGAGAGTTTTTTGTGATACAAGCTCAAAAGTTTGATTTTACTCTTTTGAGAATATATTATCTTTAGCATACTTTATATATGTTATAAAATGAGAAAGCAATCTGCTAGGGAGCAAAAAGAAAGAAAAAAAGAGAGATTTAGCAGAGGATTTTAGTCACCAAAATCTGAGTTGTGGGAGAAAATACCAAAGGATGCTTGTTTAATCCTTTAATGAGAAATAATTAAGTCAAAGAGTTAAGAATTAATCTAAGTTTGCAATTTGGTTGATTTCTCTTCCTCCAATTGTCCATTCATCATGTATGTATGTATGACCATACCATATAATATGGATATAACAACACAACCCTGGATATAACAACTCCATTTTGCTCCAAATGGCTTGGAGTAAATTTTCATGAAAATTCATTTGGCTGACTTGATTTCCTCAAATTAAAACAATGTACTTTATTTATCTAGCTACTATGAACCTGACTGGCTTGTGATAGGGGCATCACAGTCCGCATGAAATCACTTTTGAATTGATGAGTAATGAATGCTACTTAGGATAAACAGTAATGATATTAAAATGCAGAAGTTGCCTCCAGAGTAATGCATCGAGAATTTTGAGAGAATTGTATTTGGGAGAGAGACCACTCTTGGATCTCCATTTCAGGTAAGGAAATTATTTCATCCAGCAATGCTGCTGCTATCTTCATCATTATCATCATCATCATCATTTCAATTTTAAAATAATCTCTCTGTGTGTGTCTCTCTCACACTCTCCCTTTTGTGATGTAGGTATGAGATAATAACATGTATATACACACAGATAAAGAGAGGAATGGCAAATATAACTTTAGCCACCTCCCAGCATTTTCACTGCAACTGTCCCTTTTAAACAAAACAGTTCTTCTACCCTCATATTCTTTCTTTCATACACACTGTCCTTGCTTCTCAGTTGGAAGTCACTTTCTCCTCTAAGTCCTATTATCCATCTCCTAAAAACCTTACAGAGATCCCCAACCAGAAACCAACCATTCTGGCTATCATCCACTAAGGTGTGGAAGAAAAGATATTTTAGTTTGTTGAATGACATTATCAGGATTATCATCATTATCTTTCCACATGGCAAGGCACATTTTACAACACATAATGCGTAGGTGTGCTGTAGAACGTGTGGTAACATGGACATCTGCCTTACCCACTTTAAAATGTTAAACACGTTCTGTTAGCTATTTCAAACAGTGCTTTCACCTAAAACATTTAAATCCCAAAACATCCATTTCTGAAAGTGTTGTAAAACATTTGAATGAAGAGAACTAATTCTAATGCAAATTAGAAAACTATTCTAAGGAACACCAGAAGCATGGGAGAGGCGTGTGAAACCCAGGCACTTTTTCGCTCTATAAGATGCACTTTCCCCCCCTCAAAAGTAAGGGGAAATGTCTGTGCGTCTTATAGAGCGAATGTGTGTGCGCCCGATGCCCGGGACGCTGCCAGCCTGCCTGCACCACATGGCACCACCTGGCCGGCACGCACTCGGCATGCGCTGCTCCGCCCCCCACCATCTGGCGCAGGTGAGAGCTGTGCCGCTCAGGGGGAGGCGTGCGGAGGAGGGGGAGCCACGGCCTTTAACCCACCGGCCACACGGAGAGCAGGGAGAGACGGATTGCTCACCCCCACCGCCCGGTACGACCTGCCGCTGCCGCCGCCGCCACGCCACCCGGAAGACCACCGCCAGCATGCTGCCGGCCCCATGTGGCACCACCTGGCCGGCACACGCTCGGCGCGCCCTGCTCTGCCCCCCTCCTCCGGCGCAGGTGAGAGCTGTTAATCACAGGTTACTGTGTGTTTTCAAATGGCAACCCGTCTTTTAATGAAGCCCATGGGGAAGTGATGGGGAATGTGCCTGTAATTATCAGGAAGCTTTCCATGGATCAGTTATCAGAATTGTCTGCAGCAGCTCTTGTATAACTGGTGTAGATTGTGGATTCCTTCAGTAATTCCACTACTGACTAAGAAAGTGATGTCAGTGATTGTGAGCAACAGAGCTTCATAAATTCTGACTCTAGTGATGATGAGTTCTATGGGTTCAATGAAAACTAGACGAGTACTCAAACTTTAAAGTCTCTCTTTTGTTAATGACAGTGATGATGGTTCTTAATGCCACTGTTGACTGCTGTTCACTTAACAAGGTTGAAATACGGTATTACTGTATTTTGTTATAGTTTATTAAATAGTTTAGTAAACCATTTGATTCAGAATATTTTTTTTCTTGTTTTCCTCCTCTAAAAACTAGGTGCGTCTTATGGTCAGGTGCGTCTTATAGAGCGAAAAATACGGTATACACACACACACACACACGGAAAATGGAATGTTTGTAATAGAGAGTTCAGGAATGATTTTCAGACTGCATACTGGATAAAATTGGGCCAGAATTTCTTTAATAAAAATGTTCCACTCAGTGTGAGATGGAAATTCAGTGTCAAGCTCTCTCTTTTTCCTTTTGTACTTCAGGGATACCAGTACATTTGAGGAACTGGGGCTTGGAAACTGCCAGCTCTTCTAACTTCAGCCGGTTGCCACTATTTTTCACCAACATGGCATGGAAGATGATAGGTATTGCTGAATCCAGCTCAGAGAAGCTGGCAGAAATACAGCAAGTTTCCTCTGAATCTCTGGGATTCCACCTTAACCTCCTTCCTCCCCAGTCACCTAGAAGGGCATCCCAACCCAACATTACAACTATTGGAAAATAGTTGGAGTTCCTCAGGTGTTTTATGAGAAAAAAAGGATTTTCAGAAGGTCAAAAGTCTGAAGAGAACTGATCTACAAATCTTGGTTATCAGAGTCACCTCTTGGTCCACCTTATCCTGTTGAGGGCATCATTGATTCTGGAGCTTAACAGCATTCAAAGATTATCCAGCCAGCATCTGCTCTCTTCTAAAATATGATGGACCAATTTTACACTTTTCAGCTTTCTCTGCTTTCTTCTTAGATATGAAAGAGCATTCATTCCCTCACCTTTACCCCTTTTTCTTGTCCTAATGCTGGCCCCAGCAGGGGAAACAAAAGAGTTCAATTATGATGTTTTGTTTGAAGTAAAGGGATGTGATGGGAGAAAAATACCCACTGGCTAACTACAAAAGAACCAGCTGAAATCAAGATCAAAGACAGATGATAAGAAAGTGTGTGGGAGGGATGATTATAGGAAACTATTACTAACCTCCCGGGAATTTGAGCAGATAGGGAAGGATGTATTTATATAGATAAGGCAATCCTAATGAAATGCCCAGAAATCTGATCACTGACGGATTTGTTTAAGACACTGAATGGAATAAGAATGATGGGGAATGATGAACTAGGACAACTTTTTGGAGGTCTTGTGAGGAATGCTGCCATTCAAGTCAAACTGGCAATCTGAAATTACTGTTTTCCCCTTGAACACTATCCAATATTACAAAGGCAGCTCAAACATATTGATTCGATCAGTGTTAGAATAACTAGCTAGCTGTAGTCAAATGGATGAGCAAATCTCTTCACATGCACCCCACCTGTCTTCACTTCCAGATCCATACATATGTGAATGGATTTGTTTATACAAATACCCTGCCAGTATTCTTACACAAGCAGCACTTGTGGAATGTAGGTTTAGCTGGAGAAAAGCCCCCAAATGGGGGGCAGGAATCTGGAATGGGTCAAGTTGACAGGGTTCCCCTATGTAAGTTTTCCTAGCCTGCCTTGTTTTAGAAACAGGGATTTCTGCTCTTTCTGAGTTGCCCCCAGAAGTGCCAGATCTCTGATTCTGCAAGTAGTGGGCACCACTTATGGAAAGGAATCAGCAAGGATGGCCACTCCTGAACAGTCTCTGTGGGACTCGCCTTACATAACCCAATGAGCTGCAGGTCTGGGTGGCCTATGAGTCTCAGATTAGCCTACTTTGCAATGTAGTGAAATTAGTCTAGAGAGGCTGAGGGCTATGTGAACAGCCTTGGGTTCCTACAAGAAAGAAAAAATGGGATATCAATGTAACCATAAATAAATCTGTAATCAAGAGAGAGGGATTAGCAGGCTCGAGAAAAACTCACGGTCTACAGAGGTACAAAAGTCTTTCATGAAGCCTTAGAGGTTGGAGGGTACACTCAAAACAGTCCAATAAGTTTGCACTATTTTCAATAGCCAAAAAATGTTGACTGATTGATTGTCAGCTGAAAGATAAAAGGAAAAGGAAAACCAAGCAGTTAAGGGAATAGAATGAGGGATCATGGATGAGAGCAGAGTTGTTTAAATAAAACAGACAATAGGAACATGGCACACAGTAAGGCAGTTGTTCCTTTTTTATGGTGATTGATGTGTGTTAGGTGGGTTAGGGTAGCTCCTTCTTGTTTAGCTAATGAGTATTAACTGGGGATTCATGATGAAGAACACAGTCTGCAGTCATAGCCTACACATTTCTGAGCTTGCAGTATGATTAGTCAACAAATGCATGCTTTGAAAAATGCATACATATATACTTTAAACTGTGGGAGGAGAATACTGACATTTCAGGAGAACCTATCATTGGGAAAACATGCCTGAAAATAAGCATGAATTTTTATGTGGGAAGGGAGGGGAAAACCCCCCTGAAGCTTGCAATCTCATATAGATTCAGCCAGCAAGAAGCTTCAAGATGGAATTCAAAGAATTGCAGTGACCATGCATTTGGCTAATTTGCAGATCTCTAATATTTACTGACATGCTGTTTTTGGGGGGATGAACAGGTCATAATGATGGTAATGAAAGAAAACCATTCTCATCCTCTGCAAAATCCGTCTCATCACTTTCATTTTCTAACCTGCATTAACACAGTAAAAAGACAGCAGCAAATGACTGTGCTGAAAGAATTCTGCAATATAAGTGAGTGTGCTGTGCTCCAACATCAATACAAACATATTATCTTCATCTGATTTGTTTTGCTCCATCATGACTATTACACTGTTATTTTACCCTTTCTACAAAGCAAAACAAAGCATCTACACAAGAGAAAAAAAGCTCCTGGGAGGGAGGGTCAGAGGACTCTCTTTTACCTTCAGAGGTTGTTCTTCAAGAACTGGGTAACCTATGATTTGAGATCCTTGTTGTAATTCAGATGTACAATTAGATGGACAATGACTCAGATTAGAAATGAACTTCATAGATGGATTCCTCCATTCTTTCTCTTTCTGGGTGCTCAGGTGACTGCAAGAGGCATCCTCAGGAGCACAAGTGATTAAATAGCATAATATCCTTCAAGCAAGACTATTTATAGGACAGTTGCACTTCCCAGCAAAATGGTTTTTACCGGCTCTATAACCAGTTTATGGAGGATGCATAGATACTACTGCACTTTACAGTAAATGGAATGGCATTGTTATAATTTGCTTGTGAGTATTAGGCATGTTATTATGACTCCATTTGTGCAATGCATAAATGTATGTGAGTGCAAATAGGTGATCATGAACAGTATTTGCTCCCATTTGAGTTAATAAACAATGGAATCGATGTCCTCTATTCCTGTGAAAACCAGGCCCTTAGCACGACCAGGTATTTGCCTTAATATGCCGATCAACAGATGGCTCATTATCCAGACTCAAGGTTCTCATGAGTCTGTGAATCAGAATTTGCCTTGGAGCTGTTCAAAATGTAAAGCCATGTCAAAGCAACTTTGGAAGGTTTAAACATTTTAGTTTCATGTCAGTGTCGTTTTCAAAACATATGCTTCACCCACCCCTGTCCGTCCGTCCCTCCCTCCCTCCCTCCCTCCCTCCCTCCTTCCTTCCTTCCTTCCTTCCTTCCTTCCTTCCTTCCTTCCTTCCTTCCTTCCTTCCTTCCTATTGGTATCATAAGTGGAAAAGTCCTTGGCAACACCTCCCTTGCATTCAAGGAATGAGAGCAATATCAACTCTGTAAGACCAACATGATTGCCATTTTGGTTAGAACAGTAGTCTGTTTCACCCAGTGCCAGCTCCAGATTTTTGAGGGCCTTAGGACAAACCCCCACAATGGCCCTTCTTCTTAGTTAATTTACTTTCTAATTGCCATTGTCACCTAATTGCCATACTATAACTTCTACTCTGCTTTCTTTTCTTGCGATTGCTTGCCTCAGAGACAGTGTGTAGGTAATGACATCTACCACTCCATCTTCTCATTACAGCTATTCTGAGGTGGAACAAACCCAGGTGGTTGAGAAGTGAAGCCAGTACGGCCCAACTGTGCCTATCCTTGATATTGGCCTTGGTTTGGCCCATGGTTTTGTCTGCAGACTTCCTTAAAGAAATTTAGCAAGAAGGTGATGATAGGGAAAATCCTTTCTCTGTTGCTAGGCTTCTAGAAATAGGCAGGGTTCAGTTTTAACTAATCCGTTTGTATACCTAGTTGTATTCATGACTAATAGATCCTCAGAAGTGTTACTGGGATAATATTTTTGTGAGTTCTAATACAAAGTGACCAAGACTAATATATTGACCAGAACCTGGAGCTTCTTTGGATTTTGCATCTCCAAATGTACTAATGCTGCACTCATGAGAAAGTACTTTTCTTGTGAGATTTGGCCTATCATGGTCCAGAATGGGCTGTTTAGTGAAATGGTGCTCTTTTAAAGAACACTGTACTACTACAAATGAGGCTGGTGAGAGTAGATTTTGAGTTTTAACACTTAACAAAAACATGCCTTCTTTCTCAGGAAGGTATCCCTGTGTTCTTTAGAAATGTCTTGAACCTTCCCTGTGCATCAGTTAGAAACCTACTGTTAGTCATATTTGGGGTGACTTTGTCACCCAAACAAAAGTGCCTCAAGGCAAGGCAAATATTGCCTAAGAAAGGCTTTTGTTTGACTGAATGTTTCCTCCAAGAATTTTGAATTTTCATAAGACTGGATGCTTGACCTATTAATTTCAATCTGCATAACAATAGTTTGACATACCATAGTTTTGCTGGAGCTTTTAGCTCTGTCTCTTGGCTTCAAAAAGAGAGTGACTTGTAGATAACTCGATTTTCTGCACCAAAATGTGTACTCCACTAGGGTCCAAATATATCCTAATTATTCTTAGGAAAATTTGGGGGTTATTTTCTTTCCCAGGCATGTTGTGGCTTCTAGAAAAAAAATTTACCATCAGGATGCTAAAATTAGGGACTTAACAACCCCAATGTGGATATATGAATATCCTAGAATTATGAGATTGTAGGTCTACTTTATGTACATTACACAACAAAATGTAAGACTGCAGTTGTCTGGGCATCCACCAATATGGGACTAACATAAACAATTAACAAATACATTTAAAATAAAAAATTAATACAATATAATTATCTGAACATATGAATCTACTTTTTGGTGAGTACTAAAAAAGATTTATCTAAATAAGGTAAATAAGTAAGTAAATCCCATGTTTTCTTGCATGTATTTTCACTCCCTAGAGGGTGAAGATTTACCCATTATATAGTATTTTCATGATCACCAGAAAACTGCATAATTTGCTTCATTATTGGAGATAGCCAGCAGGATGCAGGGAATTCATGGTTCAAAATTGATGAAGATAATCTTTATTTTTTATTCTTCTTTTAATGACAGTTCATGCCTGTTTGCTGAAGGTATCCAAGGGCAAGAGAACTTGACTTCACCAGAGGAGACAACCCTTCTAGGATAAAATTCTCACTTAAGCATAATCCCACAGTCAGAAATGTTAATTGGCAAATAAAGTATTAAACAGTCAGTGTTTTCTGTTAACTGGAATATTTATATGGTAATTAAGCATAGTTTGGGGAAAATAAACACCAACAATTATAGCAAATCACTTTTTAAAAAAATATGGGCTAAGCTTATTTAGGTAAAAAAGCAAAGGTCAATTTGTGCAATCTAATAAATTAGTTTCTCAATGGTTACAGCAAAATTGGAAGAACAGAGGTCTGGAAAGGTTCTTGCAGGATTTTGCTGGATTCTTTTCTGACCTATTGCTGACCAAATAACGAGGGAAAATGTGGTGGCCTTTTTGATCTTTAATAAGATATTAAATAAGAATGTTTAATAAGAATGTTTTTACAATATGCTAACTCATGTATAAATAAAACTGTGAAAGACATGTAATGTTTCACTACAAAAAAGAAAGAATTGCAGCAAAGTCTTGTCCACTGATCTTGTCCACTATATGAATAAAGCATTCCCATTCACTGCAGCTGAGAGAACTGAGCCATAGCTGCCTCAGTTTGCATGGATGTATCAACCTTTGGATTAGGGCATGGTTGATGGACCAAAAGCAGAAGGTACCTATTACGGGGGAATCATCGGGATGGTGGCCAGTGAAGAGCAAGGTCCCTAGGGCTCTGTCCTGGGACTGATCCTGTTCAGTATTTTCATTAATGATCAGTCTGCTGATCAAATTTTCAGATGATACTTAAATGGGGGCAGTGGCCATAACTGAGGAGCAGGTACTCCAGATCCAGAAGGATCTAGACAGACTATGGAAGTGGGCTGGGGACAACAGGATGACGTTCAATGTAGATAAGTCCAAGGTCTTGCACTTGGGGCATAGGAATGAGTGTCATAAGTACAGGTTAGGGGACAAGTGGCTAGAGAGCAGAACTTGTGAAAGGGGGTCAAGTTAGATGACCCTAGAGGCCCCTTCTGACTCACTCTGTTGCTATGATTTTATGAGTCAGCAGTGTGACATGGTGGTCAAAAGGGTGAATGCCACCCTTGGTTGCATAGCCAGAAGTCTGGCTTCTGATCAAGAAGGGTATTGCTTCCACTCTGCACAACTCTGGTGAGCCCACAACTGGAGTACTGTGTTCAGTTCTGGGCCCCACATTACAGGAAGGATATAGCCAGGTTGGAATTGGTGCAGTGTAAGGCCACAAGGTTGGTGGCCAGATTGCAGGGAAAGCCATATGAGGTGAAACTGAGAGAACTGGGTCTTGTCAGTCTGGAGAAGAGGAGACTCCAAGGGCATCTGTTGGTAACATATAGCTACACAAGGGGGTGTCACACAGAGATGGGTAGAGACCTGTTTTCCCCTGTGGAGGAGGACAAAATGTATCCAATGGAGCAAAGCTCAAGGAACCAAGGTTTAATTTGGATGCCAGGAAGTACTTCCTGACAGTGAAGACCCCTAGGGTATGGAATGCACATCCACAGGAGGTGGTTGAAGCCCCATCGGTGAGGGTGTTGAAGGATAGGCTGGACATGCACATGGTAGGCATGCCATGAGTGGAGCCAGCTGGAACTGGGGGTCAGACTAGATGGCCCAGGAGACCCCTTCTAACTCGCTCTCTTTCTCGGTTTGTAGTTCTTTTCTTTGAAATGTACAAATTGTATTGATGTTTGGTTTTTACTAAATGGAACTCTTGTTATGTTGTTTTGGTGACACCTCTCTCATGAAGAATCCTACAGGAACATTTCCCAGTCCCTTGAACTGCTCTATAGTTTGGCCCATTCTCCATCATTGTACTGTTAAAAGGGCAAACTCCATGCTAGGCATTATTAGGAATGGAATAGAAAATAGAATTGCCAAGATCTTTGGTTTGACCACCTTAGAACTGGCCACTTCATCTGAAAAAGCGTATTATTGTGTTGGAAAAAGAACAGATAAGGGGAAAGGAAAAGATCAAGGGACTACAACACCTAAGCCTGTTTAGATTAGAAAAAAGGCAAATAAGAGACATGATAGTAGTGTTTAAAACAATGCATACTGTGTAGACATTTTCCCCTTTCCCCAACACACTAAAGGGGGTTGAGGAAAGATAAAAGGAAGTGCTTCTTCACACAATATATAGTTAAACTGTGGAAATAGCTGTCAAGAGGTGGCATGCCTGCATATACCAGTTACTAAAGTGCTTCGGCAGATGAAGGTCTTGCACATATCCTACTTGACAGATCCTGTGGGCAGCTGTTTTGCCACTGTGTGTATGGACTGTTGGACTAGATCAACCTTTGGTCTGATCCAGCATAGCTTTTATCATGTTCAGTAGTGTCATTCCAATATAGTGGTTCTCCTGTTTTCAGGAACTCTGTTTTCATTCTTTTGCAAGAGTGAAATCCAGTTAGTTGATTCAGCTGGTGCAAGTCCTTGAGCAAATCATTGTGCAACTCATTATGACTTCATTAAGTTTATATTTGCTTGTGCTAATTGTGCTGGTTCCACTAGTGCTTATGCAACCACCAGTGGAAAATGCCACCTTTTATACCTTTTTCTTTTACTGTAGCATTGCATATAACTCACAATGTTCTATCAGTCTATCATTCTACATTTTTTTTTCTCATTGGGAAAGAAGACTACTACTTGAGCAATTATTACTTTCCCTGAAAGAAAATCATCAGTCATATCAGTAATAATGGATTCTTCACTGTTTTTGATACTTTTGTAGATAGAAAGCTCCTGGACACTTCTTCACATTTTTGGAAACAGCTGGAAGTAGTAATTTTTGTTGCCATGATCTTGGACTTTATCAGTTGATTGGATCCAGCTCTAGGTTACTCCTCCTAAACAATATTTCTGGCAATTAGTTGCTACATCTGATAGAGCTGCCTGCATCTTTGAGAGGCAAAATTGGTTTTCGTGAGGTGACTCCACCCGCTTTCTTCTACTAAAGATGGCTGAAAGCAAAGTTTGCCAGAAGACTGACAATGGCTGGCTAATAATTCTACACTTCCATCAGACATCAGTTGGATACAATGAAGTGACGTGGCAAGAATTTGAAGCAGGAAGCCTAACTATGAGCATTTCTGTTCAAATTACGAAAAACAGAACTGAGGTGTGCTCAGCCTATCTCAGGTTTTCTGACACACCATTGTTATCTATTAACTGCTTCTCTTTCCCATACCCCATGGAATAAAAATCCCACCTTGAGTAAAGCAGGTAGAAGATTAATTAAGATGGGAGAGACAGTTCAGTGGTATAAAATTGGCTTTGCATGTAGGTTCCAAATTCCATCTCTAGTATCTTGGGTGGTTGGTGATAGGAAAGAGTGGAAAGTCACTGCCTGCCCGAGTTCACCATACTGCTGCTTGGCTATTGTATTGCACAGAAATAAAACAAATACGCAAAAGAACAGCAGCACCACAATCTCACATATGAGTTAACTGGTCTTTTTGTCTTATACTTATGAAAAAGGGGCAAAGGCCTGCTGCTTAGCAGCATATTGACCAATAAAGTCTAGTGGCTCGTGGGAGATGAAGCTTAGAAGCTGCAATAAAGGTGGAAGGAGGAGAGAAAATATCCTTGTCCTTGTCTCTGCTGCTGCTTGCACCCACCCAGCCCAGGAAAGGCTGTTCGTGGCCGTCAATAAAGCTCCTCAATCATGGCAGTTTCTAAGTACACTTTTATAGAAGCTGTCCAGGGTGCTGAACACCGACCACCATGACCACAACCACCACTGAAAGAAAGAAAGAAAGAAAGAAAGAAAGAAAGAAAGAAAGAAAGAAAGAAAGAGCAAGCAAGCAAGCTTCATGGCCATATAAAAACTCAGATAGCTTCTATAAAGCTGAAAAGAAAATCTGCCATGGATGAGGGTGCCCACCGACAGAAGAGTCTCCTGGACCTCACCTATCTACCTTTAAATGATAGATGAAGATGGAAATGTGTTCCACACAGGAACTGTCATGGAATGATTCTTGGAATAGCAGAAGGTACAAATTTTTCATGGATTGACTCAGAACATTTAATTGATTTTACTGGTATTCCAAGGCTAGGATTCAAATGATTACTTATACATGTTCATTGTTGGGACTGACCAAACAGTGCTAGAAGAGCTATTTGTCCATACTCAGCTTGAGGACTTCCAGGGAGTCCTTGACTAGACATTTGATGGGGAGGAGAAGACCTCCTCCTCCTTCTCCTCCTACCCCTTCATAACCTGTGGCTTGATTTCAGATGCCAAACCAATCACAGAGCTAATTTCAGATAATTCCACAGAGGATTGTGTACATCTGTTTTTTGTTTGACCTTTTCAATACCCCTTTCCCTTCCTCCTGCTCAACTTTATAGTTCAGAGCTGGAAATGGAACAGAAAATGTCTTCCCTGAGGATGAAGATGAAAACTCAAATCTCCTTGTATTTTACACAAGTTGAAATCTGCAAGAGGATTACCTATCTAGTAGGAAAGTAAATGAGCAGGAGATCAAGCCTGTTCCTACAGTGCATTAAGAGATTCTCTGGCAAATAGTTGATCTTAATAATCCTCCCAGCCATTGTTGTTGCTAGTGATATTTCCTGTCCCAGAAATGGCTGTAAAAAGTAAAGTGGTAATAGCAGTTTGAAAACTTTTAATGAAAAAAAGACCAATCAGTGATGCAAACAATCACCCTTCTTCCAATGTGTTAAGTAATAGTGCATTTTAAGAAAACCACTCTCTTCAGTGGGTTTTTCAATGAGCTTGTCACAACTGCAGGAAATAAAACAACAATTTGGTCCTGATATGTTCTCACTAACTAGAATTTAAATAAACCACAGTTGAAGGAGTTTCTATGTCATTTAGAAACCTGATTTGTTTAAAATCAAAGACATACAATTTCCATCTTTTCCTGAAGGGCATGAAAGTGAAGAACAGGGGAGGCATTCATGCAAAGTTGCCCTAGCTTCCATGCATTGATTTTGTAATTTGAAATTGAGCCTGATTCAATGAAAAGAGAAAAAATGCTTTGTTTATACTGGACACCACAGAGGCTTGCTAGTTCTGCCAGATTCTGATGATGTTAGGAGCACAATGCCTCACTGAGGCATCTGATGAAGTCTTGAACAATAGTGGCTCCATAACTTGAATAACTTTTCTTCCTGAAGTATCTCTGATAATGGCAGATGCTCATACCCTTTATATTACAGCGCCGTGGCAGGTACACAGGAACAGCAAAAGTGGATACTAAGAGCCCTCACATTAGCAATTCACGTTTAGAAGGATAAGCATGAAACCTATCACTCCATGGACTGAAATCTACCTTCTACAGCCATCAATCACGTTAGGATGCTGATTGGTTATGCAGACCATTTCTGTGAATGAATAGGCTTATGTGTTAAAAAATCCTCCCCCCCCACAGACACAGACACACAACCCAAGGTTGATACAAATGGTTATTGTGCATGGATATTTTTATGTCTCTTCTTAGAGGTTTCTTTCCTTTATGTTCCCTTCCTTTATGTTCCACCTTTGTGCTTGCCTCCCCGCTTTGTTTTTGTTTTTCTCTTGGTGTGTGTGTGTGTGTGTGTGTCTGTCTATTCATCTATCTTTCTCTCTGATTCATTGATGCATGTAGCAGAAAAGCATGGTTTCAGATTAGATATGAGCAGGTCTCCTGAAACATTGTAGGTTATCCCAAGTAAATTCTACTACTGCTACATGCCTCAAATGCCCCTAGAAAGCCTTTAATCAGAGACCTTCTGCCACTGCAGAACAGTAATAACACTCATCCTGGCTGCTCCCTCTGATAAAGCATGAATGACTGTTCCCTTGCTCCTTATTCTCTTACTGTTGGCGATAGAAGGTACCTGGAAGTAACTACTGGCCTGAGAACAAGATTTTTCAGTGCACATTCCAGAAAGGACACCTACCTTTTTAACTTATTTTTATTGTGAATTTCACTAGCAAAGCCAAAACCCAAACAACAAAATGAAATGAAATATTCCTTACATGAATTTTAAGTAAAACTGTTATATACATTTGTACTATGTATCACCCTATATTTTACATATAGAAAGATCTACTACTGTTATTGAAGATATCCATGCACCAATTCCAGCAAGGAGAGCCCAAATATCCAAATATTTGTCCATTCATAGATTATACCAACCAAGCACCCAATTGTACATTGATAACTTCATCAAGTGCACTTGTTACTGCAGGCAGTCGTTTCTCCTTTTACACATAACTTACTTCATGCCGTGTTGGCAATATCTATTCTTGTTTGCCTTTCTATGCCCTATTTATGATAAAAACCCCTGAATAAGCATAGCACCTGAGGTCTCAATCTTTCCTTTTTTTCCCCATCCTCTGAGTAAGTCTAGCATTTGGCACCTGTCTAAGCCACCCAGAGAATCTGTGTACAAACAACTAAAGGGCAAGAAAAGCTGAAGTAGGCCCAAGGTAGCATTCGAAGAACATTGACAGGGTGGTTGCTAGGGAAACAACTCTCTGTCTTTTCTCCTTTGCTGTGGGGAAAATCAGTCAGAAATCAATACCAGAAGTGTCTTACACTTTCCTTAAAGTTGCAAGGGGAATGGGATATATAGATATGCTTCTATAATCTCAATAATAATTGTTTGTTAATAATCAGTGATCCTCTGTCATACAAAGAATAAGGAATACGGGTATGGGTTTTCCCTGGAGGCTTGTCACACACAAAAACCTTGGGGGCTAGGGAGGATGGTGATTTGGTAGAGATTTCCTTGATATCTGAAGATGTGTCCACTTAAGTTGAAGGAAGATAATGTACTGCCTATGATCACAATGATAAGCTGCTGGCTTGGTATTCTGGGAGCTGTGGTGAGAATGGGGTAGGGTAAGTCAAGGAGTAGCTTCTGATCCAGCTAGTTCCTGAACTGCAGTTATATTGTAGCTCTCCTGGGAATATACAATCGAGTGTAACTTTAGCAGTAGAGCACCTGTGTTATGCTTTTGCCAGAAGCATAATTAATAAATTTAAGGTTTTGGGTGAACAAAAAAATTAGTTTGTTTATATCCTTAGCCATTAAGTGACATTTTCTATGTTGATTTTACACACACACACACACGCACGCAAAGATTCTGAACTATGTCACCATACATCATTCCACTCATCACATACTGCTTGGGTTGTATGGATCATCCAATTCAACTGAATGAATTCAAATTACCATGCTAGAGTCATAAAGTTGTTGCAAGAAGAATTCTCAGAATGCCTGTCTATTACTTTTAAGAAATCATGGAGGACAGGGGATGTACTAGCTAAGGATGTCCCTTTCTTCAAGAACGGGGGGCAGGAGGTTGGACCCTCTGGCCCCTTCCAACTCTATGGCTATTCTGTACTCCAGTCCTGTTGTTACCTGTCCCTATTACAGCAGGGAAGACTGCTTCCATCTGCCTCTCTCCTCTATCAGTCCATGTTCAGCTATCCAAGAAAGCCCATACTGAATAAAACCAATGGAACTTCTAAAAGGTATATGAAGCCTGAAGACACAATTGAGTTCCCAAACTGCACTCTATCACATGTAAATTGATGCTGATTAAGTTAACCAATTCATTAATCAACTATCCACAATTAACTGACTAATGTCTCTTTAAATTGGAGATCCAATTACAGTATGATAAAAAACGTGTGAGTCACATTGGAAAACAATAAAAAAGCAATAAAAAACAAGGTCAAAATATTTAAAACACAAAAACAATAAAATATGAATTGATCTGGGGCACTGCCTGGAGATAGTCTTATCTGAAATTAAGATTTGCATCATTGTGAAGGTCTGCCATATTAGGTGACCTTACGAATCTTTGGTAATGAATCATCGAATCATAAAATAGTAGGGTTGGAAGGGGCCATGAAGGCCATCGAGTCCAACCCCCTGCTTGTGCAGGACACCAAGTTACACCATCCCACTCAGATGGCTGCCTAGTTTCTTTTGGAATGTCTCCAGTGTGGGAGAGCCCACCACCTCTCTGGGCAGCTGGTTCCACAGTCGTATTGCTCTGACCATTAGGAAGCTTTTCCTGATGTCCAGCCTGAATCTGGGTTGTCACGACTTGACTTGATTATTCCAGGTCCTACACTCTGAGAGGAGCAAGAAGAAATCTTGGCCTTCCATTTTGTGACAGTCTGTGAGGTATTTATGAAGAGGTATCATTCCCCCCCCCCCCGCCCCAAGTCTTCTCTTCTCAAGGCTGAATATGGTCAGTTCTCTCAGTCTTTCCTCATAGGGCAGTGTTTTCAAACCCTGGATCATTTTTGTTGCCCTCCTCTGGACCCTTTCTAATTTTAATTAATCTAGGTGCCCTGAACTGCACACAGTATTCCAGATGAGGTCTGACCAGTGAGAAGTATAGAAGAATCACTACTTCCCTTGATTTGGAAGTAATAATTCTAGTAATGCATCCCAAAATAGCATTTGTTCTTTCAGTGACTGCATTATTATATTGTTGGCTAATTTTTTAGCCTGTTATCCACAATAACTTCAAGGTCTTTTTCTTTTCAGTTCTGTTGAGTCACTTATTTCCCATCTTGTATCAATGGATTTGCTTTCTTTTTCCTAAGTGGAGGACTTGGGCACTTGTCCTTATTGAATCTCACTCTGTTGCTTTCAACCCAGTGTTCAAGTTTAGCAAGATCGCCTTGGGACTGTCTTCTAGGGTGTCTGCTATTCTACCAAGTGTTTGCTATTCCACCCAGATTATTTTTCCTTGAACTTCCTTACTCAAATCATTAATAGAGATGTTGAGGAGCACTGGGCCTATGACTGAACCCTATGACACCCCACTAGTTACCTCCATCCAATTTGAGAAAGTGCCATTGATGAGCACTCTTTGTGTCTGATTTAGCAGCCAATTTTGGTTCCACCTAACAGTTTTTCTATCTAGTCCAGTTTTTGCTAATTTGTTTATCAGAATGCCATGGGGCACTATGTTGAAAGCTTTGCTAAAATCTAGGTAGATTACATCCACAGTGTTCCCTCTAACCATTTAGGAAGTCACTCAGTCAAAAAATGAGATTAAATTAGTCTGGTAGGATTTATTTTGGATAAATCCATGTTGGCTTCTATTAATCACTGCATTTTCTTCAAGATGCTTACAGACCGATTTTTTAAATAATTTGCTCCAGAATGATTTAAACCAGGCTTCTATGTTAGCCTTCCAGAATTATTACTGCAATCATCACCACCCGGCATAAGGTCCTCTTAAATGCATTAACAGTGACTTAATATATTTTAATAGAAAAGCTACGCAAGCTTCAGGAAACAAAAGTTGCTATAGCTCCAGGATTCCACATTTCATTTAGGTGTGTTCATTAAACCATTTGTAAGCTAATGACTGACCTACTGAACAGAGTAAATGCATTTGTGGTGGGTGAGAACATGGCATACCCTTCATATAACCCATTAAACAATTCATAAATAAATTTCTCCTCCTGTGGCCAAAGAAAAGTCATTCTAATGGAGGTTAGGGCTGCAAAAAGACCAGAAACTTGCTGGAGAAGGAGAAGCGGGAAAAGGAAAGTAAGAGAGGAAGGAGGGAAGGAAGGAAGGAAGGAAGGAAGGAAGGAAGGAAGGAAGGAAGGAAGGAGAGAGAGGCAGGAGAATAAGAGAGAGATACAAGTTATAGGTAAAGGAATAATAGATATGAACATTGAATAAGAAGTACAAACTGAGAAACAATTACTACTTGACAGAGGTCCCACTAACTACTGAATCACTATACCCACACACACACCTTGGAAGGTGGAAGGAATATCATCCTGCCCCACTGCAGGATGCCTCAAGACAACTATATTAAGTATTAAGAAGTAAGCAAATACTTATGGCTAAGTGCAGACATGTATGCCTTTAGGCCTGGAATCCACAGAGTGCTGGATCTGCATTTTTTCTTTCTATCCACCATGAGGGATAGCACTTCTCCAGCCCCATCCCTGCTACCCAGCATTTGCCAAGGCAAAACTGCTTGCCAATATGTCCTTCATGTATATTCCTGAGTAGGTCTACAATGAGGGATGGAGACTCAGCTACTCATAACCCTCAAGAAGTGTTGCGAGAATCAGCAACAGAAACATAGACACTGAGTGAGTCAGAAGGGGCTCCTGGGCCATCTAGTCTGACCCCAAGCTCCAGCCAGCTCCACTCATGACATGCCTACTATGTGCATGACCACCCTGTCCTTAAAATCTTTGTCATCTCAAAAGGAAAAGGAAAAGGTATTCTAGTTCACATTTGCCATTCCAAATGCGAATATTTCTGGTAATTTGAAAACTGAAATGAAATTCTCATCCCTCTATCCACAGATTCTTCAAAAGAAAATACCCTCTGCAACCTTGATGCTCACATTCCTTACCTGCTTTGGCCATTGGATGGTCAATTAGTGAAACAGGTATCTATCTCTGACATCAGGTAGTCATATTAAGGATTAAAAAAACCATCATACTGACACTTCAATTAGAAAATGCCCCCTCCACAAAATCCCTCCCCCTACTCACTGCCTAGTCCAATATTTTCATAAAGAGAGGGTGGAAGTGTTACTGTGCTGAAAGAAGAGATCCAGGTCACTACATAGCCAGTTTAAAATAAGCCAGCAGCAGGCTACCCATTGGGCAGGATTCACCACATGGGTCCAATTTTTGTATATGATGCATTAAAAACAAAAACAGCGCCCTTACGCAGTGTATCCTACTGTGAACTTGCCATACACTTTCCCCTATAAGAATAAGTAACCGGCAGAAGCATGCTTTATCTCAGAAGAATCTGAACCCTTTGAATTGGTTCTTAGTATTTCTGGCTAATTTTAGCTGTTTGCATGTATGGAATAATACATTTATCTGTGGGTGGAAAACAGCTTTTAAAAAAAGTTAGTAAGAATAAGTTCAATGAAATAATTTGAAAATGTAAGAGATGGTAAGGGAAATTGGGTAGGTAACTGTTACTTTTTGATCAAGTCTTTTTAAATTAGGGATGGAACTAGGGAAAAAGCAGGTTGTCTATTTTGTACTTATATCTGGTTTGGAGTGAAATTCCCTACCATATAGGAACCAGACTAAAACAGAGAGTTTTGAATGATGTTGATGCAATTGAGTTGTGTGGTTTCTAGGGAAAGTCCTTGACAAAAGAGACACCATAGAAAGAAAACAGCAGTGCTTTGGTTCCAATATTCAAATTCTGTTACGCTGACCCTTGTTGAAACAGGGATCCATAGTCTCTTAGGAAACGGGCAGATTTTTAGCTGCCTTTGCCTTTGATTTGTGCCAGGAGACTACTTGCAAGTGCAGGGCCTCTGTTGTAGCCATAGGGCTGATGCGTTTGCCAGAGAAGTGACTCAGACGAGTCCATATTATCCTGAAAAAGGGCAAAGGAGACCCGGGTAGCAAAACAAGAAAAAGGGGGTGGGTTGTGTCAAGTTTGGGGGTAGTGGTTTGCCCGCAAAGAGAGAAGTGGCACAGGACATGAAAAAGTTTTTTTCAGCATTTTAGTGGGGAGGATGTTCTTGACACAGAACATCACAGGTCTATCTTGGAGTTAGTTACTTAATCAGTTAATTACTACACTGCAGCAACATTGCATTGTGAGGATTTTAATGACTGGAGTCCCTTTTGTAGGATGGCAGCCTGGGGCTTCAGGTAATTGGCTGAGTAGTACAGATGCAGAGCAGGTAAATTATATTGCCCTTCCCAATTCTTCTGCACCTGCCTTTTCATTCCATTCGGCCTTCAGTACCTGATTTACAGAGCAATTTTTCTCTTTCATAGTAAAGAAAAACAATTGACTTTTTGAATGGTAGATTTTGGAATGTTGGACATATTTTGTGAATGTCTTGATTTGTGCTTAGGCCAAATCCTGTTACAGGATGTTTCAGCTCAGCTTTGACCACTATTAAGATGTGCTGTATAAGCATACATTAAGCTAGCACATGCCTGGAGGAAGAGGAGGAGGAGGAGGAGAAGGACGAGGTATATTCCTCTGCTTCCATGATCGACATGTTCTTTATAAAATTCTTGAGAGGAAGCTCATAGCAAAGGCTCCTCCTCACAATCAGATGCTGAACGTGAGTGGCTCCTCTCAGGGAATCAGTACTAGCAGATTTTCTTTCACCAAGGCATGGTTTAGCGACGGGAGCTCCCACTATTTTTGAGCTTGCCAAATTATCTGAAAATTACCTCCTTGCTCATTTTGGCTGATTTCCATTTCCAGCCCCTGCCCTTGTTATTGAATTGTCAAAATTAAGAATGAACGGTAACAAGTTTAAGCTCAGCACAGGCGAGGCAATTTCTTTAGATTCTTTTTGATCACTCTGCTGTTCTGGGTTGTTTTCATTTTTGATTGGATTTCCATTAGAGCAGTAAACTTCTACATTTCTGTGTGCATTCCCCATGGGTTTATACTCACTGTTGCTCCATTAATTGTGTGTGTGTGAATGTGTATAATAAAATATGCATTCCAAAGTGCACATTAAAAAAAATCAAGCAACTGTAAATTCAGAAGTCTGCAAACATTTCTTGAACAAAAAGTTTTCCTGGTTTCCTTTGCATGTGGGTTTACAGATGGGGTAATTTGTGAACAGAAATAAAATCCTTGCACATCCTGTTGTTAGATTAGTGGAGCTTTGAGATGGCTCTGTGCTTCTCTATTACTTGGACAAGGCGATAAGTATATAACTGACCAGCTCCTGGCCTTCATTTCATGCATGGGAGCTAGGGAATTTGAACCAGGAGGCTGAATATGGTGGCGCATGGTCTCACTCTTCTTTATCCATGTATTGCCTCACCATGTGTCTTGTGTATGAATAGGGCTAACATCCCAAATGGGATACACACTTAGAGTTATGGGACCAGGTTGGGACTCAAGAAGGCACTCTTTGGCAACTCAAGGTGTGACAGAGTATGGGACAAACAAGAGTAGATAGGCATGCTGCATTATACTGGTCGGGAATCCAATTGGGCTTAACTGGAGAGGAATTTCCAGTGACACATAGTTCTGCCCGTGGCTGGATCTTGATGCATTATGCACAGTAGACCCAACAATCACCACAGATCAGCACACAAATGCACATAGTTCATGCCCTCAGCCCTGCTGAAAGTCCAGAAGGTATAGCTAAGAATGACTTGATGTTCCCTCACCTCCTGGCAGGAACAGGTTCACACAACTCCTACTAAATGCTTTCAACCTTGTGACTTGGCTTGAAAAACCAGGGCTGCCTGCCTATCACTGCCAGACCTTTCCATAAATTAACCATCTGTCCACTGGGTGACAAACAGATATGAAATCTGTTCAGCTTCCAGGTCAATTGGCTATTAGCAGGCATTGGCACCAATTACATATGCAACATCAACTAGCTACTAATGACAGAGCACTGATGAACCTATGATTCTGAAGATTTTTCTATGTGAAAATTAATTTTGACTATGTTGTCTTTTATTATATTGCTTATCCCAACACCCTGTGTAATAATATTCTATATAATCTCCATGTACAGCTTAATATGACATGTCCTATTATGAACTCTTTATTAGTGGCATATGTATTCTGATAAATACTTAGTACAGTCATTCCTGTAACACAACCTTTCCTGGAGTGATCTTTAATCATAATAAAGGTAATTATAGCCATTAGTGCTGCCTAGAATTCTGCCTAAATTAGGCCTTCCTGGACCTCATTTGTGGAATATTCTACTAAAGAAAACCTTTAATCAAATTAAAGTATTGACAGATATGCAAGTCCAGTCAAAAAATCAGTGATGAAATGTACAGGCTTGTAGAAAAGAAACTTGAATGCAGGATTAATTTGACAGAAAAGGTTCTCATGCCTTTCTGGGAACAATCTGCTAAATGTTGCTGGTACACATTTGTTGCACATTTGTATCCTGATGTAGCAAGTGCAGTGAAGAGTATAAAAAAATAAAGAAGAAGTTTACCCATGTATTTCTATTACAAACCACAGGAAATGGTTAGAGCTCACAATGCATCCATGAGGAAAACTCCAAATTGCTCATCTAAACTCATTCAAACTTATGTCTACACCATTTTTTTAGTTTGGGGTTCAGAGGTGTGCATCTTTCTACATGTTGCTGTTCTAGACAACACTTGCAGGCTAAGAAATGTCTGGATTTCACCCTCAGATTACATTCAGTAAGCATTCAGTTTAAGGGAATGTGAATTGGGTCAATTCTGGCAAAAACAAGACAGAAGTTAAATTCCTACTGAAACTGTATCTACATCAGTTGTTAGGCTGCCATTATTTTTTCCATCACAAATGGCACATAATCATAGGTATTCTTCCATTTTCAGTGTATGTAGTTGTTGGGAAAGTCCAAATAAATCCTCAAACAATACAATGTGCTTTTGTGCGTCCTTTCATATAAAATCTGGCCACAAAGCCCTCACTCCCCCTACCCATCTGCAAGGTTTTTTATATCCAGTTCCTTCTATGGAAAAAAGGAAAAGCAGCCACAAGCTATCCAATGCTCCACCGACTTTTCAGATATGGCATGCACCTAGCAGAAACAACATTGAAAAAATGTTGCCAGCCGATTAGCAGCTGCACTTCCTTTGCAATGTAAAAATACCTAGCCAGCTCATGCTTTGTCTTAAGGAATTCTGTATCTCTGATTGCAACAATCACCTCATTTTAAACCTGTTAGATTTCTGTAACTGCTGATTGTTATAATTCTTATCTGCTACTCAAGCCTTCAATTGGTCATGATGTTTTTTCTGATGCCTATAATGATGTCTCAGTGTAGTATTCCCCAGTGCCTTCAGCTTCTCACCCATTCAGAATCCCATCATTGCCTTGAAACTGTGTACATAACTCACAACTTATAAAAAACTCTGTCTGTGCTCTGGAAGCTCTTAGCCAGTTTGGCATACTGACTACCTGGCAACACTATTGTATTTGTCAGAGGGGTACCTGGGTGTTCTGCCAATAAACTAGTGTTCTGAGGTTCTAGTATGGCATCTTCCATGTGGATCCAAGTGTTCCTTCTCCTAGTTCTGCCATTCCAAGATTTCTGACATAAACAAATGAAGCAAAATAAGAGCCACAACACAGAAACCACCTCCAAAAATTCTGATTTGGGAGTTCCTTGGAAATTATGATTCAAGTATGATTCATTTAGACTAAAACAAACCAACTGTGGTTTGATATGACACAGGACTGCAGCTTTTAGGAAGCAAGAGCTAGGAAGTAGCCTATAGATCACAAAGTGGGGAGAAAATTGTTGATCATGTACCATAGATATTTTCATTCCAGTCCATTACTACATTGTGCACACCATCCAGGGCCATCCCAGGACATTAATACAGTATTAATTTTAATACTGGACCTAATTTTTTAAACATCCATCTGATGAACATCAGTCAAGATTCAAGAAGAATTGCATCAAACTTTGACATAGAGAGTGCTATTCACAATTATGCATTTAACAACTCTGTTAGCCCAGTGGATAGGGAATGGAGTTTTCTATCTTAGTTCCTGTCTACATTGCTTGAAGCTACTTGAGACAGAGCATTTCCACAGCCTGGACTCTTCAACGTGACTATGAAATGCCTATTAACTGAAGCCAAGGCCCTGGAGGTCTCTCCTTGCTCTCCTCTCTCTCTTTCTACACACACACATGCACACACACACACACACCAGTCAAAACCTGTGCCTTAATAGAACACACCCTACTATTTCTGTCACTGCCATGCAGGTACCATGATGAAGCAGTAGGAGGTCATATATCACAAAGCCTTTGCAGCTTTGTTCTAGGATACTGCTGCCTGAAATCTCTCCAGCTTATTAAAGAAACAAACTATATACACTCAAAATGGGTACATGTTACGAAAAAGGAGGGTTAGTTTGAGCAAAAGGAATGATGTCTGGATTCCACACTCAATCATATTTCTTCTATAGGCAGGGGTGCAGTTCCTGGCTTGTTGGTAGCCCCAGGCTGCAAAATATTGAACGAGCTAATAAAATTTCATGTTATAGCTTTATAACCGTAACTACATGGCTGTCATATACTGTTTTCTGCAATGAGAAACATCATATTGCTTCCACACAGCAGTTACCAAAGCTTCAGGAAACCCTTCCTTACCCACCCACCTACCTACAACATTGCATGGGAAGGATATTTTCTATTTAAATCTGACACCAAAAATAATAATAATAATAATAATAATAATAATAATAATAATAATAATAAGCCTGAATAACAACAGCAAATCTCAAGAAGCACAAAAGAGCTTTGAACCTATATTCTTCTTCCCAATTTCCTTGTCCTGTCATCTTTGTACCTATAGCATTGTCACTGAAAAAGATAAGATGTAATCTGCATCTATCACCTTCCAATAGAGCAGCATAGCTGAAACAGCATAAAGTGTTTTCATACACCTTCACAAAGTCCTAGTGCCAGAACAGCTTTTCTTGTCATCTCTACAAGTGGAAATGCATCATTTTAAGGCTACTGGAGAAAAGTAACTTCTGTTTGCATTTAGTTCATCAAGTGAGCAGGTTTAATGAGCAATTGCAGGGGAGATAATTGAAGCTGGCACAATGTCTGCTGAAAGCAACAAGTGTCTCTCCCCACAAAGAAAAGTCCCTTGCTGATATAGCATTCCTTGGTTATACAGAAAAAAACAGAAACCCATCCAGTTACTGTGCTTGTAAATTAATTAACGAACACTAATCTTATCTGCTTGCTTTGCTGTTGATTTACAATAGGTATAAACTTCAATTTGTGTCAAAACAAAATGTGAAATGCAGCATACCCAGGCTACATCCTGGGTTATCACAGATAGTATGTTTTACTACATTTGGAGTGTTTTCAAAAAGGTGCACTAATTGCCTTCTCAGCACATACACAGGGCTTACTTTCCCATCAGGCCTAGTTAACCAGAAAAATATCCAAGGGCTGAGCATCTCCTACTTCTACAGGGCATTATTTGTATTTCAAGGTTTCTGTCTATAGAAAACTTGCTATAGATGAATCATGTAGGTTTGTTGTCTACAACTGTACAGCCACAGTTATACTAAAAATTACCCAAAACTTGTTCCAATGGCATGCCTCCAATTGGTACATTTTTGGAGACCATTTCTTTATATCTCCTAGGGATGAGCAAAAATGCCCTTTCAAAACTCTACATTATTTGTGGTCCATGATATGGGGGAGCAGGATTTCACATGTCATTGGAGTACATGGAAATATTGTCCAAGAATTTAGGGTAAGAGCAAATGAAAATTCTTGGCAGTTTATTTAATGCTGAGTGAAATTCTATTGTTGGTTCATATTGGTGGGTGAAAGTACCAGTGAGCTAAGAAAGGAAAAGTTGAAGGAGCAAGGAACAAGCCCATCACTTGGTACATTAAAGTATATTAAACAATATTTAAACTTGGTCCATAGATGGGTTGAATGAGAATTTAATTTATGCTCACTTCTGTTCCCATTCACAACCAAAAAAACCCATTGTAAGTAGCATGTTTTCAGCAATTTCTCACAAATTCCTGAGGTTGTGTCTATGTTTTTAAAAGGGGCATGTTTTAAAAGTTCACACTTTACAAAGTGTATTTTTATAAAATATATAGGATGAATGTATATGCTTGAGTGATTTTGTAAAATCTTAAAAATCTTAACATTCTTTTAAAAAATGATTCAAGCCTGGATATGTACATGGTAGGCATGTTATGAGTGGAGCTGTCTGGAGACTGGGTTTAGACTAGATGGCCTGGAAGGGCCCTTATGTTTCTATGATCATTTGAAATATGCACTTTTCCTGTTGGAACTACATGGAAAAAAGCACAAACACTGGAAATGAGGCAAGCCAGTCTTCAGGGTGACATTGCTTGAACCTTAGCAATCACAACAAATGCTTCTTTGCCCCTACTTAATTCCTGATGCACCTGAAATTTCCTACCCTATCCTGAAAGTGGGGAGGGCATTTTGCAAAAAGAATCTCCAGATGATGACTGAAAGTCCCCATCAGTCAGAAAAAGCTTGAAAAAGAAAATACTCAAACATCTATCAGAACATTCTGAAAATTTTTGACCATTCCTCAGGTTTTCATATATGCAGATGCACATTTTATACTATCAGTTATCATATACTATTGGAGTAGGACCTTAGTGCGATATTAAGAGCATGTGTGTTTCATCCAGATGAATCTCCAGAGAGGTTTGTAAAAATTCTGCCTGAAATTACAGCAAGTTGCTGCCTGTCCATTTCAACTGTGCTGGACTACAGGGACCACCTTTCTAATCCAGTTTAAGGAAGAGTCCTGTATTACTATGCAAGTTGCATGGAATCAAACAAGTTAGATTAACTCATCCTGCATCATGGAGTAAAGAACATCTATAATTTTGGACATTTTCAGGAAGAATCGCATTTTAAATTAGATGTACTTGCAGAGAAGTCAAAGCTATTCTTGAAGATTGAAACCTTCTGAATGACAATTTGATCCTGAAAACAAGCTTTTCATATGTACCATTTTCCTTGCCTGAAGCCCTTTTGTCTGGGGGCAACGCCCCCCATGTGACTAGTTTTAGTTTTTGTGAATGTGGGGTGAGTTAATACTTATCCAAAATAATGTCACTGAATTCACTATTCAATAAGTAGCTCTTCCCAAAATAGGACCTGAAAAACTCTAACTGGTGGTTAGGGATCTTCTACACACCAACAAAGTCGCCTACCTCTAAGCTGTGGAAATGAGGGACAAGAAATGAACTCTTGCAGGGTCTGTTTCTTCTAAAGTGGATCCAATGGTAGTTTTCCATCTGTATTACCAGAAGAGGTGAACAGGTCACCCAAGGGATCTCAAAGAAGCCCAAATGAATTTCAGCAGCCTTGAGACTGTTCTCAGAGGTAAGGGGGGAAATACCTGAACATTTTTTTAAAAAAACCTTGAGTTTCAGCAACATTGGAATTCCAGGATTGTTTTGAGAGCTTCTAGTTTGGAGAAATACCTAAGAAATCATGAATGAATAAAAATGTTTTGATAAGACTGCCAATGTTTTGAAAGAGTGGGCAGTCTTTTTGTTCCACACTCCAAACTGCTAATGAGACAAAAGGGTAGTGGCCGATTGTTTCAGTCCTATTGTATGCTCCCAGCCGATCATTAGAAAGAGGCCTATTAAAAAATATTCAGTAAGTTCTTGGGATTCCAGCACTGTGTTTCAAAGGAAGCAAATGAAGCAAGCATGTAATCAGTACTCTTGCCAAGAACTTGCTAATAATATTTTTATCATTTTGTATGCAGTATTTCTGACATTCAGTCATGCTTTTGTATTTCATTGTAGGGTTTAATATCTCATACTCGGCATTTCTGGAGGTATGGTTCTTGTTTCTTAAAGTATTTCTCTGGGTATTTTCACTGTTATACATTTCAAGGTTTGGAAAATTGAACTTTATTTAGTATTCAGCTGTCTTTCACCTACTGTTTTCCACCAATAATTTCCATACTACTTCCAGTTTATTCCACCAATAATTTCACTTTTGTAACAGTAAATCAGTATTGCATTCCTTCAAAATTTACTTATTTCACAAATATTGGTTCCTTTGCTTCATGCACGTGGGTACACCACCATGATTCAAGGCAGGGATAGTTGGGAAGTGGCTCTAGCAATAGTAAAATACATCACTCCATGGTGCGATGGTTGCAGATATTGTGGTCAAATTACCCAAATCTGTGGTCCAAGGTATCAAAATGATACTTGTCTCAACTCATTATTCCAGATGTGGATGCAGGAGTATGTAATATTGGATTAAGCCTGTGGAGAAAGAAAGCTAACTCTTGCTATTGCATTTAACTTCCAAATAAAACATTGTCTGGGAAAAAAATTAGGAGTGTTTGCAGTCATTATAAGATGTGTAGGGTGGTATTTATTCCCCTTTATTAATCCATATTTTTCACCAGGGATTCTGGTAACAAGCTAGGAAATATAACAGTGCATTGAAATCCTACATTCCTGTGATGGCAGCAGCCACTGTGCAGCTCTTTATAGGTAATATAATTCCAATAATCTCATTTGCGCTTAACTCATTATGGGGCATCCTGATGTTTCTTTTCTAATTGAGCATCTTTCAGATTCAAAGTTCCTTAATGAACCTCGCCTTTTCTTCATGCTCTCTCTGGACTAGAGGGAGCAATAGCTATTTAACAGCTCCACAAGGGCTCAAAGCACAGTCACTGTTTTGTGTGTTCGTTAGGACTCAATAAAATGAAGTACTAAAAGTTTTATAGCTAAAAAGAATGGGTCACCTTGTTACCATCAAGGCAGGGGAATAGTTGTGTCACATGGAGTGTACACAGTGAAAATTGGCTTGATGATCCAAATATATTTCTACAGAAATTTGCCCACAAGCCATCAAAATCTGGAGAAGAGCTGCCTAGGGAAAACAAACACCATCCATTCCATACAATTGCAACATATAAGTTCCAACCCAGAAAACAAAGCCCTTATAATGCTATCATCATTTCTGAGATAGATCAAGAACAACCTAAACCATCTGTGGAATCAGGCCATACCACAAGTTCATGTAATGAGGAATTCTCTAAGGCCATGAGTTATGTGAGACCCTTGTAAGAGAGACGGCTGCCTTTTTGTGGGCCACAGTAAAACAAGTAATGGTCCAGAGGGTTTTAGAAACACTGTTCTGAAACAATGAAGAAAGTGAGGTCTGCAAGCAAAGTCCATATAAGCAGGTTCCTGGAATGTGATACACGACACATGCGCACCAATTTTTGTGCAAGAGATTGCAGCTGAAGACCAGCATTTCTGGGGGCAAAAGAGGGAACGCCGTACACTTTTCCTTTTCCCTCCTCCTCATTATCTTCCTCCTCTTCTTTTTCAGCATCTTCTGCACTTGTAAAGGCCACCAGCTTTTGCAGCAGCATTTTCCTGGAGGCAAAACGATGCCAGGGGTTTTAAAATGTCTTAGAATACATTGAAACTAGGGTGAATAGTATTTTTCATCACATTACATTTCCTGACAGTTAGAGAAAAGCCTGAAATTGAGGGAAGGGAGGCTAAACATCACTTTATACCATTTTGAGGGGTAATAAGTACATTAATTGATCCAGGAGCATCTTACTTTTCTCCTTTTAAGATGGTAAAAGATGCTGGGGGGAAAAAGCATCGTGACTCTGGAAAAGAAGAAAGCAGTGGGCAGAGGGCCCACACTGTTGCGTTGATATCAGTGAAGCACGGGTTTTTTGAACCACCTCTGCTCCTACTGAAACTACTTCAGGAGTAAAATCTACCCCTCTGTAACAGCACCTTGTCTATTTCCAATTCATCACCTGTTAGTGAACTGAACCATCCTGCCTTTATAAGGATGTGCGAATCAGCAACACACAAGGTTATTTAAGCTCTCTGAATTTCATGTCAAAGCTTGATGAAAGTTGTTTCTGTCCCAGCTTTCAACTTTGGGTCTTTTTACAAGAAAATCAATGCATATTTTTCCAAACACATGCATCCTATGATCATATTTTTGAAATGCATGCATTCTTTTCTCATTGTTTTTGTTGTGCTACTCTTATGTTTCATCAAGTCATATCCAATTTAGGACAATCCTGTGAATGAGTGTCCTCCAGAATGTTGTGTTCTTGAGAGCCCAGATCAGTTCTTGTAAATTTAAGACTGTGGATTCCTTTATGGAATCAACCCACCTCATGATTGGTCTTCCCTCCAATTTTCCAAGTGTTACTGTTTTCTCCAAAGAATCTTCTCTCTTGATGTGCCCAAAATATAGCAGTATCTGTTTCATTATTTTTGAATCAAGACAAAACTTTCCCTAGAAACAATCTAGAAACAAGTTACTCATATTTCCATGTATTCCAACTCTGCTCCAGCACCAAGTTTTCAGCACATCACTTTTATTCCTTGAAAATCATTGGTTTCACATACCTACTATTATATTTCTAATAGGTGGATGCAGAGAAGCTATCAAAGGGAGGAGGGGGGAATACCCTTCCAACTGCCAGCCTGACTTTATCCTGATATACTGAAACAATTCATAGAGGCATGAAAGCAGAAAATCTACTGATCCCCATTTTGTTACCAGAAGATCCCCTTGGGGCAAAACCAAACATATTCCATCATGTTGGAGAAGCACAATAGCAACAAACCATTAATGTAAAATACAGTTGCATAAAGAACTTTATTCAATTGCTTAGTGTTTTCCTATCTGTCTTATGAAGCAGATGCTGTTTGTTATTTTGAAACAAAACAGAGATTAGAAATGAACAAGGACAGATGACATCGTTCAAACTATTAAAATTAAATAGATATTATTTTGGTGAGTTTAACACCTTAAAAAAGGCTTTTAAAAAATTCTTGCTTCTACAGTATAACCAAGGGCTTTTTATTGCAATCCTTATACATTCCATCATCATGCTAACTTGTAATTTTGAAGTGTTCAAAGAGCTTCATTTAGTAAAAACTCTGGAGGGATTTGACAGGATAATTGCCAAATTATATTCTGGCATGTCATTAAAAACATAACCTTGGTTCCTGATTGGACATGTGGGACAGAAATGTGAAGATTAGGTATGGTCCAGGGCCCAGGTGCAGGGTAAATATTAACATTCAGAATCTTTTATTCTCCTTTCTGCTGACACAGATTTATCCATCATAAAAATTATGACATACTCTTAATGAACGTATCTAAGAAAGAATTATGTTTGCCAGGAACTGCGCTATGTTGGGATCTGGGGACTTATAGGGTAAAGAATGTCTATTACAGCATAATCTGTAGATGAACTTGCAGGCAGCCACTGGTTGGGAATAAGCAGATGGCCACCCCCAAGTTGCCACCCATTTTGCAGGCGATGAACTGGAGGTAGCCAGTTTAGTTCAATGTCATGGGTTGGGATTCATCCTACAGCATTTGCAGGTGAGGGGAGTTTGTAGGCAGGCCGAGAGACCTACCTGATTGTCTTTAGAGAAAGCCTTAGGCACATGACAACAGCTTAGTATGAACCACCAGCGTTCTTCTGTAACAGATTGATTTTAGACAGGAAGTGAATGCGAGGAAGTAATGAATATAGAGAACCAGTGTGGGATAGTGGTTAGGGTTCTAGACTGGGCATCCGGGAGTTCAGGGTTCTAGCCTCTACTCAGCCATAAAGCTCATTGGGTGACTTTGGAGGAACCTAAAGAGAAAGGGTTCTCATGATGCCAAATAGAGAAGAAGCATTTGGAAGTGGCCTTTGGTTTTTAATGATCTTGTGCACATGGGTTTTGGCAGAGGCCTTGATCAACATCTCCCTTGAGCTGACACAACACGGCTTTGTCAGGTCCACTTAGATTGCAGCCGTGAGGCAGGATAACTGGTTCAGTCAACAAATGCTCCTTTTGCCTTGAAGCTCAACAGTTTTATTGAACAGTCACTCAGGATCCCTGCAGTTATTTACAACAGCATGCTACCAGGTAGTGGTTCTCATGGCCAAATACAAGCTTTTAGAACATATACAGAGTGTTTTATATGTCAGATTGCTTGGCAAGATCTCACCATCATACTCAGAGGCTGTCCACAACCTGAATAAGCTGACTGGTGATAGCAGAGAGGGACCTTGGAATTGCGACAGCTCTGCTGCAGACTGCTTTCCCCAGAAGGCTTCCTTTGGTGCCTCTGATGTCATCTGTTCAGAGCCAGAGGAAGACCTTTTCATTCCCCTGCACATTTTTAGTTCTCCCATCATTATCATTTGAAATCTGTTACTGCAGTTTTTAGTTCTTTGCACAGTACCTGGATTGACTCTGTATTTGACTCTGATTTTATATTATGCCTTTAAACTTTTAAATGTTTTATATGTTTTATCACATTTCAGAGTTTTAACTTCTGCACACCACTCAGAGAGCTTTAGCTATTGGGCAGGAGAAAGATGAAATAAATCAATGCCTTTAAATTAATGAATAAATAAATTGAATGGCACAATGTATCCAAGATCAATGCCCCAATTTCTTTGAAGGTTTCAACTGTCTTTGTCTAGAAACATCACACTATTAACTCAACGCAAGTTAGATAACCAATCTGACAGATCTGCAAAACAAAAATGCTGTGTGTGTGTGTGTGTGTGTATTCTGCCCCTGGCAAAACATACACTTTAAAGTCTTTCTTATCTAAGTGGGATATTGTGTGTACTTTACCTCAGGCAGCAACTCTACTCAGAACAACTCCATCAATAGTGTAAAATTCTATACGTGTCTGTAGATCCTATTTTCTTAAAAGGAATGTCTATTTAGGTTGTGTGAGGAGGCATTCAATCCAGTCCCATCTATTTCCATTTAGAATTGGTTATGTGTATTTCTAGCCTCTTTATTAGAGATACCAGTGAGGTTCAAACAGAAGAGTTGAAAAGAGGTTATCTCTCACCTTGCTTCCTCAGAATTCTGGATGCCTCATGCCTGTACTCATTTACCTCACGTTCATGCCAAACAAAACCAGAGGAGTCCACCCATACCAGAATTTGAGCCCACAATGGACCCAGAAAATGGACTCTCTCGCCTAAAAAATCAATCTAACACTTTCTAACTTCTTGTATCTGTACATTTATACGGATTGGAGGAGTCATCGGGAAGATTCCAGGTAGTGTCTCACTAGAGGAGATATTTTCAACTTTGTCATAATATCACCTAAAATACAACCTGAAATGAATTTGAAAGTTCCACCTCAGGAATTTTAAAGGAATCCAAACAAGTTTAATAAGCAGGATATCATTTCCCCCTCAGAGAGGTCTCACAAAGCCTTGGTTAAGAAGAATTTCAGAAATGGGGCAGACCAATGGTTCTCTGAATAGCTAGCCAGAGATGGCTAAATAGAAATGCCTGTCCTGTTCAACTCCAGTATCTAACAGCTGTTCTACACTGTGTGTGGTTATTATATCCACTTATAAGTCCACTATTCATGATGGACTGAACTGAAATTGAACTCCCAATTTCACTCCCCCGTTGGAGAATAAAGAAACAAGGCGGCCAATGCAGTAGCACAGAAGACAGAACTACCCTCATATATTCCAGGGAAGATTACCTTTTCCTCAGCCCTATGTTGGATTGCCTTTTCCACCTCTCACAAAACTGATCTTTAACTGGGCAATGCTACCTGTAGTGTTTCTTCTTTATAGCAAATGTTTATATTGCAGACCTAAGGAGCTCCAGCCATTATAACTCAGAGCTCTTCTGTTGTCACCAATTCTGTTAAAATACTCTAAAACCTCCAAGAGGCTGCTATAAAAAACTTAGGTGGGAAATGAGCACCAACACTCGGTACAGGATGAATGACTGAACAAGCCATGTATGAAAGGGGTATCTTGTACACGAGAAATGGCTAATATTTACTTTGAGATTTTCAGAAGGCTGTTTAGCGACAATTCTTTCAAACTCAAGAGACATTTTGGCTAGTACAAGCCTCTTAATAACTTCTCTTACCTAAGGACAAATTCTTTAGCCCTAGGTTTATCTGGAGTTTTGGAGGGTATTGCCATCAGATTTTTGACAAAACACAGCTCTATTGTTCTTTTTCATCCTCATCAGGTGTATTAAACCGGTGCCTGGCTGCAAAGTAGGCTAGACATGGACTCATAAACAGAAGCTCAAGCCAAACAGGATTGATACATTACAGTTCTTCTAACCAGCTGAAGAGTGTTCAACCCATTATGGATAGGGTTGCTCTCCTGTTGAAGAATAAGTTTCATGGGGGTCCTCTCCTTGAGCTATCCTTTTTCCCCCTTGAGATTCCTGTAGTACCAGTAGCACAGAATGTGCTCTTTCAGCTTTGACTGGTGGCCTAAACATGCCCCTGTCCAGGAACAACTTGGCTCTGCTAATCTGTGGCCTGGTAACCTCCAGGTTAGGCTATTCCCTTGTGTTCTACATTGGGCTACCCTTGAAGTCTGCTTAGAAGCTTCAACTTGCTGAAGATGCAGCAACAAGACTGATAACTGGAACCACAAGACCTATCCTGCCTCACCTGCATAAGCTGCCCAATTGCATCTGATCCCACATAAAAGTAATCATTTTAACCTATAAAGCTGTACATAGTTTTGGATGATGACATCTGATAAAAAGCCTTTCCTGACTTGACCCTACTGAAATATTTTGATCAATATCTGAGGCTTTCCTCTAAGTGTTACCTCCATGGAAATGCAGGACATGGCAAGAAGAGACAGGGCCTTCTTCATGGTTGCTCCTTAATTATGGAATGACTCTGCCCTTCCACTGAGGTCAGCCTGGTAACAACATTGCCATCTTTCTGGTTAAGGCTGTCATTTACTCCTGTTTAATGGAATATTATTGGACATGTCAGCAGTTTTAACAGGTCTACTTTTCTTACTGAAATTGTTTTAGTTGTATATACTGTTTTATTGGAATTTTATAGAATATTTCATTATACCTCTGATGTATTTTGATTATTATGTTTGTTGTATGAATAGCTTGCTGTAAACCTTCCAGAAAGCTGGGCAACATGGAAATGAAATAGATGACGATGATGACACTTAATTCTGTTAACTGTTAACTGTTGTCTCCTTAACTCATTTCCTAACTACCTTTTCCCATCTAACTACAATCCCAAGCCAATCAGAATCAAAGTTACCTGTTCCAGATTCCATCTAACATTATTCAACATGATTGTTTCTCTCTCACACACTCTGCCTCCCTCTGCCCCTTCAGCGCATCATTATGCAACCATTCCACAGACTTTTGAGTGTAACAAAACAAGGTTTCAGTCCTTCTCAGACTCAGAAATAGTATTACCTCTCCAAGGCCACACAAAGCAACCTTTGATCACCTTCTAACTACCCATGCCCCTGAAATACACTGCCCATTATCACACCCTGTAGCAGTGAGTTCTACAAGTTAACTTTACAATATTTCAGATTGAACACAAAACATCACAAATTTTTTTTGTCAATTCTAGGCCCATTAGGAATTTCTCCCCTTGGGATTTTAGTGATTGAATATCAATGAATCATACATTTCTTTCTGCATTCAATTTCCAATACCCCATTCATTATTCCATAAACTTTAAGTTTTACAATAACTTATACAAAACAATTGCATGTTTTTACTCTTCCTGGAGACATCTGATGAAGCAACATAAACCTACAGCTCAATAATTATAGTACGTGATTCAGAGAGTCTTTGCTGTTTCTCATGAGCTAACGGTTTCTTAGCTAGAGTGAGATTATTCTCAACTACCCACAATGCCAGTATATATAGTCTTGGATTTTGGCCTTGTTGGGATCAAGCACATGAAATTTGAAACAAGGCCTAAATGGTTAAATGCCTATTGACGATTGCATTTTCTTCCTTGGGAGAACAAAACACCAAGATGTGTTTTATCTCCATTAGCTCTGAGCAGCTCCATTTGTCTCTTACTTAGAATGAAACAAGATCGTCTTTTCAGTAAAGGTAGCCCTCATTCCCACTATTGATGTGAGTCCCCAGACTACTAGTTCATTAAAATTAAACATCCATTTAACCACTGATGTAATTAAAGTTTATCTATATTCCATCTCATTGTCCTTGCTGGCTGATGTCACTTTAAAGGTGATGGGCTTCACTGTATATAGATGACAGGCAGACGGACGGACAGAGATGATTAGACAGACAGGCAGGCAGGCAGGCAGGCAGGCAGACAGACATCTAATTGATTGATTCCCCACCTCCACGCTTTGAATTGGGTCAGATTCTACAAAAGAAATTGGCAAGTGTTTCACAACACAATCCAGAAGTAACAAGTACTCTTTGCAAAATCTAATAAGCATGTAACTGCAACATGGACACATTTAGGGGAATCAGACAAAGCACACTGGCCACCCATACAGAAGAGGAATGGAAGTGGCTGATCCCACTGATCCTGCCTGATTCCAGATCACTGATCCTGATTCCAGATCACTCCCTCCAGAATTGTTGATGCTAAACCCCCTTTTCCAGGCCATTCAGTTTTCATGCTGGGCCTTCAACATTGTCTCAACCAACTGCAAACTGACTGGATGCTGGAACATGGCATTTCCTGAAAATGCCCTTTTATTCTTCTGCTGAGTTACAATAAATGCATGAATAAACTGAATCTAGTGTAAACCTCAGAATTATATAAGAAACATCATATGAACTAAGAACTTGAAACTTGGTGTTCATAATTTGGAGGTTTACAATTGGGTAAAATTTCATTCCAATCCAGTACATAATACCAGACACAGCAAATGAAAAAGTGCAGAAAAGTGAAACATATTTTTTTTTTTATCATCTCATATATTTTCTCCATAAGTTGTGGGCGAAACTGCTTATGTAATTATTTCAGGCCTATCAAAGAGGTTCACCATGTGTAGGAATTTAAAAGTTATCAAGGTTTTTCTTCCCTGTGCAAAGCTATGGCAACATATTTCTATCAGGCATGCTCAGTTGCACCCCAGAGTTAAAATATTCTGAATGTTTTATTGCTTTGAGGGGGATTTCTGTGTTGCATTTGGGCCACTGAGCAGGGGGAATGGGAAAATGAGGCAATTAAAAGTCCACTGATGAAGAGTGGTGGTGGGGAGAAAAACTATGCTGGAACCCTCTGCAGGCTTTCTCATGTCTAAGCTATTCTGAATATACTGGTTGTTTCATAGGCTATCTAGTTGTCCCTGACTTAGGGCTACCCTATGAAGGAGCTCCTGCTGAAATGCTTGTTCTGGACAGCTAAGCTCAGTTGTGTGGTTGACAACTGTAGTAATTTGTGCATCCATTCAAAGAGATTCCTCCAATATGACCATGAAGTCCAGGGGCGAAAATAACTTGCCTACAATCTTCCCATCTCTGCCTCCTTTAAGTCCTTCTAAGGGCTTTTTAAATTGTGTAAACAGACATGGCTTTACCTGCAGTAGGGAAGCCATGCTGCAAATAAGGGGGTTTATTGGACAGCTCTGAGCATGCAGCTCTGAGAATGTATTGGAGTTTGTCCGTATTAAGTGAAGGGATAAACTTGCAGTTGGTATACTCAGGAAAAGAAGTAAAGACATGATAAGAGTGCAGCCCACTGTGTGCTCTGCACTGATTTCCACCCTGCCCCAAGATTATGAAACTGATAGGCATTTGTTAATTATCTTTCTTCCCCAAGGCTTTGTTGTCATACATGACGTTTCCCCTCCACACTTTTGACAGAGGTCAAAAATTCTTCACTTTCTGTCACCAGGAAGCAATGTCAGTTGAGGCACCTGCCAAGCCATGATAAAATTAAACATCATGTTTTAGTGTCTTATGTTGCAATTTCCCCCAGAAGGGGAAAAAATGGGAAAGGCAGGAATATGGAAGGCGAAGACAGATAAAGAGATATCTGAAATCAAAAAGAAAAGCAACAACTGTTGTCCAGAGCTGTGGCTGAGTTTTATTGACAGAACCGAGTCAAGGAACTTTCCAACGATTAGGCTGAAGCATGACCCCTTGAGCCTCTGGTAACATCAAATGGATGTTCTTCGAAGAGTCCTGCCTGTAACACTGTCATCCTCTATCTTGGCAAACATCAAAGCCAGAGAGGAAAAAAGGGAGAAAATGAGCAATTGATTTTCCAGTATTGTCTTAACCTGCAGCCTAATTGAAGGTCAGTGGATGCATTCTTGTCAAACATGAGAGGTTTTGCTATTCAATGTGGCTGTCTCTGACAAAGCTATCCAAACAGGAAGGATATTCCTAAGGGTAACAAGAAGGATCATACTTTATCCCAACTTCTCAAAAGTCCTTCTATGAGGAAAAGCAAGGCAAGGCAGACACAAATGCAAAGCAATTCAACCAGACGTCAACACTCTTCGAGTATCAGAGGAGGGTACCTAAGAGTGACTGAGAAAGGAAGGGTGCATGTATCTTTGTCATTACAACAATAACCCATTGTAAATAAATGGTCCCTTTGAAGAAAGCAGGTTTGCATCCCTCCTTTGTGCTATTTTTTCCCTCTCACTGAAGGATGAACAATGGCAATTGCTTTGTTTTCTAGCATGATGAAGGAGTAGTTGTTGTGTCATCAGAATCACTTGCCTTATTAGAGGACAACTGAAGTCTGATGGAAAAAAAGTTGTCAGGTAATAAATAAGAAAACTGGATCCATCCCTGGTTTTGTTGATGTTTCTGCAGTGTTATCAATTTCATCCCTCCTTCCAATGCCATATATTACTGCACCTCAGATTGTGGAGAAGAGATGGCTGAAGAAATAGCAGCAGTGGTAAGTGACTGAAGGAACCTTAAATCACATGTACGGCCAGATGCTGTGGAGATACTGTAGCAGCACTACTGAAAGAATGGGTGTAGAGTTCCAGTGACCTCTCCCACTCCTGGCTCAAATCCCCAGTGCCCACTGAGTGCCAAATAAACAGGAGTCACTGTGACAACCCAATTGTCCTTGTAGGATGTTGCAGGAGAAAGGGTCTGAATGAATATCATAACTGCCGTCTTGCTGAAGCTCATCATGTCTGGATATGAACTGAATGGGAAATAACTCTACCTTTCAGGAATCCTAAGTACACTGTGTGAAGTTGGAAGGTGGAATCTACACATAATAATAAAACATTTGAAAGTGAATAAGATGAGTAAGACTGGGTCAGAGGTGAGTAGACCTTGAGATATTAGATTGATGCCAGAGTTTTTCTGTTTCCTGAAATAATGAGTAATTCTGTCCAGAAAATATGTATAGGTGGCCTATAAAATAGTGTCCCAAGATCCACAATAGTTTGTTGTTATTATGAAGTCTTTTTGCCCCTTATTTTCTTTTAGTCCCTTCTTGTCATGACAAGCTTGTGGTGAACAAGCTGTTCCATCTCCCCTGATATACTGGAGTCTCAGACTTAAGAGTCACAGTGGGCTATCTGGAAAATATTATACCGTGTTCCTACCTTGAATCCAAATCACTTTCATGATGCCCTTCCAAAATCCATGTCTCATTGCTAAATTTGTTTATGGGGTTTGGACAAGTATCCCAAGTCCTAGAAACAGTAAGTAGTAAAGTTTGAATCAGTTGCATAAAATAAGTGTACACAGTTTTATATACTGCATTCCTATCGTGATATTTTTAGTTTTCCCAGGACAACGCCTAGCATTTCATGTGGTCATATCCCACATATCCAGATCATTATGACATCTTCAAGTACTTTATCACAATTACCTTACCAATTGAAAGCCTTTCTGTGTCAGTACATCAGTAAAACACTTCAGGCAATGTTATATAATCCTAAATCACTTTATGCTTATAAAGAAATTTCAGCAGCCATGCAGAAAATATCTATACTGGACATTGACAAGTCAGCTTCAGTTTCACTTGAAGCTTGTGTGCCCCTCCTGCCACATCTTCAGTATAACTATGTCCGTGAGCCACCCCGAGGCTTCGGCAAATGGGGCGGCATAGAAGTTTACTAAATAAATAAATAAATAAAAAACTATCGACTTATTGCTGACACAGCATGTGTTTAATTTTCTGGTGCATCAGGGCCTGGGACAAAAGGCCCTCAGAGATTGAAGACTCCTGCCACAGTGCCAGAACTCATTTTTGATTGTTCTGAAGTGAGGCCTCAACACTCTTTCTTGCCTATGTGACACCCAGAAGGCCACTTGGTCAATAGCTCTCCTAGCTCATCCCTTCAGCTGCATCCCCCAAAAGAAGTCAGTGTCTGAGAGAAAGTCCTTGAACAGTCAGAGGCAGCAGCTGAGAAGTAGGCATCCCAGAAGGACTCTCCTGATGGACCATGAGTCCCTGCTAGTTGCTTGCAGTTACTGATGGGCTGACTGGTCAGTAGCCCATGATTTTTGTCCATGGTCCTGAAGCTATCTCACATTTCAGATGTGAGCCAGCCACCATTCACACATTGCACTCAAATCATGGAAATAGGATGGGATTTTGACTTGTAATGATGCCAGATTAATGTAATGAGTATTTTTCTGCCTGGAACATTCAGATTTCAAATGCTTTGATTCAGGGCAGGGGGGTCGACATAAAGCTATGGTACACCACGTATACTGATCTTGGCAACTGAATGACAGTTTATATATGAGTAATTCAGAAGGCATGCATGCTTTCTAAATAAATAAGGTAGCTAGGTTGACAGTTGGCTCTTAAATAGGTTAGATGGGCATTACTTTTGCCAGTCATAGACCTGGTTAAGACTATGCTGTTTTATCAATGTGCATTGATGTATTATTTCAATGTATTCTGATGTATTCCACCTCCATTTCTTTAGCTGTAAATGCCTGCTCCATTTATAAAGCTTTAACAAGTTCCAAATATCACAGGAATGCCATCTAGATGCCCCAGTGAAACTCAGAAATAATGGAAAGTGCAGGAAAGTTTTGCCTGTACTTACTCACCTGGCTTTTGATAACATCCTCCTTCACACTAGCTCAGCTAAGAGCAGGTTTAAGCATTAACTTAGCACATTTTCAGTTTGAATGATTACAGTATCTACTTTTTTTCCATGCTGCCATCTAGAGAATATTTTCTCTTTCTCCTATATAATATAATTCAAGGAAGATATAGTTACACACCTGCCTAGTGGGGAAGTCAGCTTGCAATGATCAAGTAGTGCATCATTTTTGTGTGTAGCGATACCATGTCTTCCATTATGTGCTATTATAATAAACATTTTGCACACTTCTGGAAAAAAGAGATTATACAGAGCCATGTGCTAGGCAATTATATAGGGGGAAAGAAAGAGGAGCACTAGATGCATATTTATCATCCTACACACACAGCAAGTGTGTTTACGAGAGATGCAGGAAGTAAGCCCTTCACCAAGGACGTGGACTTTGATAAATAAGCCCATTTTATTCTCGCTAGTAAATGCTCATGCACTCAATACTTTTCACTTTAAGCCCTGGGATGACAGTTTCCCTGGAAAGCTGACAGCAACTGTGTACAGCATTTGTTCTGGGAAACAGCAGAAATAGCAGAGAGAAGTTCTTGAAAAACTTGAACTGAAAAATAGCTGATTGCTTATGTATCGTATATACCAGTTGCCAACATGTGTAGCTAAGAAGCAGATTCCAGGAGTAAGATGCAGGGATAAGGCATAGGTGTGATGCGCAGTTGTGTGGTTCCACACAGGATGGAAACTTTCTCCCAAGGGTCACAGTAAGTATATGTTTTGATTTCTGCCACAAGACTCAGTGATTGCTCCTATGAAGAACAGTGGCTTGATGGCTTGAGGGAGGCTGTGGCAGTTGAGGCTAACCTCAAGGCTCCTGCCGTCCTTCATGACCCCTGCAGAGTATCAGACATCTACCATAGCCCTCACATATCATAGTGAACAGCTTTTTGCTGCTGCATTCATTCTGTCATGCTTCCAGCTGTCAGGGATATCAACAGTGGATTCCAGAGAGTTTGGATTTCTACAAATCTGGTGGATTCTGCAGAAGACCAGCTGTTTTTGGAGTCATGTGGATTCTGTGGACATATGAATCAGTTTTTTCACTTTTTATTTTGAGTAGGGGGGATTTAGATCAGCTCAGGACATTTTTCTACAAGAAGCACCCCTCAGGTAGTTGAGAAGCGTGGCAACTAGACAAAGGGCCTTTTCTGCTGCTGCTCCCCTTCTCTGAAACCCCCTCCCTGGGGAAATTTGCCTGACACCATCTCTATTTTCCTTTTGGCACCAGGCAAAGACATATCTTTTTAGGATTTTTTTAAATGTGTAGCCTGTATGCTGTGGTCCTTTTAATTGTTTTTATAGATGTCTAATTTATTATATATTAATTGGTTTTTAATGTGTTTTTATTGTTGCTATGTTTATATTGTAAGCCACCTGGGAAGGCCTCAGCAATTATAAGCGGCCTTGAAATATATGTAAATAAACCAATAAATAAATTTGTGAATTAACACAAAGTAAAAAATAAACATAAGATCAAATTCCATCAGTGAGTGGATAATCCAACAAAAGAAGTCTGATGTTCCATAAAATATGGAATGGATTTTAAAAAATACATACATTCTTGCTTAACCCTCCCCCCCGCACACGCACACACATATACTATTTCTGGTGCTCAGGATGTGAAAGTCCTAAACTCAAGGATTATGATGAAGCTCCTCCTCAAGCACTCACTGCCTTCCTCTCAAGATTTTCTTAGAAAGTGAGCCGAGTTGAGTGCATGTCCATGAACAGCCTGACAATGAAGACTGCCACAGGCAGCACAAAGAAAGGGTGATGCATGTGGTATGCAAGAGCTATGCTGCTTGCAGGGCATCTGCCCAGGGATTAATGCCAGGCAAGCACCGTGAGAACTTGGGTGCTTTGCCAGGAGCTTGGACTCATGACTGTGACAAAGCAGACTAGAGCCAAGCCTAGGGAGTCTGTCACATTTCACACATCCCTTCATAGCTCATGTAGCCTCTTATCGTAACATGAACTCACAGGACATGTTGTTCATGGAGACCGAGGGATGTTAGGGCATTGTTAATCCTGGACACACCAAACAAGTGCAAGGCTGGAGCTTGAGGGTAAAAAGCCAGATTAATTCCTTAAGCAGAAGAACTCCAGAAAAGGTCATATTGTAAAATATGGCCCCACAAAACTCCCAGATGATGCTTGCTCAAGTTATTTTTCCCAGCTTTTTGCCCGTGCTCCAGCTACAAATCACTTCTTGTTTCTGCCTTGCTTCCAGACTCCCAGATTTTCCCAGCTGCCCACCCTGATCCAAACTTGGTTAGATCTGTGTTTGCAGCTACTGGACCCTGGTGGCCACCTTCACTCAGCCTGCATGGAATCCTAATTACTCTTTCGCCTGAATATTGTAAAATGCTCTCCAACCCATCCACTGTATTGAACTGCCCCTCTCCTTATTTTTCCTCAGGCTAATTGTTCAATCAAAGTTATTTTAGACCTTTAAAGACACTCACTTTCTTCCACTCAACCCTTCATATCCTCTAGTGCTCTTAGTTCTTTACTCTCCAAGCTTTAAGTACTATAATTCCTTTGCATTTCTGTGGAAACACATGGTAACTGTTTTTCTTATCATCTTTGAAATTACTTGCATTATTTGGATAATAATGAACAACAAGAAGAGCTGGAGAAGACTGCATGTGCAATGGTTCATATTTTCTTGTGTCTGAGCAGAACTGAGGCTGAGGTTTGAACATTCTTTAAGTGTGCTGTACCAGCAGTAGCCCTCCTCACAAGAATTTGGGTTGTGGGTGTACCAATGGCTTGTAATTTAAAGGAGTCCCTTTAAATATAATTTATTTATTTATTTATTTAAAGTTTTTATATGCCGTCCCCTTGCTACACAGCCTCGGGAAGGTTTACAGAAATAAATAAATACAGCATAATAACAGTTACAATTAAAACCTGGAAACACACTGGCTGCACAATTAAAATCTATAAATATTAAACATTAAAATATGGTTTGAATAAAAAGGTCTCGGCCTGGCACCGAAAAACAAATAACACCGGCGCCAGGCAGACCTCTCTGGGGAGCACATTCCACAGAGACAGCTCTCCTCTGGGTACTTTGCTTCTTGACATCTCTCACGGAAGGCTCCCGGGAAATATTCAGGATAAAAATTAATTATACTTCCATGCAGGCTGAATGAATGTGGCCACCAGGGTCCAATAGTTGCAAATACAGATCTATAAGTATGGATCAGGGTGGGCAGCTGGGAAAATTTGGGAGTCTGGATCTCCCAGCATTAAGCTTCATAGGCTCCAGGTCCTTGTATGATTGGTTATCCTTCTGATCCTTCTCTGCCAGCATCTGGATTGGTTCCCAGCTTCAGACCTTCTGAAGAACTAGCCAAAACCTGCCAAAGTGAAATGGCTGACCGGTATTGCAGATGAGAAATTAATCTTATGCCAATCCTTGTTCTATATTATGCTCACAGACCCAAAATCATTACTAGGATTGTTTTAATAGTTCGATTTCTCATCTCATGATCTCAATCTATACAATCCATATTAATATGTTAATCTATTTTAGCAGGATAAAAAAGTATTTGCTATTGTCCTTTTTCTGCTGAAACTAAGGTGTAGCTAAGTTTCAAATTTACACAGATGTACCTGTGAATAAATTTTAATGAAACTAATGGGGCTTTCTTTTGAGTATATGAGTTTAGAGTTGCAGGATAAAAGGGGTTAATTTTGGCTAGAGTTTGAATTTTCCAATAAACCATGTTTATCTATTTGCATGAGACTACAAGGGAAGTCTGGTTAAGGATATATTGAGAGAGAGATTAGCTTAAAAACTATCTTTAAATAGAATGGAGATGAGTCTGGCTAAATTGAACTAGTTTAAAACTTCATCAGGAATGACTAATACCAGGAAAATAATTTCCACTGGAGGGAGAGACGCATGTGTGAGTTGCAAACTGAAAAGCAAAAAAAAAATCTCATGAATAAAACATTTCAGTTCTAGTGAGGCTCAGGTGTTCTTCATTTCAAGCTGTGACTTTTCCCACCATAGCCCACTGGACAGACTAAGCCTCCATGTCCAGTCTGATAGGTTTGTACAGCATCTATTTAATGATCGTACTTTTCTGATTGAAATATCTTCAGTCATGGAGACAGACTTATTTGTATTTGGTTCAATGGGCCATGGAAGCTGTAGCCTTTTCTAAGCCAGCAACTGCTTTACAGTGAGAAAGTTAGCCAGAAGATTGGCGGGTGGGAGGGAACTGTATTTTTTGGTCATGGTTTTTAGTCCTGTTAAGCTATTCTCCAAGCAGCCATCAACAAGCACCCATTGGTATTTACTTCTCTTCTGAGAGAGATCAAAGTAGCACTAACAAGTATCAAAGATGGAGGGAATTAAGTCAAATGAGCATTTTGTTTCTCTTCTTGTCTTCTAATTATTATTGTTTAATTCTCCCTCCTTCTCAGAAGGTTTCAATAGTGTACATGGTTTGTCTCTACTACCTTTTCTCTTCACAGCAATTAATTTCCAAGTCAAGAAGGGGGAGAAATTGATTAGTTCACAATTTTAATGTAAATACACCTAATTTGTACTTCTGGAATCAATATGGAGTCACTCTTTGATATTCATATTTTTCTTAAATTATTTGTTGCAGTTGGCAAGCAACAAACTAGGAGAAAGTGCCCAGAAGAATATGTGCATGTTAGTGAATGTAGGATGGAAAGAATTAGATGAAATGTGCATATAAACACTTTTTTCCAATGGAAGACATTGTGTAAAATGCAGAAATAAAGAATACATTTAGACAGAAGCACATAGAAATATGTAGAAGATTTCCACCATGGAGGCACTTCTATTTCCAGTTGTTTCTACCAGCAGCCATTCCAGTAGGCTGAAATGAGGCAGAGCAGGCCTATTCCACCAGCCCTTCTGTGAAAATGTCTCTGCCCTCTTCCCTACCTGGTTCTTTCTAATTGGCTGTTATGTCTTTTTAGATGGAAAGACTGGGGGGCTAGACTGCCTTGTATAGTTGTTTTGTAAGGTGGCCTGGGAGTCTTTTTGGCTGAGTAGCAAAAACGTATTGCAGGCAAAATAATAAAATAATTGAATGTACAAACTTCTATGGGGTAAGAGGAACCCTCCATGGATACATCCAGACATCCATATCAGTAGGTGGGTTGCCAATGTGAGCAACCAACTTGCCATGCTTGTGTTCACACTGTCATACTAAAGATGTGAAGTATGCACACACAAGTACTTCCTTTGGTCTGTCCTGCCAGATTTCATTAGAATGCTATTAGAATTGTCTTCATACAGCCTTTCAAAATTCTCCACTGTGCATGTGAGCAGAGGATTTGGGTCTGTGCACGTGCGTGTGTGCACAGGTGTGTAAGCATACTGATGTGGATACTGCATCAAATTACTATTAACAGTGGGAGTAGCACAGCTTCTGCAAGTCCCCCTTCCACCCTTCCCTTTTCCTGCAACAAGCAGCAACAGCAGAAATAGTATTCACAGTCCAGCTGTCATTGAACATCTTCCACAATGCCATGGGCCTAACATTGTTCCAGGGTGCTTTCAGATGGATCAATGGCAAATGATACATATAAAAATGATGGAGAATATCCTGAGGAAATTCTACAAAGTGTCTTCTCTTTTGAGTGGGTTGAAAATGAGGGTGAGGATATCCCAGGAAATCCTGATTCTAATATTGTGAGAAAAGGGAGATTTTTAAAACAAAACACTCAAATATATCGCCAAGCTAACTCCTTTTGAAAACCACTGGAGGCAATGTGGACATGCATTCATTTGGATATTTATTAAAGAAACAGGTCTTTCTGTCATTGTAAGCCAGAAGATTGAAGGCTGAATGGGCCATTTATGTGACCACAGATAAGAGTTTAGTATATATACAGTGAAGGAAGGCTTTTGTTATATAAGGGTCAGCAACTAAGATAGCTACACAACTAGGAAGCATTATAGAGTTTTCACTAAACAGTAAAGCATTTCTCAACAATCCTCAGTGCGATAATCATACTCTATTATCTCCACTGATAAACCAGTATTTCCAAATTCTATCATTTTTGTGTATCAGTTGGGCTACAAACAATGCACATGTTTTAAATGTTGTCATTTATAGCGCTGTAAAACCTTAATGGTAAGTAATGTAGAAACTGACCCATCAAATGCCTACTTTTATTTCAATGCCATAAAAGAATATAGGAGCCATTCATTTAATGCCATTTGGCAGATTTCCACTCACTGGACAAATCACCTTCCTCCCAGCTAGACACCTTTGCTTGATCAGTTTATCTGATAAAATGAAATGCATTGGAAAACTAAATGGGTAGCTGGATTTAGGAGGATCAAGGAATTAGAACAACAGACATACTAAAGAAGACAATAAAAAGTTACCTGGAATTGTCACTAAAATCATGTCTAAAACAAAATGTGAAGAGAATTTGAGAGTTTGACTGCAGGGTAAACAGCTGAGAAGTTTTGTGGAGAATGTGCAGCATTTCAATACAATGGGTAAATACATTAAAAGGATGTGACAAATATTGTTTGATCAGAGTTGGGCTTGTGGCACTCCACAAGTTTTGGCTTGTGCATCCAAGCCTCACAGCAAAGGGATATGGAGGTTAATAAGAACTGTGGGTCAAAGCATCTGAAGGGTCGTGGCTTGTCTACTTCTGCACTACATCAGGAGCAAATGTTGCCTAATGTGAGATGGTAAACTGATTTGGGGTTCCTTCTGTGGCAACCCTCATTATCAAGATGCAATGTTCTTAGGAATGTGCCAAGACTTCAGTGTCTACTGATGCCTCCCCAAGAAATATGTTAGACATTCACGTCATAGCACAACACGGCATGGCGTGGCACTACAAGTTTTGTGCTGGTACAGGCAAAAATCTAACTCACAAACATCAAATATGATCACAAAACACTATGTTTTCCTCTTTATTTTGGGTAAAGAAGGAGGGCCCCATGGCTTCACCTGGGTTTCCTTCCAATTAGTCCATTAGCTAGCAGAACTCCATTTTGAAACACAGTATCAGGTAGCAACTAAAATATATTGCAAAGCCCAGGGTGAGATTTACTGGCAGGTACCTTTGAGAGCATTCAATAATATAATGTAGATACAATGGGACTTCACAGAATACAAATGCAAATACTTTTAGTTCTTTAGGATTACAATATATAGAGGACAACTCTCTTTTTGAGTTATTTTCAATCCAGTGCTTGAATCTCTCCACCTAGCAGAAAAATTCAGTACGAAGAAGGAATGGCATGGTCTTCTCTATACAGACACTTTCAGGATCTATCTATTTAGGGACACCCACTGGGTTTACCGGATGCATTTTCCAGACCTTCTCTCAGCACCACTTGACTCTGCTCACTCACTCGCTCGCTCACTCTCCTCCCCCTCCCCACCCTCCCATGCGCCAGGATACAATCTTGTTATTCTTTTGGCACATAGCTGTGGGTGGTTGCCACCTGACCAATGTCTCTGAAAACTGCAACTTCTCTCTGTGCTTCTTGCCTGAGAATCTATAAGTCTCTTGAAGGCATTTTTCCCAGCAGAATGGGGAAATTTGCAGGGCAGGGTTAAAGGAGAAGAAAGAACAGGTATCCCCACGCTAGGAAAATCACACTGTTGCTGTCATTTGTTTGTTTATAAGTTTACCAATTCACACCTCCCAGACCCAAATGCAGATGTTGTAGGTTTTTAGTCAAAGGTCTGTCTATTTTCTAGCTTGTGACAATCAATGCATTCCATAGCATACTTGCATGAAGGGAAGGGGAGTGAAACATGTGCACAAACAAGCTTTAGTCAATGTGCGCATGTCCCTCAAAATATGCATATTTAAAAATCCATGCAACTATTCATCTATTAATGCATATATTACACATGCATACGGATTTCTGCGTAGACCATTGCAAGACATGAGATACAATGAGCACGACCTCAAAAAATTGACAATCTTGGTGGTGCCAACACTGATGCAGAACTTTTATCTCTAAACTTCCAGGCCTAAATTCTTGATGTGTGAAGTTAGTCCCTTTTGTTTAATTCTACAGGAGACACTTCAACACATAAGGGATGTTTGCATATCCCCACATGGTCTAGGCAGCAAGGGAATCCCTTTGCACCCTACCACATCATTGGATCTGCAGTTTTGGGCTCAGGAGCCCTTGCACACTTGCCCTCTTTGGGTGCGTAGCATGGAAAGCGGGAAGTGAGAGATCAATAACCTTGTGTGGATTTGCCCAGAAAGAGAGGGCTATAGAAAAGACAATGCAAAGCAAGGTCAAGCCATTTCAGGAGTCAGCAGTGGGCCCATTGTTGGTGTATGATCCTTGCCAGAAGCCTGAAAACCCTGCAATTTTATGGGAGACAAAGTGGAAAACAAGAGTGGGTGATTTGGAGCTTGACAGTTGCAGAAAGAGAGAAGTTAAGGCCTCTCTTCCTCCTGCAATTCTTCTTTACCTCTGAAGTCTGGTGGTTCTTATCCAATTTAGCACCAAGACTGATTTACTGCTGACAGCTTCCCAGACCCAGACGCAAACCCCTTGGTTTGATGTCTGGTTTGCCAGACATCAGGATGGGCAAAGATCAAGTGAGCAAGTGGTGGAATGAACAGAGCCAACCACCTTGTCCACTCATGAGGCTTCAATAATCAAAACATATCCATCCAAGTCAGACAGGATGGTATTCTGGACACCTCTCTCAGTGGAACTAGATCAACTGTAGAGTCCAAATCATGGCAGATCTGAGTGGTTTGTCTTCAAAGTGATGAGTAAGCATGTCACCACAAACAATTGAAAGTTCAATGGTTGCACTTGATGTTCCAGTGTACAGGGGACCTCAAAGCGCTTGGAAAGGTTCAGCTGAAGGATGCAGTGAGGATTCAATAGAAGTGGCCAAATACTGATGTTTTGCCACTTTTATAGCCATGAAATAGGCCCCATAATGGGCTATAAGCCATGTTTGGTCATTGGGGTCATTAAAGTTAGGGTATACATCTGAAAAATTTCAAGAGAACGGAAAAAGAATGAGTTTTTAATGAGACCAACAACATTTCTCCAAGGAATTCTGGATACCCCTAGAAAACTGATGGGGCAAACTGCAAGCATCTCTACTACCACACCATCTTGTCCATGTTTTACATAATCCAAGCGATCAAAGCCATAATTACCAGCAATGGAGTTTTCTTTTATTTCATTTTAACCAAAAAAAGAGGGACCAGTGCCCTGGCACACAGGGCATTAAAAACTAATGACATTAATACACCAAGACTGCAAACTTTTGTCTGAGAGAATTGTCTCCTTTAAAAGACTACATGAAATTGATTTCTTTCTTTTAGAAGAAGGTTTATTTTAAAGCAAGCCCTGATTTGTTCAGTGTGAATAAATGTCTTATGGTAACAGCCTGTCTTTCACAGTTAATTGCGACTTGTCTCCTTGGATATCATCATTTGCATAATTGTGATTCTTTTCAATAAAAATGGATTATATAATCTTGGAGAAGCAAACATCATAAAATTTAAATTTACATGAAATTAAAGGAATAAGTGCACCATGGTAACAGTACTATTAACTTCCACCAAAAGAATATAATCTTTAATATTACACTCCCTGTATTTGTTGAGTGAGGGGGTTACTTTCCATCTGCACTGTTTCTCAAATGTCATACAGAATTAAAACATCAGGCCTCACTTTAATGCTCCCATATTGAAATGTATATCAATCACAGCTTCAAGGAAGCACTTGCAAAAAGTTCTCCTGGGGTTAGGTTTAAAGTTGTGCAATAGACAGACAACCATCACAACAAAGGAGAGAGTGCCTAGGAGTCCGTCTTTGTTCAGCATCCTTGCTGAGAGTGGCCATCTTTTATGACCATCATATCCTTGACTCACAAATAAGGAGGGCCAAGCATAATGCAGGAACACGCTGCAGTTCACACATCTCTGAAAGTGTAGTGCAATGAAATTCATTTATTTTAATGCAATACATATCTTTGATTTTCTCTTTTTTAAGCATCAAAGGTATAAAACCTTCTATGTATATAAAGGTGTGTATTGTAGAATAAGATGCATTTGGGGCCTTTAGAGGATGCACACTGAGAAATATACATGGAGAATGGGTAGAACTGATCTCTGATCATGAGCCCTGCCTTACCAGAGGTCTGAAACATGCTGGGAATGGTAGCACAGCCCCCTATCAAACCTTGTGAGATCAATAGAGCAAGCCCAGAACTGGGGCAGAGGAGGGAAGCAGCATGCCCAGAGAAGTACTTGGGGGGAGCAACATGCACAAACACATCCCGGTCCCCATTTAAGACTCCAGGTTTTCTTCTGAACACCTGATCAAGCCTTGGCACAGGACACAGTAATTGTATTTCTCTTCCTTAGCTGGGAGGACTGGCAAAGTGCTACAGCTCACAGTAGAATATCCTCCAGATGCTTGGAGGCAAGCAGGCAGGAGTCTGAGGGAAAGGTGGCATCAAAGCAGACAAGTTGTTGAAACAGAAAAGCCATGTCAGAATTAGCAGCTCAACGGGTAATGCTGGCTCCTTTGGGTCGTTGGGAGCATGCTGAGCTGATCATTGCAATGTCATAGGCTGGCCTTTTACAGCGATGACCCTGAGTAGGACATCATTTTTGCAGCATTGTCCTCTATGCTCCCTCCTCAAATGATAGTTCTTTAAGGAAGAACGCTCTGTGTCACAACAACCGAGTTCTAGCCTTTTTACATCAATTTGGTCTGAGACAGAAATTGAGGGCTGGACTGAAAACAAGCCAAAGAAAATGTTGGCCCTTTATTGGGGGTAGCATAAAAGAAGGTGGAATTGTTTAATATTTCTTGCATTTTGGGGAAAAGGTTGGGAATTGTGGGTGAGAAGCTGTGAGAAAACATGAGGAAAAGTATACCTACTGAAGATGGTAGATCGGAAACCCTGATAAATTCTCTGAATGAACTAAGGCAGTTTCAGGGTAAAGGCTCATCTAAAAGCACCCATGACACTGAGAGATTCTTTTTAGCATCTGTCTGCTTTTTTTTCCTAATACCAATCCATTTCACACCAATCTTTTTTGTATAGTGATAAGCTTTATGTCCAGGATAGCACTTCATTTGCAGGAGTACAGAATATTCCTATTGCTTTCAGGCTACCCAAAAGCAAAACAAAACTCCTCTGCAAACGTGAAAAAGTGTCTTTGGAGAAAAATAGGCTATCAGTTGACATAAGAACAAATTGCAAAGCTGTTGAAATGTCCAGATGACAGGAGGATTTTCTGGTGTCAGGCATTAGAAGACACCTGAAATTGCCTTTTAAAATTGCAGTGCTAATCTTCATTCTTTATACAAACACACTTAGGCTGCATTCCTATACCTGCTTGAAATTCCCATTGAACTGAGAGGGACTAATATTTGAGTAGACATGCACAAGGGGATGGTAGAATGGGTGGCTTATCTTAAAAGTTATGGCATCCCATTGTGAAATAAGGACCAGTTAACAGGAACAAGGTCAAATGAGAATGCAGTTAAAGGACAAGGTAACCCCCTCCACACACGCACGCACACACACGGACGCACAAGCATGCACACAGAGTGCTCCTGCTTCAGACATTCACAGCAGGAAATTTCGGTCTCTTCCACTGTACGTGCAATGGGAATCAGGACAGAACAGGGTGGTTAAACAGGAGTGCAAGTGGAAAATCTGTTTTGTACTGGCCCTCCTTGTATATCTAATGCCACAGCTAGTACTGTAGCATAAACACTGGGTTAGGCCATTACTGGTTTTACTTCTGGGCAGGTGATTGGTTTGATTTGGGTTGGGTTCATTCCAGATTAGAGGAACACTGCCGTGCAGCTCGTCCCAGTTGAAGTGGCACTGTCCGCTCCACATTCTCATGGTTCAATCGTCACTTTCTGCTTTGGGTTGGGTACAAGACTAGGAGCCAGTCTTGATAGGATCATCAACTGATCTCAAACAGCCTGGTAAGTGTATAGGGTCTGAGAAAGTCAGAGGTGCACAGGGAAGTCCATTTCTGTAAGCTGCTGCCACACTTTCTCAGGCACTGTTATCCATCCTTCTAGCTGCTGTCCACAGAAGCTTAGGGGTCTTTGCACACATGCATTCTGCAGTCTCACATGCAGGCAGGTGCTCTGGGACAGAATTCAGCAATGCAATACCATAGGTGCATGTGCTGGACTGTGCTGGATTTAACCAGTAGCACTTGCTTCCTTCAAAAATTGTCCTCCACATATTCATCAAACCTGTTTTCCAACCCATGTGTGGTGAACATTTCCCACTCCCACTGTGAGTGGAGGTCTGTCTTCTCAAATACAACTTTCTAGGCAAAAGCCTGAAGGGAAAACCTATATGTATGGTTATATACACTTTCCTGGAAGGGCATCACAAAGGCATGGGCCACTGCAAGGGAGACCCTGTCCTTGGACTTGCCTATCTCACAGCTTATCACATTTTAGATTCATATCAATACTGTGAGGCAGTTAAGAGATAATGATGTACTCTAGCTGGATGGAGATCTGAACACATCTCTAAACCCAATGTAGAATTTGTTGCAAAACATAGCAGCACCTCTGGTTCCATGTTTGAGCAAGCCTTCAGCAAAGTGATCTATAATAGTCCTCTCTCTGCTAAGTCTATGAGTTTACCAGTGTGCACTGCACAGCAACTTGCAATTCCACCATGACACAGAGCAAGACTGAGGGCATGGTAGAAAATGTACATGGTAGCATCCACTCTGGTTAGATGGTCCAGGTGGGACCATCAGCAGGAGAACAGGAACTGCAGAAACTTCCCTAGCATGTTGTGTACTGATGCCTGCCCTGCAGGGTGAGTGGGCTGGTAGTGGGCAGCAGCAGCCTGATCAACGCATCCTGGTGGGACATCAACAGCAGCCTAGGAATTATCACTTCATTCAGAAGACTCCCACTTCAATTGCTGTAGAGGAATGTCTTTATGGCGGACATACAGAACTGCCAGCCTGCAGTCTGCCAATCTGGCTCTCTGAATCTCACCAGAAGATCATGCCTCTTCTCCTGGCTCATTCCCCTTCCATTGGCCACCCATCATTGGGTGCATCATTTGGCCTGTGTGCAGCACCCTCACGTATACACCCCATGCATAAAGGTTGAAACATCTTTCCTAAAATTTGGTTACTGGCAATGAAAACTAAACTATGCTAGGCTGTGTTTTGCTTGTCTGTCTGTTTGTTGTGTGTTGGTCATTTTGGCCCTACTCCTTTTGCCTCTGGCACCAGCATTTCCACCTGCTGCCCAGCCAGCTACTGGCATGCAGCCCCTGGGAACTTCTCTGAGCTGGTAACCTCCTCAGACAAATCAAAGGAAGCATAGAAACACAGTGAGTCAGAAGGGGCCTCCCGTGCCATCTAGTCTGACTCCCAGCTCTAGCCGACTTCACTCACGACGTGCCCACCATGTGCATGTCTAGGGAAATAGCAGCTCACTCAACTGAACACACAGAGCCATCAGCCATGCTCCACCTTGCCCAGTATATGAACTAGCATCACTCGCTGCTATTATATTAGAAAACTTTTGTGACCAACCTCACTGCAGATTGGCAGCCTTCATGTCTGTTTCACCTCCCCCGCCACAACTATCAATAAGCAATTATTGTTCAGCCTGATATAAAGCCTTGCCGCATTCGTTTCTTCAGAGAAAAGGTGCTACCTTTCAATTTGAATATTGAGATATATAGAAAATGGAATCAGTGCACAGTATTCAAATGCAGAGCTCAAGGAAGGGATCTGCATCAAAGCAAATCAGTGGTGGATGGCATGAAAATGGTGTTTATTTCCAAAGTCCTCTTATGAGAAATTAAAGATAAGTTATTGCTGCCACCAACAGGCTTGGGCTTGGTGTGCTGCATTTCAGTGCTTTATTGCGTTCTGTAGGCCAGTATTCAAATTAACAACAGGTACTGGACTAAGAAATTGCTTCCTGACAGAGGCAATGCACAGGCCTTGCCAAGGGCCAGTTTGAACTAAACCATAAGAGCTGTTGATGATGCTTTTTTTTATAAGCTAGCGAATTGCCTTCTGCGCAGTATAGACGGAGGTAAAGAAGCAGTGATATTCAAGATCATCAGGTGTTTTAAATTCACTCAATTCCCTAATTTGGTCACATTTATTCAGTAGACTCTATCAGCCCCTGCTTTGATCTATGGATCATATCTCCCATTTGATCATTGCTCAATTTGCACAAGTTTCCTGTTCACCCAGGACAATGGTGCACACCTGAACACAAACCTGGCATGAGATGAGCAGTAAGATTATGTTTGGTGAATCCTGGCAATACAGAATGTAACTTTCATCCTTCCTACTTATCCCATTTTGTGTTAATTGTCTTTCTACCCTGGTATTTCACAATTTGACTATTGGAGTGTTTATGGGGTCTCAGGATGAGGCCTTCCCCACATTTGCTGCAAGGCCCTTTTTTAGAGAGGTGCCAGAGATGGGACCTGAAAAACGCTGCATACAAAACATAGCTTTTATCCTTTTAAGTATTGTAAGCCATCCTAAGATTTTTGTATAACAGGACACCATACAAAAGCTTTTAATAAATAAATAATAAATCATTAAAATGGCTACTTAGGGGATTCCAGACAAATTTAAAGCATTCAGATAAATTGCATGCATGTGGTGTTGACACTGACTGGGGACCAAGAGAGTCAGTTCTAAGTCTGAGGACACCCTCAATACAATACTCTCTAGTGCTCCCTCTCCTGTGGTACATACTTTCCATGTCCTTTGGCAGTGGCCACTGGAGGTGCATTGTGTCTATTTTCAGGCTGGAACCACCTGTTCCATTTCCTCCAATGGCACATCTCTCTGGGGCACTGTTGGAGATGGACATGGTGGCCACCATTTTGATTTCCCACAATCCTCTGGGGGCAAAGTGTTTCTTCTGGGTAGTCTGAGAAATTAAAATTCCATGCTAAAACTCACTCATTGAATATGTAAAGGAAAGCTGAACACCTGCAACGTAGCTTATGTCATCACTTTGGATCACATTTTTTCATTGCCAAAGTAGGGATATACAACCTCTATCATGGGGGAAAAAGAAAAAGAAGGGGGACCTATTGTGTAATACATTCCCTTTTGATTGTCTCAGAATTACTCTAGTGTTTCACACAAGAAAGAATCTCCAAATGAGCCTTTAAATTTTACTGTTGACAAGACCAAACAGCAGCTGTTTCTTGCCTTTTAGATCTCTGTACTGCACTTGTAAAGAAATCTGGAGAAGCAGGTGCTCCTAGCACTTCACTTTAAATGCCATCTATCTGTCTGTCTATCATTTATCTGTCCTTTTCTTTATGATCGGATTCATTCCCATCTTCTTGCCTTGCTTGGAATTTCAGAAGGATTGATATCAATTTCCACAAGCTCAATTAGCTTAGACTGGCACCTATTGGCCATTTTCTGTCACTGCACATAAACTCACTAAATTGCGGATCTCTCTCTTTCTCCCCCCATACCTCAGGAATACCACAGTGCTACTTCGTAATTGTGAACATTGTATTGTGTATTCATTTAGAAAACACCTTATGTTACCAACTTTACACTGCTTTAGTGAAGGTTTATTTGACTAAATCATATGAGTAAAACAAACCCAGGTAATGCTTGCTTGAATAGTCTTAAATGGTAGCTCAGATCTGGTATAAAGTCATTTTATCTGCTTAAAAACTGCCACATGAAAGATGTTGTGCTTCAAAGCAGGGCAACATAAATGGAAATGACGCAGGAAGCAAAAGATATGCATGAAACATTCCAAGAAACAAAAGTGTATATTCGAACTATGTCATGCGGTTGGCTGGAGCTCTCCAGTCCTAGTAGTAACAGACTTTGGCTCTTATGGGGCTCTGCTTTGTGTTGCCCTGTTGTATCTTCTTGCACACTCAGAGACCTTTGGCACCTGAAATGGCTGCACCAGGCAGAGGCATATATCATAGAAACATAGAATTGTAGAGTTGGAAAGGGCCATGAAGGCCACTGGGTCCAACCCCATGCTGTTGCAGGACACGAGTTAACACCATCCCACTCAGATGGCTGTCCAGTTTCTTTCTGAATGTCTCCAGTGTGGGAGAGCCCACCACCTGTCTAGGCAGCTGGTTCCACTGTTGTATTGCTCTGACAGTCAGGAAGCTCTTCCTGATATATACCCTGAATCTGGGTTGTTGCAGCTTGAATTGAATATTCCATGTCCTACACTCTGGCATCAGCAAGAAGAGATCTTGACCCTCCTCTTTGTGACAGCCTTTGAGGTACTTCTAGAGGGATATCATGCCCCCCTCAGTCTTCTCTTCTCAGGGTTGAACATGGCCAGTTCTCGCAGTCTCTCCTCATAGGGTTTTGTTTTCAAACCCTGGATCATTTTTGTTGCCTCTGCGGAACCCTTGTATTTACCTGCATCTTTCTTAAAGATTCTCTGCATTTTTCTCATTCATACTTGACCTTGCTGGAGCTTTTCCGGCTTCTCAGATCCCCCATAAGTACCCACTCTTTCTCTCCTGCCCTCCCTGTTCATATCACTTTCTTGCAAAAACCCTCAGCTTGGCTCTCCAGGACACATCATGCCCACCCCCAAATTAAATCCTCAGCTTGACTGGGTCTCTTCCTTGAGAAGAGCCACCCAGCCCACATAGCTCTGCTCGCCCTGCAGTGCAATCATGGACGTCCTTGCTTCCCTAGTCCTGTCCAAACTATGACATCCCCATGAGTTCACTTCTGCATTTGCTTTCTGCTTTCAACAAAGGGCCAGACCACAGCCGTTTATAGTGCAACTCAGTCTCATCCCATTTACCCAAAGAAGAGGTGTCGTTCAGAAACGGGAGTGTGATGCTTGGCAGGCACTGGAAGGGTCTTTCGCAGCTTATCCTTCAGTAAAATCCTGTCTGGGGAGTGGTAGCACACTGACAAGAAAGCAGATTGACAGCAGGATTATTATGAGCCTGATTGTCAGAGGGGGTCTTTGCTTGGAGGATAACAGTTCCAAGAATTCTCAATATAATGTGCATGTATGCACATGATTTTCAGTGGCTGCCTCTCGTTCTCTCTTACTCTGCCTTTTGTTTTCCCCAGCTCACCTGAAATCTTGACAAATTAGTCCAGTTTTACACTCAGTTCATCCCAAACTGTTAATTTTTCATTAAAGCTTCCCTGGCAATGCATAAGTATTTCTGTGTACAATGCAACCATTTTGCATACATTTTTTTCAACTATACACATTTTTGCAAACTGTTTTCCTAACGTAATTGATTTTAATGAGATTTCTGCTAATATATGCAATTTGTATGAACTTTTTAATTGGCGATCTCCATTACAAAATCGGGAGAATTATAGATTTCAAGGGATAAATGAGTTTTAATTCACATAGGGGGACAGAAGTTGACCTTAGGTAGGCTTGCATTAAAGCTGAGCAGATTTTCCACCCTTCCCTTATTGTGTTGCCCCACATGCATTTTCATACTCCTGCTACCTGAGATACAGGATCCATGTGAAATTTATTTCTGTTTTAAATCATGCAGATGTGCCCCATTCTCAATCTTGAGTGCAACTGAGAGCAAGATTGCTTTTTGCAATAGTATTTTCACACTCTGAAATGCATTAAACACACACTGCCATATTTTGGTCAATGTTGCAAATGAACATTTTTCCTCTTAACAATGCACACTGTCCCTGTTTGAACAAGCCAATAAAAGCCTAAAACTAAATTGGGAGCAAGCCAAAATGAACTTCAAAGTGGATTTTGGAGAATTTAGGTGAGCTTAAAAATAGCTTAAAAATAACTCTTCCTACCTGAGTTCCCTTGACAGAGATGCTGATAATAGAGCATGTAGCTTTATGCATGGGGAGGAAATCTATCACTGGTATTTTGTCCTCCCTTCCATGGGGACAGGTTGGACGTTTAATACTGGGTCTTCTGCATTGCATTCCAAAGAGGGATCACAGCTGGGGCGCCCATAAAGCATGCCACTTTAGAGCACTTTCTGCCCATGATTGCATTTCACATCACAAGTGGCCAGCTACACAGCCTTGTCATTGCAATTGGTCACACATAGTATCACAAGCACTTGCTCAATATCTTAAGTGAAAAATATAATCTCACCAGTCACAATTGCAGGCTGTTAGTCGAAGCTGAAGCTCTTTCAGACATGATCAGGAGATAAAATATCGATAAGAACGTTAGCTGACAGAACCACCAGCACAGAACTGCACTCACAAGCTTGGGAAAGTCAAATTGCTGCGAGGATGCCTTGGTCCTTCAGAACTTTTCCAGAGGCCTTCCTGCTCACAGACTGAAAAGTTATTATTTCTGTTACCACATTTGGGTCAACCAAGGAAGTCTGGTGGTTCATGGAGTTATTCCATTTAAGCTTTAGCAGCAAGATAGTAGATGTGATATGAGCTTACATCTAATTGAAAATATTGTCCAATGACCTTTTTGCTTCTCTTGACCAATGAAAATGCATTTCAGGTATTCAAAGCAACACTTCAGCAGCAGCACCAGATTTTTGGAACTATCTCCCAATGGGAAGTGTGTTTCAACTGCTCTCTGTTGGCTTTCCAACTAAGTTGTCGCAAATTTATTCAGAGAACTTTGGGGATCCCTAAGGTTGAACAGTGTTTTGGCTGTTCTCTTAGGAATATTCTCCTACAAAGGTGATGTTTAATTCTTCATTTTTGTTTTCAGTAGCCTGATAGTTTATTTCATGTGTTGTGATCTTGTGGTCTGTCTTGGAAGAGCCTTGGTATAAAAGGCTGGATCTAACAAGTAAATGACAAGGCTTTTTGTCACACAAGGATTGCAACTGAGATCTCATCAACACAAGTAGCTGCATCCAACACTCAAAATCGGAGATCGACTATTTGTTCCAGACTTCCAGATCGGGTATTTCTATTCTGTGCATTGGACCCTGTTCACCGTCCAGAAGCAACGCCAACTTTACCCAGTCCTGCCCCAATCTCTAATTTTGGAAAAGTAATTTTCAAACCCCAACTTTAGAAAACATCTCTTGCTTTTCATCTCATTTATTTCCCTGTTCCATTCTCTCCTTTGCATGTGAATTCCCTTGTATATTCGAGCTCACTTTTCCCAGCAGAAGTTGTCCCTTCATATTAATGTCCAGCCAGCCCTCTGATAAATTTACCAAGTACACAGAAATATCTTCAGAAATACAGCAATAAGTGATTCTACCAGATGAAGAGCTGATCTCATGCAGACCTAGCACAATGGCAGGCTTCTAACACATTATATTGTAAATCCGCCATACAGACTACCCTGTCATCAAAAAGTCTCAGCATTTCATCTCTGGGACAAAGAAAGAAAGATTTTTCTTCCCCTCTTTCATGTCCTATTCGTAAGGAAGTGACCTTCATGTTCTCTCATGAATACCAAGATATTGCAGACTCTTAGCGACTTCAGCCCATCTGCTCCAACCTCCATATCCATGTCCCTAAATGGCCCCAACTGGCTTTATCCCTTGCTTTTTATGCACTTTAGGTCTTTACTTTCAAAAGCAATTTCCTTAAAATGAGATGAAAAGAAAAGGACTAAAAAATAAAAATAAAATAAAAAGCGCCCTCTTTTCAGAACAGAAATATGCAGCAGTAAGGACATAGAAAATATATATGCCACATCTTGTGCACAACCTAAAATGAACGTCTAGCCTTGTAATTTGTAATATTACCACCTTTCTTCTGTCTTTCTGACTTATCTCCCTGCTTTTTAATAGACTTGAGTATTCTAACAGTACTTGAGATTGATCTAAAATTTGTCATTGTTTTCAAAGGACAACATCTGTCCATGCTCTTTTCCTGAGTACCTTTTGCTACAACTTGAATCATTGTCTTTCATCTGACATGCATGGGGAAGTCACAACCTTGGGAGTGGCTTTGTGAAGGCAGTGTTCATGTGTGATTGGTTGGCTGGATGGTTAGTTAGTTGGTTGGTTGGTTTTTGAAAAGGTGGAAAGGAAAACAATGAGTTGGACCCAAACATCCTCTTCCTGTGCTGGTGAAGGCTGGTAGTTCAGTGGCAAAGGACTTGCTTTTCATGCAGAAGGTCCCTGGTTCAAACCTTGGCATCTCCATTTAGGACTGTGATGTGCTTATCTAAAATTCTGAATTTTGCTGGGTATCAGTGCAGACAATGAAGCCTACGCTTTCCTGGCAGCACAGAGAATGAAACACGATTCTGTGCTATGTAGGAGGAAGGAGGAAGCTGGCTGTATTTTATATCTATGGAACTTGTTGAAAGAAGGAACCTTTGGATCTGACAAAATTACCTTGATTTTAATCATCTCAATTTATGAGAGTTCCCCATAACTCTTCAGACTTAATTTTATATCAACGGCTGAGCATATTGAAATTCACAATATCAGATATTTTGCATATATTATGGACCTAATTGTAACTTTAGAAATTGAGTTCTGTAAAGTATGGTGGACTGGGAGAGGGAAAAGTGTGGTTAGGAAGATGAAAGTAACATGTGTTGGTGCGGAAAGAGAATATGCATCTGCCAATACACAAGCCCAAAGGTAAGGAACCAGGGCAAGAGGGCTTCCACGTCATCTCAGCCTACAAGGAGGCAGGTTTAAATTCACCCATCTTTCGAAGTGAGACTGTGCATATGTATTTTTGTGCACATGTGAGTAAATGGAATTGGGGTTGCTTAAGTGTATATGAATGGATGTCCATGGCCCAACACAGATCACTGCACATTTGCTTTTATTGGGTGGTGGGAGTTGCTCAAATCTGATTGAGACCATATTCCTTCAGACCATACTTGTGTCTTATGCACATGATGGTTCTACTCCCAAAGCCTTCACATTCATTTCAGGAAGAGGGAATCTGTCCTTACACATTTGCACATTTTTTCTTATCTTGGCAATATGGCTCCACAAAGCCCTGAGGGAGGCTTATGATGCACCATAAAAGCAACTAAAACAGCAATAAAGAAATCAATAAAACTATAAAAGAACTAAAACCCATAAATCCATAATAACAGCAGCTAAAGCTACAATAATATCCCCTAAATAGTTGAAAATAATACTCAGATAATCTTCCCCATCCTAAAACTTTTGTTTGCTTGTTTTTAGTATAACTTAATCATGTTCTTAAAAGTCATAGACAGCTGATGTCAAAGAGGGGATATTTATAATGCTAGTACCACCCCTGAATTGCAGACAATTTATTTTCGTACCATGTTTCTGCAATATATTGTGAACAAAGAATTTCCCAAAACAAATCTACTATTACAATACCTAGGCTCAATTAAAGTGCATTTTAACTAGTGCTCTGAATTGTGACATCAACTGAATCAACTTTCTTCACTCCCAAATGCATACCAAGTGAAGCATCTCTAAGCATCTCTAGGGAGAAAGTTGAGAGAGAACCTCACCACTACTGTACATTGGCACATTTGTAACATGTTCACATATAGCATTCATGCTACACTTGTACAAATGCAGGCTTAAACATGAAATCAGGATTGGCGCATTTTATTGTGCATAGTATATTATGGTCTGCAGAGATTTCACAGTGTTGCCTTGGGAGGGTTCCACCTTCAAAAGCTACCTAAAATACTTATAGATGAATAGCTAAAGCTCGGTCTGGGTGTGGCCAAATTTGTTACCAAAATTCTACTCCCTCTGTGTTATTTTGCTGATGGTCACAAGCACTCCTGCATGTTGTTTTCAGGAGTTATTTATCATTTATTAGATTTATTCCTCACTTTTCTTTCAAGGAACCCAAGCTGCCTTAAGTAGTCCTCTTTTTCACTTTATCTTCACAACTGCTCTGTGAGAAAGCTTAGACTTGAGAGTCAGTGCTTGCCTCAGAGTCACTCAGTGAATTGAATAGTCTAAAGCCACATTGAACCCGGAGCACCTAAATCCCGGTACAACACCAAGGCACCACATTGGTTCTCTAGATACTGGTGGCCTTCCATAAAATTAGATGGTCAACAGCAAATGTAGTGGATATCTCCATTAGGGATGATTGTCCTACCAATCATGCTGAACCAGATAATTCTTTAAAAGGGTAACTATAAAGAATGCAGTTTAAGAATGGACACAACACAGCATCAAATTACACTGCTTGGTTGTTTCTCATAAAGGGGAACTGTCTCATACTGTTCCCTAAGCTCAGTTTCCTTCTGATCTTCAGGTGGTTGTTGGGTTCGAGGAACTGAATCAGGATGAAATCCTGAATACAGTAAGCTAGCAAAAGAGCTAGCCCTGCTCAGCTGAGGTTTCCTCAACTCTAATTAAGAAATTCTTGAGGAAAGGATAAGGTTTCTTCTGCCTTCATGTTCTCTACACTTCTGTCTCCTCTGTCACCGTTTTTCTGCCAGTCTGCTTTCCTCTTTGCAGGATCATCATTCCTTGCAGGATCATTGTAGGAAGCTGCTTGGGTAACACACTGTTTTATTGACTTTCCCTTTCCCCCTTTCCAAATGTCAATCCTCACTGAAAACCTTTCCCTTTCCCTTCTGAGTAAGTGTCCTTCGACAAGTGCTCTCCACTTCTTTCTATCAAACATTCTCATGCTTTAGGCTACATTAGTCAACACCACACAAAAGGCAAACATATCTGACATTTGTCTCATCACACCCTTGGGATAACGTGAAGGAAAGAGAGTCAGGGCATGATGGATAGTTTGTGCTTCTTCATCACATTCCCAACATGTGGATCTTTCATCTTCCGACCATTGTATGACCACCATACACAGTGGGAGCACATGTCAGAGGATCCACATGTGATTTAGGGTGCCTTCTGGAGGCCTCCATGCATCCAATGCAGGGCATGAAGTGCTGCGTTAGTGGTCTCCAGACTCCTACCCCATGTGCTCTGTATTTCATCTGGAGAACCATCTTGCCTGTCTCGACGAAGTACCATGAGCAGGCAGGAAGGAGGCTGTGATGGGGCATAAACCACTAGCTCCACACTTGTCTTCTCCCTGTAGTGTTCTTGTGCCCCTTAAACTTCCTCTGTGCTGAAACATTGGAGGCTCTTACATTGGAGCTCAACATTTCAAATCTCTAATGGAAAACTCAGATAAGCATGTATTTTGAAGGATAACCAAATTTCAGGTCACATATTTGTTTGAAATGGCAAAATTAGGTAGTTTCACATTAAAATTTCTCTTCCATCCCTGCATTCAAGTACATCCGCTGTTTAAATTAGGGTAGAAACGTGAATGAGTAAAATGGTTCAAAATCTGCTATCTATCCACCTTATTGTATTTGATTTCTCGTTCATGGCCTCTTTTTTCATATGCCTTGCCAATATGATACAACTTCATGGAATCATGTTCAGTGAAAGCTTTCGGGCATGTTAAGTACATATTTTGCATAAGCTTCCAAGTTGGTAAATGTAATGTTTCAGTATCATGACTCTTTGTATGCTGCCAAGGAGCACTTTAAACTGCTTTTGCTTTCTGCTTTGTCAGTTTTATGGCCTCTGCTAGAAATTACAATTTAACTAAAGACGGAAAAGGAGACTTCCAATCTGCATTGAGGAAACCCACAGAAAGGGTAAGCAAGATAGAACCAGAGAGAGAGAGGGAGAGGGAGAGGGAGAGACAGAAAGGCTTTACAGGTCTTGGCATTGATTTTGCTTTGCCATGCATAGCAGTGAAATAACATGTTATTTTTAGTTTGATAAAAACCGCTGCATTCTCGTTGTTGATTGATTGATAACTAGCTGATATCAATACAGACATCTTCCACCCATTTCAGGTGCAAACTCTGAGTCTTTTGTCAATCCAGTTCAACCTTTAGGTCACCAAGACTTGGGTCAATTAATCAATACATATTTAACTATGCAAAATGATCACTATGCAAAACAATCATTATACAGGAACTTCCCTAATAACATCTAAGACAAATATCCTGCTAATGTGATGTCACAGAATCCCTCCTTTCAGTTCTTTCTCTCAGTAATAATGAGTTAAGACAGGAAAACACTTCATGTCATGCTATCAGAAAATGGGTTCTGGGGATGCAGTAGTTCTAAAGAAACCTTTGTCTATTAGGAAAACTTTGCAACTCTTTGTTTATTTTAACTCTCTCTTTAGAAACTCAGAATTTGAACTTTGCCAAGTGATTAAAATAAATATAAAACATTTTAAGGTCAGTAGGTTATACCTAGGCTCAGTTATCAATTCAAAGGAAGACTGCAGCAAAGGAAGACTGAAACTTGAAAGGGCAGCAATGAAAGAACTAGAAAATATAATCAAATCTAAGAATATATCACATATCAAAAGTCCATTCAGTTTAGCTGTGATTTTGTGAAACTAAAATCTGAAACTACATTCAATACTTTCTTAAAAATGGGGAAATTACAGTCAAAAAATACCGCCTTCCATTTCAGCTCAACTCTACAGGAACTAGACAAACTCATTTGAATTGCTTTCTCATAGAATACATTACTTTAGTATACGCACGGAGTTGCTCAGTTTAATGCTTCTTTAGATTTACTAAAGGATAGGCTGTTGGTTAGAATAAGTGGATAATTCTACCACCTTCATTACCTTAATTCTATCACCTTCCTCAATTTCATTCAGAGAAAGCAAGGGAGATGGGAAAGCATCCCCCACTCTATCAGAGCCTAACCATGCCACAGAAGCTCAGATTTATTGTTAAGGATAATAATATTAATGTAGTCACATGTGACATTTACTTGCCACAACACTTAGATGCCCAATTGTTCACCTACTATGAACAGGTTAAGTGAAAAGAGACCTCTGTGCATGCAGTACAAGGAGATCAGGGTACACAGCATGGACCTAGCAAATGTGTAGCGTGCTAACACCAGGTTTTTCACATGATCCACACAGACACCATTATGAAGTAATTGCTGTGCAAGCCTGTTGTGGGACATGAATAACATTTGAACCTCTCACAGGTATGTGGTGGTGCTGGGCTTAAATCACTGAGCCACTGAACTTGCTGACTAGAAAGCTGGCAGTTAGAAATCATGGGGCAAGGTGAGTCCCCATTGCTTTGTCCCAGCTGCTGCCCACACAGCAGTTTGAAAGCACGTAAAAACAGGAGTAGATAAATGGCTCCACACCTCAGTGGGGAGCTAGCAACCTGTGTGGAAGTGAGAAGGCCAGCCTCTGTTGGACCTGCAGCAGCCGTGGTGGAGATAGAGCCCAGAAGATGCCAACACTCCTGCAGACTAACACTAGCTGTTCTAGCTTGGCCCCTGTGGTACACTGTGGATAGCATGTGAGCATGAACTGAAGAGCTAGCGATCTTAGGCAGCCAAACTACTCTGCATTAGCACTGGAAACTTTCTGACCGATAGTACCAATGCCATACTAAATAAATAAATAAATAAATAAATAAATAACGGGCTTCGATCCTGCACATCTGAAAAAGTCCCATTGTACCTGAGATTTTATTTCTGATTAGCCTTCTGCTGAAAACAAACTCAATGGAACTTAGTTCTACAGAAATGTGATTAGGCTTGCATGGTAGAGGTCGTTTTGGCCAGAACATAATTTTCTCTGTCATTGTGTATCTGTGTGGAATGAGTCAATGATTTACGATCAAATTTATGATCATTCTGGCTAACATTAGTTATGGTGCCTCAATGGAACCTCCATGTTCAGAATAACTGTGGCTCACAATAGCATATACATGGTAGATTTAAGATTTTCTATGTTCCTCATCTTTAAGAGAATGAATGGAATGGTATAACTTGGTGTCCTGCAACAACAGGGGGTTGGACCTGATGGCCTTCATGGCCCCTTCCAACTATGATTCTAAGATTCTAATAAAAGGCAGAGTGATTCAACGTGGCCTCTCCAAGAGAGGAATCACTATGCATACTGAATTTTGCTGAATTTAGTGCAAACAGATAACATTTTGTTTGTCTCAGCGTTTGCTAAGATTTTGGAAGATTAACACATTTCTTCATTAACAGAAGAGCCCATGAGATTAAAACTACTGGATTGTGGGAGGAGGTGAAAGATTTGCCTATCCATAATACTTTAGAGGAGAGCATTGTTTTAAAGGAAAAGGAGGCTGACATCCTTAGATATGTAGCTGAGAAAACTATATTTTTTAAAAAGCAAGCAGGCAAGCTGGAAAGCAATTCTGTTTTACAACAGCTCAAACCAGGGTGCACCAGAAGATGCGCTGAAGACCATGAAACTTAACTCAGTGCTTAAGATTCCTCAGGCAAGTCATCCTCTATGGTGAAGTGGGCCATAAATTCCAGAAGTGCCACAACAATGCATGTACCCAGCCTGCTCTCAAAGCCTGGCATACTAATGGCAAGGAAAAGGACCTGATTTCTCTAGTGATAATGAGCAGATAAAAGCAGAACTGAACCTAATGCAACCATATTAAACCCAGGGAATGGAAATGGTACCATGGATCATTGTATTTTATTGTTAGTAACAATGGGGATGATTTTTAAGAGAATTCAACAGGTAAACAAAAGATGAAGCTATCACTGGCTGCTAGTCAGGATGACTTTGTAGTACAAACTCCACTAAACAGAGGATGTCTTTAATTACCAGTTACAATAGAACAAATGCAGAAGGGAGCTATTGTTGTGTTAACTTCCCGTAAGCATCTGGCTGGCTATGATGGGAACAGAATACTGGACTGGAGAGGTCTTGGATCTGATCCAGCAGGGTTCTTCTCAAGCTTTTTATGAAGAAAGGAATATTTTTATTATTTAATCTTTTTATTTCCCCATTATTTTAATGTTTAATAGGTTTTAATGTGGGTTTTATTATACTGAAGTATTGGAGGCTGTGCTTCATTTTATTTGTGTTGCTTTTATTTTAAAACTAACCTGAGATGCAAGTAGTTGGATGGGATATAAAAGCTTGAAATAAATAAATAAACATTATAACATTATTTTCCTTTTCACCATTTTGCTGCAAAGGTTTAGATCCTTTTGGGAAAGAAGGATATGTACCTACTTCTGGATTCCTTATTCAAAATCAAGTTCTTTGGAAAAGAGCTAGTTAAATATATCTTCTTCTCATCATTGAGTAAAGTATATCTAAATATACTAGTGACAGAAAATCTGGCTAGCATTTGCTTGGTTTTCTTTCATTCCAGGGTATTTGCAAAGCTCTCCTCCAGCACCATGTTTAACATGCATGGATTTCCTTCCTCCCTACATAGTGAGTGGAAACACAATAGTATGGCTAAGCTCGATCTTGGTCTCCAGTGAAATGTCCAGTTCCTTCATTGCTGCTCTTCTAAGGTTCGTTGCTCTAATTTTTGACTACAGTGTCAGTTTTCTGCCCTAGCTTCTTGTCCTGGTCCTGAATTTGCCTGGTTGCATAACTTGGTCACAGGGGCTGAGACACTTAAGTGCTGAGGCTCCTGAAGACTCCTCACAAGCCTTCCTAAGAAGCCTTCCTTATTCCACAGTCCTAGGTAAGCTGCCCCAACTGCTGTTGCAATCAGTCTCATTGGAGAGCTTTGTTTGATTAGCAAGTGGGGATCAGTGTTTGGTCTGCCCATGGTCAATGGGAATGCATGTTAATTGTTACCCAGGGGATGGAGAAATTGTATTTTGCGGTGAGCGAAAAATATAATGAGGGAATGGATCATGGGAATGAGTAAATTTGTTAAGGGTTAAGGATGCGGTTTGGAAGACTGAGTTCCTGTAGAGTGTGTGTTTCTGAAAGGGTGGGAGGGAGTTTTAACTCAGAGTCCAGGCTCAGGTCTGGGATGGTCTGAGCTTTAGTTTAGTATAACCCTGAAAATCTGAGTCTCTGCTAAGACCAAACTGAGGCTGGTCATTTTCAGCCTCAGTTTAGCTAGGCTGAACAGTGGCTCTAGTCAGTATAAAGCTGTGCTTTGTCCCCCCCCCCCCTTCTTTCCCTTTTTAAAGCTTGGCTTTAGTTTAAAGATAGACTTTTGTTTGTGCAGGGCTGCAGGGACTGTAAATTCTTCCTGTATTGCCACCCTGGGCTTTATTTTCAAAGTGTAAGTTTATAAAACTTTTTCTTCTGGGATTTTTTTTTTTCATTTGTTGTGATCTTGTTTTGGCTTCAGCAGATAGTCTATGTGTTTTAGATTATTACCTGGAGTAATGTGTGTGTGCATGTGTGCATGCACACATGCATGAACGACTACTGGTCCCTGATCCAGTCAAGCCAGAACTTGCTCAGGAAGCAAAAATGATTGAACTGATGCTCTTGTGCATCAGGCATATCTTGAGGCTGCAGGAGTTACTAAAGAAGACAATTGTGCTAGGCAAAGTCAAAGGCAGAAGAAGGAAAGGAAGACCAATATGAGATTCCAAAAAGGGAGCCACAGCCCTGTGCTTACAAGAGCTGAGCAGGGCTGTCAAGGACAGGGCATTTTGGATGGAATTCATTCATAGGGTCACCATAAGCCAAATGCAACTTGATGGAATGGAACAATATAATACAGAGGTCAGTAAATAGCACTTCCCTTATCCTTCATGATTGTTCACGTTTTTTGTTTGTTGATGCTTTGGCACTGGGGCTTCTCATGCTTGGACAGCTTCTTCATGTTCACCAAAGCTACCTCATAGGAATGCAGCAAGGATTAAATTGGGGCTACCAAAGTATGACCTGTGATCTTTGCAGGAAGCAAAGGAAATGCCATACAGAAGCAAATAAGTAAAATGCAACTATTGAATTGTAGGGACATCGCTTGGTTACTTTGCTCTGCAGGTTCTTGGGAACAGACACTTATTTCCTTCCATCACTTGCTACCTTAGGGGGTGTCGGTTTGTGTGTGTTGGAAATGGCAGGACTAAACCTAAAGCCACTGAAATATAATAGGACTGAAAATGGAAATATCCAAATTATATTGTATCAGGGACTTCACAAGACTGTCCTGGAATCCTTTCTGTTTATTAAAATATTGAAGGAAAACCTATTTCTTCATAAAGTGGCATGAAATAGCCTATTTGTGAAATCCTGAAAGAAAGTCAAAAAGAAAGAAAAAAGGAAAGGAAAGGAAAATCCGGACATGTGCATAACTGAAGAAAATAATAATACACTAAAACAAGCTGATGTACAATGGTACGTTACTTTCAAAATGTGTTTGTGTAAACTAGCAGGGATAGGTAGCTTCTGTCCCAGATCGTGCATGGTAAGAACTCAGTGGTAAAAGAAACTGCCCTACCAACTTGCACAGAGAATTGAACTTAGAGAGTTCTTGATTCCCCACCAACTCTAGCTTGCTTAGGAGAACTTTTCCAGCAGCTCTAAATATAATTCAAGATGAAATTGTCTACCATTAAACACTGTGTTAGAAGGGATTCTTGCCAAGTCAGTGGAGCAGCACTGAAGTAACATGGCAAGCAAGAACTTGTTTATTATTTATTTCATTTATTATTCCAACTCCCTCCATCATGGAACTCAAAACAACATAAGTTCCCAGGTGGATGGACAGTCAGGCCACCTCAGCTTCAGCACAATTAATGGGTTAGGCCAAATAAATTCTGTTGGAATTATTACTCAATTTCACTGAAGGCAATATTTTCACACATCAATTTGAAGCTCATTTCACAGTGCCGCCTCCTTTGCTTACAAGGACAGGGGTCTTCCCAAATGATAATTCCAGCTAAGAGCTTGCAGAAGACTCTTTTTATCAGCCCATATAGTGGAAATATGGCAATCCATTCATGTGAAGTATGATTGACAAAGTAAATTGGGAGGGTGGCTTGTTGTTTCTGTTTTGCAACACTGTTCCAGAACTTTCCATTTTCAGTAATGTGGTCACTCAGAAACAAAATACAACACTTCTGGAACTGTGTTGGTGAACTTATATGATAAACCCATTTGGTCAAGTAGCCTCTGAAATACCTAAAACATTCTGAAAGAATCTTCATGTATATGTTCTGGTTCAAGCTCACATAAGACAGATTATTTTTTGATTTGTCCTTTACCTTCCTGCTATAAAAAATGACACTCAGAATGGTTAACTATTGGCCAAATGATTCAGGAACAATAATAGGGCATGAAGAAAACCCAAAACTCCGAAGGCCAACAAAAATACCACACACTTATGCACACACACCAAACATGCAAAGAAATAGAAAGGAAGAGAATATACTTCTGCTGCAAGTTAATCTGAAAGCATTTTAATAAACTTATCCACCTCTCCAAAACTGATGGATCAGATTTCCCACCTGCAATGGGAGGAACTTTTTCTTTCAGCCTTATAGTGGATCCATAAATAATGAATGCACTAGAGTAAATACCATTCACTTCCCACAGCTAAACAATAGTCCATGGTAAAGATGGGACTCATACTGAGAATCCCAAATGGACAGGTTCCTATTTCATATTCAACAGTCCAACTGCTTATGTGCACACACTGCTGCTAGCAATGCAAAATTTGGGTGAATGAACAATGTATTGGTTTTGGGAAAAATCATAATCACAATCTATTTACTATGTTAAGGCTAGCTCAAGAAGAGATCCGTTCCTAAAACATTCTTTTGGCAGCAAAAATTAGCATCCATCTGGATGGGTGGCTTAGATAGCCTTAAAATGTTGATAAATGCCCTTCATCCCCATGAATTCCAACTGTAGATTAACCATGCGACAACTGCTCTCTTCTTTAATTCGTTGAGAGTCACCTTAGAAAATAGGTTTATTGAGCTAAATCATTTCAATATACATTTAGGAAAAGGTTTCCTTTAATGGGAAGCAAGATTAAAAATGCCTGATGAGTTTGGAGACCAACTGGCTTGCAGGCGGTTTGGACTGTGAAAAGCCTTGCCATACTATGAGATGCCAAAAACATTCGTATTTATGGAAAGTAAAATTTGTTCAGCCATTTATTGCCAGCAATTTGTAGCATCACAGGTGTTGACTGGGGGTTTGAAAACACTGTCTGTAGAATTGCTGTTTTGCTCATCTCTGAGTAGAAGGGGAATAAACTAGGTTTGTTGGAATCAGTTCTACTGGTGACAGTGTATGCAAACTTCTTTATTGGACAAAACTGTTCTTCATTGGACTGAAAGTAAGGTAGGCTTGTTTTTGTGAGTGAGCCATTTCACTATATATGCCAATGTGGTTCTCTCTCTCTGAATTGTATTTGCTTATGGCAATGTTTATGTGTATACACAAACTTTTAGTCGTCTAAAAATTACCCGTGGTAGTCAATGGAAAACACAAGCCTTGGATTTCTGAAAATTTATTCATATTTGTAACCAGGTCAAATCAGACAGCTCTGAATTAGTCTAACAAAATTGGGCCTTTTTGCAAAGCACCAAATCAGAATTTGAGTGGAATCTTTCAGTCAGTACACAACTCTAATATATTCATAACACACACCCCTGCCCCATAATGTTATGTTTTCAGAAGAGGGAACTACTGCGAAAATTTTGTGATCTTAATTGCAGGTTCTTCCTAGAATCTATCCAAAATAACCAGTCCCTCAATTGTCTCTTATCCATGGCAAAGATAGCATTAGAATCGGAAATCTAGAGGCTACATGCCAAATCAGGGATGGGGACTTCCAGGAATTGTCTCTGATAATGGAATAACGAGCAAGTGAAACAAATTGGGTGACCAGTCTTGCAAGTATCACTAGTTTACCAAGTGGCTGTTTGTTGTACATTAGCCTTTGTACAGAACTGTTTGGAGATCTGAAGGACAGAAAGGCTAAAGAGCAGGAAGAAAGGTTAAGTCAGATAAGTAAAAGTCCATATTTCATGGAATTACTGATTTACTTATCACATTTCCTTGTGGTTTGACAGGCATCCGAGTGATTAGGTTAACTCCTTCAAATAGATTTATAGGCTCCAGAGAATTTTTATTCAACTTACCCTTGGGGGAAAGTCTTGGCATAATGTCTTTATTGCTGGCAGTTGTGATTTTTTAAAGGTCTCAAGGAATAATGAGGAGCAGAAAGCAGTGTCAAAGGCATTAGGATACATTCAGGGTTCCAGTAGCAAATATTTACAGCTGCAGAAGCATTTAAATATGTGATCCATTACCTTCTTCCCTCCCAGAATCCTCTGTCTCCAAAGCTAAATGCAAGTTTTTTGCATTGCTTCTGTTTAGAATTATCAGTCAACTTTGTATCAACTATGCATATTACTGAGCCAAGCAAAAATAGCAACAAAAATGCAAGAGGATCCTAAATTGATGTTTATTTTCCAAAATGATATTTGAAAAGGTCCACATATAGGAAATGATGATGGAGCCATGATGTAAGCTCTTCATATAGGAAACAAACTGTCAAAGGACCAGTGATTGTATGCAATCCTTGAACAGATTTTGAGGGACTGACTTGGCTTATTCATTTCATTTTTATGCCATCCTGTAGGTGAACAGAATTAACATCAATTCATGCAGTGCAGGATAATACAACACAAAATGCAATGAAATTGTGTAACAGTTCAATATGAAGTTTAAAATCTAATTAGAATTAGAACAACTAGAGGGAAACATGACAAAACTGAGACTGTCAGACATTGGACGTATCCTGAGAAGGCAAGACTCTCATGAAGAAGAAAATCATGGAGAAGACAATCATGCTAGGGAAATCCAAAGGCAGAAGGAGAAAAGGAAGACCAAATAAGGGATACATTGGCTCCATCAGGGGAACCACAGACTTGAATTTAGAACAGCTAAACAGGAATGTCATGGATGACATTTTGGAGGGCTTTCCTTCATAGGATCATTATAAATCAGGGACAACTTGACAGCAAATACCAGCAGCATAAGTTCAACACCACTAGACCAGTTGGAAAAAAAGAACAAACAGTTGGCATATGAGGGGAGGGAACTATGTCATTAATTGCCTTGGCACAGAGAGCAGTCTTACCCTGGTGCCCAAAGGGTAACAGAGTTGATGCCAGGTGTGCCTCAGTGGGGCCAGCCCTGCCCAGTACCTCTTTCTGCCCTTTCATGCCCCAAACCTCTTGTTTGCTCTTCCTATCTCCCTTCCTGCTCTGCTCTTTCCCTGGTTATCTTAACCACATTTCTCCTGGGACAAGGACCTTTCTTGGTGTCTTCTGTAATAAAAATAAATGTGCCATTTTGTTCCACTGCGTTAGGCAATATGCGCAATATCCCTAGAGAGTGATGAGCAGACTGCAAGATACAATCCATGCCCTTCCACTCAACCTATCAATATTTAAGGATCCCTGAAAATAGATACACTTGATACAAGTTTCCTTTTGAAGAAGGTTTTCACTTAGGTTCTTATTTCTGAATTTCCCAAACTGATAAATTGCACATCACATGTAGAAAGAACAAATGGTAATGATGGTTCTTCCCAAATTTGACTTCTCTTCCAATCTTTCCCTGCCTTTCTCAGTTCTGACAGCTATATATCTGCAATTGTGATATTTTTTTAACCTGGCAATCCAATCCATAGCCTGCAGTGCTTGCAAACCACTGGGCATGTGCTGTTAATATGTTTTCTTGGTTCGCAAGGATAGCTCAGCTGAAGTGCCTCAATACTATATAAAAACATGCAATAGGGAATGTATCAAAAATACACTGCAGCCCTTTTCTTCCATTTCAGACAGGAAAGGATCTGTCGTGTTATGGGAATGTGAAATAGTGAAGTGTAACATCTTTCCAGTTTGATGCAAAGCGATTGACTGATAGCTAACATTCAGACAATTGGCTGTTATTAAACCCAAGTACTCCAAAGCCCCAGCTGTGCTTAATGTGCCCTGGTGTGTAAGAACTGAACAATAATTCCATTGTAGGACAGGCCTGCATGAAAAATATTCAGGGTTAACTGCAGGGTTGGGACTCTGGAGAAATGGGATAGGGGACTTGGGCCTGAAAAAGACAAACACAAAAATAATAATGTCACATATTGATCTATTATCTTTAGGAGTTTTGAAAATTGAGAAGGTGAAGACTTGTTTAGTTCTTGCCTGGTATATTCTGTTAAAAACTATCACATGTACTGCTATTGTCACTATCACAAAGTGATTTGGGATGAGGGGGAATGGTAACCAAATTCGTCCACAGTTATTAGAGAAAACAATTCACCCATCTCCTTTCCTCTAAATTGAGAATGGTTATCTATCCCTTCTCTTTGGAATAATCAAATACTTTGTTCCCCAAAGTTACATTTCATTTACTTAAAAAGTTGATGCATTGTTTATTGTTGTTGTTATATTATTATATTATCCATTATTAATAATAATATTAATATTAATTTGAAAGAATAGTCAAAGGTAAACCTGAGTACATTCAGTAGCCCTCTCTCCACTGGCACCCATCACAGTTGATTTAGAATGTTGAAAAGGGAAAAACTGATTTTGACCTCCTATTAGGGTGGCTGAGAAAGAGAACAGTAAAGTGTCACAGTTCAGTGAATTGCTCTTAGGTAGTTAATCTGATAGGAAATCATATGAACCCACTCCCCAAAAAAATATCTGCTGGAAAGCTGGCATACAAGGAGAATCCCCATCACAAAATTTTTCAAAAGGGACACCCTCCCATTTGAACTATTGCAATGCACTTTATGTGGGGCTGCCCTTGAAAATGCTCCAGACATTGCAATTGGTTGAAAAGAGAGTTGCCAAGTTATAGACTGGAGCCAGTAGTCATGAGCACAAAACACTGGTCTTTCAACAGTTACACTGGCTACTGATTGAAGTCCGAGGCCAATTTAAGGTGTTGATGATAACATATAAAGCCCTACATGGTTTAGGTCCTGGATATCGAAAGGAATGGCTCCTCCTGTATGAGTCTGCCTGTGAAGGTCCTTCTCTAAAAGCCCTCCTTGAAAGAGGTAAGGAGGGGGCTTAGGCGTAGAAGGGCCTTTTCTGCTATAGCTCCCCAATTATAAAATTCACTTTCCAGAATTTCTGCACCAGGCCAAAACCTTTTAATTTACCCATTTTTAATTGTATGGTAATATATATATTAGTAACTGTGTTTTTAATGTAAGTACTGGCAGTTTAGGTTTTTAATTGCTTTGATGATTTAACTTTTTGTAAATGGTCTTGAGATTCCCCAGCAATATAAGACAGTATAGAAAATTTGAAAATAAAAATAAATAAAGGACCCCCTATCAAAGAGCCAACTAAACAGAGCTTGATTAAAGCTGGAGGATTTCTTGAGTGTTACTGATCTACTGGTTAGAGCAGCAAAGTTGAATTAGGCACTGGGTCATAAAGACAGGAATTGCAGGAGGAAATTCAACTGGGGAATAGGGTAGTCCCATCTCTATATTAACTGTTGGGAATGAGGCAGGTTGGTGTCTGGAAGGGTTTCCAGAACCCTGCAATCATCTCTGCATATCCTATTCTCCGTACTGTCCACATGGTTTATCTTCTTTGGAAGAATAAAAATTGCACTTGCATTCTCCATCTCCTTAGGGAAGATGTGGTCTGAAGGCATCTAAGAACCTTAGAAAACACTTTATCTGCCTTTTGGTGCTTGGTTGAAAGCTGCATAACCTTAGCTTGGAGGTATATGTGTAAACTGCAGTAGCTCTTGTTGTTGTGACTTCTAATTTTCAATGATTCTTTACACAACTTCCAAATTTAACTAGAAGCATGGAAAAGCCTGTCTCATCCAACATGTTACTTATTCAGAGACATGCAGCATCCCCAAAGAAGCACCACAGAAGGCAATGTCTTTGTATAATGGCTACAGATGATTAGCCAAGAGAACAAGCTATTATTAACCAGAACAAGGATATTGCTGGCTTTACCAGAATGCATGCCCTGGGGCCACATTCTCCACCTCGGGTTGCAAGTCTCAATATGGATGTTTCTGATAGTCTTCCAATCTAAATCCCTGATTAGTCTTCAACATTCTGAACTTGGGGATCTGTCCACAGTGCAGTAAGTGCACATGCTTTAGGATCTGATTGCTTCGATCCCTTGTATTTCCAGTTAAAAGGTTCTCAGGTAGCCAGTAATGGGAAAGGCTTCTTCCTGAGACCTTGGAGACTCGCTGCGATAATAGACCACATTGAGCAAGACGGACCAATAGTCTGGATTAATGGCTGCCTTATTTCCTAAATGCATTGGGAATGCTCCATACAGGTGATACTTATAGAGAGCTCCTTTGATGATGTTAACCAGCCAGCTAAGGTCCCCCCCAAACCCCCAGAATGGTCAATTGCATCCTACTCTCCTTTCCACTTCCTCCCCTCTAGGAATTATATTCCCACTGACTACTCCGAGATTTCTATGGGCTTCCCCTTCTTTTTAGTTCCTCCTCTCCAGTTGTTTGATAAGCTTGCAAAGTCTGGGATTACCCTGCTGTTTCTATTTGTGTGTGGATAGTTCATTTATTTACTTGCTGATTTATTTATGATATTTTTCTGCAGCTGTGCATTCATGCAGAATCTGGAGTGGTGAACAGTACGAAGGTGAAGGAAGTAATGGATGAAGGATGCACTTGGTGAAGTGAGTTTGCTATCTTGCAAGTAGATGGTGTTTCGACTGTAGAAAAATAGGCATCTGAAAGAGAGAGAATGAGAGAGAGAGAGAGAGAGAGAGAGAGAGAGAGAGAGAGAGAGAGAGAGAATAATTGTTCATAATAATATGAACATGCATAACTGCAGCAGCATTGCTTAGTTTTAGCTCTAAATTTCTGTTAATGCCTGCAATGGATAAGGACATGCACAAAGATAAACCACTACATTAAAAAGAGAGAAATTTTGATATGTGTCCTGCACTGTGTTTTATCAAGGTCTGGGAATGTACATGTGTAGATCAATGAAATTTCATACAAAATGAATCTTGGCGCAATTGTACTATGATAACAGACACATTGCATATATATTCTGTCACCTGAAATTCATCTTAAACTAGAATTCTGAGAGAAATAGAACACACCAAGCAAAGCTGAAGGGCAAACAGATGCATGCTCCTAGAATGCAGAAAACAACTGACCAATGCATAATCATATCACAAGTTTCTATATTAATAGAAAAAAATCCAGATGCAAGATTGTTGTTAATGGAGGCAAGCAACTGCGTGATTATCATGCCATCTAATCCCCACCTTTGAGTAGAAAGTTCTGTCATTCAGCCCTGGCCTGTGTGAACAGCTCTCCTTTGTTTAACTAGTGAATGGTACTAACATCAGTGATTTTTTTCCAAGTAATTCTCCCAGGTGAATGAGCCGCATTTGCCAGGTGTAGATGAATTGCGGAATAAAATCTGTGCATGTAAATATATCTATGAAAGCACCACTAGCTAAGATTTATTATTATCTAATGTGCAAATTTTAGAATCCCTATTGCTTTATTCATGTTGGATCCTTCAGGACAAAATCACCTGCCTGCGCAGAAGAAAATATCAGGTACACAGCACTGCTCTCCCTTAGTCGATGCCATCATTTTTCACTGAAACAATGCACAACTCTCCTACCTCTAACAAGCTATAATTTAGGACACAGAGCCTGTTTTCAACCTAATACCCAGAACTCTGCCCCTTCAATTATTTAGTCCTCTGGCAGACAGTTTCATTAACCCCCTCCTGTGCTATAATTTGCTCTGTCACATCTGTGTGTGTGCGCAGGGGGCAAGCATTGTAATTCCAGCTGCTCCACAAAGTGACCACAATAAACTGAATTAAAAAATGGGCTTTTGGTAGGCAATCAAACTCCACCAGGAGGTGAACTATGGACCTTTTCTGCCCTCAGGCTTGCCTGGTAGGTAGTAGAGTCAGGGAGAAAAGAGCAGGGAAGAATGTTCTCCATTTGTGGGCTTTCAAGTTGAACAGAGAGGCAAATTAATTGCCAAATGTCACTGCAGTAAGGAACAGTTCTGTGCCTACGGCAGTTGTAGGACATTAGAGACCTCCTGGTCACCTTGTGCAAACTGAGCCCTTGACGTGTATAGATAAGTTGAGTGTTTAAGCTAAACTGTTGAGTATATATGATTTAATGAGGTCAATGTTGCATAAATATAATTAATCACAAATAGGAGTTGAAACATGCATTTATTTTGTGTGTTTAACGGAGCTTGCACCATGTTACAATCACTGTTTTAACACAATTGCTTGCTATTTGGAAATAAAAGCAATATCTATTTTATTTCAAGGATTTTTGCATTCCCAAACATGCCTCTAGCAGTTGCTGGGTTGCAGCCACTAAGTCTGCCCAGAATTTGTCTTCTTTGGAAGCTTATCAGGGAACAAGGAGACATTAGAGGAAAGAGAAGTTGTCTTGCTACAGACCTTCTCTGTCAATGTGAGGATATAGGAGTGTTCATCATATACTCCAAAGCAGTCTCCATCTACACTGTCCCATGGGGAGGACAAAGAGTTTCTTCCATAAACCAAGCATGTGGTCTCTCAACATTGCTGGGGACCTCCATTCCATCATAGCAGCTCAGAGATTCTTTCTCATACAGTGAATTAAGTGTTCCCTGAATTTAAGTCCATATGTGCCCAGTGGTGTAGTGCACCCAAAGTTCTCAGAGGTGCCCCACCAACCTTCCTGGAAGAGTAGGGAAGCTATTTTTCTGCCACTCCCTGTTTTGCTGGCGCTTCCTTCAATCCTCATTGTTCACAGCAACGATACCTGATTGTGAGCGAAGCTTGTTGTAATGCAAAGTATGGTGCTAATGGCCAGTGTAGACCTAACAGCTGGGTGACTTTGGGCCAGTCACAGACTCTCAGCCCAACCTACCTCACAGGGTTGTTGTTGTGGGGATAAGATGGAGGAGGAGAATGATGTAAGCTGCCTTGAGTCCTTTGTAGGAAAAAGGCAGGATATAAATCGAATAAATAAATAAATAAATAAAGCACTTAGCCCAGGAGAAAAATTTAAACTAATAAAACTGGTATGTTGATAGGAACAACAGAACTGCCGGTCTTTTCAGCCTCCCTGTGACAGCATGTGAACGGAGACGACCATGATGAGTGTCTGCACTTGAAAACATGGCAATTCATCACAGTGAGCAGCCCACCTGGAAAGCTGTGTAATTGCATGTGTTGGGGAAGAGGTGGACAGAGAGTGAGAAAAATGACATTCAGCCATTATTCACCCCAAGCAGCATTACAGATTCAAGGTCAAGGCAAGGTCCTATCTTCAGCCCCATCCTGAAGTTGCATGGTTCCTACAGGTCCCCCATGAGCTGAACTATTGCTTCCAATGCAGGGAACCTTTGTATTAGCTGAAGCATTGCACCTACAAAAATGTTAACCTATGGCAAATCAGGGTTCTGAATTTCTCAGGGAGCATCCATGGATAGAAAGGTGTCCCCACTAAAGAAGAAATTCCTCCACCTATGAGAGGTTGGATGAAGCAATATGATCTTGGGGGCAGTGTTAAATGCAGACTTGCCACACCTTTGATGCTGATCAGGATGAGGGAGAGACTGATATTTCATCATGAATTTATTATGGCTTGATGTTTGAGAACCATGAAACAAGAGTCATGGCAATGAACCAAAGAAGCCTTGGTTGCAATTTCATGACACAGTAACTACAGGCAACATTATGGATTTCCATACAATTCTCACAGGAAGTCTGGCCTTCAAGGAACTGCTGTGCAAAAAGGACCCTGGAAGCATAATGTTTATATGGAAAAACATGATCCAGCCTTTGGCTTGTGTCAATCAACACAATAGACATGGTGTTTAAACCAATTCAAGGGACAAGGAAACCTCACAAATCGCTCTCTGATACATTCCTCTCCTATGCCAGTGGGTCCCTTGTCTGTGGAGTTGGCAGTCAATGCAGGAAGACAGTATTTTCAATTTCCCACAGTGCCCTGAAGTGATACTATGACAGACATTCTGGGAAATTTACCATGGCAGCTCTTGGCTCTCTGCTGCTCTGTACAGAGGACTCGGTGTAGACAAACTTGATGGTAGATCCTGCCAGAATACTGGGCTGTGATATCCCTGATCCAGATTCATTTGACATGGCACTAAACACCATTAACTCTCAGAAAATGACAGAAACTTTCCACATGTAAAGGTAGAAAGGGAAAGGAGACAAAGAACAATGCCTGAGTTCCACTCATGTAGCAGAAGGCCATCTTTCCTCATGGTTCAGAACACTGAAGTTAGAAAGCAGGAGACTGGACTAATTCATAAAGAATAAAGCTGTTAATGGCTCCCAGTAATTGATACTACAGGTGGTCCTTTGGTGTGATCCAGCAGAACTCTTTTTACGTACAAATTGTGTGCAACTTATGGGCTCATGTGCAACAAACACTTGTGCTAAGTATGTACATATGAGTGACTATGTACATGTATGTAATCAAACTGCTCCATGGCAGGTCCATAGTTACAGTGCTTTCTGGCCTGCCTGCTGTAGACAGTTGAGGGCCTTTAATTTCATCATTCAGCTAGTGCCAGACCAGAATATTTTTGTTTCCCAAAACAGAGCAACCTGTTGAAACTCACAAATACATACACACACTGCAAGTCAAGTACCAAAGCACAGAACAATTATTTTGGTACTTGAGCTGGGCTAACATATTACATACACGCGCTTACATATCATAATACCCCACAAGTGTCTCCTTGGAAGGAGTTGAACAAGAAGAGGAAGAGGAGGAGGAGGGAATGTATTAATAGTCTATTGAATTATCCTTTCCCAGAATCAACTGCATGTGGTAAACATCTCATTCTTCCTAATGGTAGGGCCAGCCACATTTCTATTATAATTAGAGGCCAGAAATTCTCCAGGACAAGCTCCATGTATTCTGTCGATTCTCTAGATGGGCTTTAAATATTCAAAATAGTCCCACTAAAATCAATAGACCTTCCCACTAGGATCTCCATGTATGAATGTAGCTGAAGCAAGTCATTCCTTACTTAATTGCAGAGGAACAATAAAGATAATAAAGTGAGCAATGAAATTCCCACATGTTGAAAGAGGGATCTACTTAACCGCAGCTTTAAATATGTTAAAGATGCATGATCATTGCTCCTGCAAAAGGCTTTAAAACATAAATTACATTAGAAATTCTGTAACTTTTGTAGGGAACAAAAACTTATTTGTTGGGGGATTAGGAAACATTGACTATGCAGGCAGCATTTTGCAACAACAAAATATGCATTGATATAAATCACTTTTATCTTAATTTTATTGATTATAATAGTGAAATATGTTCCCCAAGAATATGAGCATGGAACAGATGTTGAAGACTTAATTTTTAGTATTATTGTATTCCATTAAAATCTATTCTTTTGGCAATTCTGCATTGTAACAGGAGTTTAGTGCACTGGGAATTGTTTTATTAACCACAAAGATCTATTATAAAAAAAGTTCAAACTTTCTGGAGAGAAATACAAGGTCTCCATGGAGACCACATACTTTCCAAAAACTCTAATGCTTGTCTATTTCAACAAGAAGGCTTGGCTGACTTCATTATGTCTTTTGTTTCTGTTTGCTTGAGCGTATTCCATTTTTAATTGGAAACTCATTATGTAACAAGATGAGACCTGAACTTGTTTTTAATTTCCTGCGTGTTTTGTCATCTTAATTTGGGTTACCTGGCATCATGCTACAATAGATGAGCAGGAGTAGAAATGAACACAACATGGCATAATGTTGGAAAGAGGAGGAATGCATCCATATTAAAGGTTCTCTCCTGCTTAGTCTTAATGCTAATCCCATTCAATGACTCTACTCTATGTATGGCTAGCAGTAGACACAGCCCTTACACAACAATACAGAGAGTGCCTGCATTCACACATAGTAGCAAGTCAGTGCAGGAATGGTTCGCTGTTTGGATACTATGCACCCCGCAGTGAATCAATGGTTCTAAGGTTTCTGCACCTGACCACTGCTTTCTATTAGGTGTGAATTCATTTGCAATCATCTCCTGTACTTTCCCCCTTTCTGACAGGGAGTTCTGTAGCGAGAGCAGCTCTGGTGGCCATGGCCAGCCTAGCCACCATTTTCTGCTTCTCTGTACTGCCTGGCAACTAGTGAGTTGTTGGCAGCAGGATGCTGATTGGCTGTCTTTGCACTCTCTGTCTTCCGCCTGGTGAGCACTCTGATGCTCAGCCGCCCCATGTTTGTCATGATGCCTCACTGCTCCATCTTGCCACCATGCCCACAGCTGTGCCTGCCTGCCACCCCCTCACCTTGCCACCTTGCCATCTTGCTGTTGTCTCCCCTTCCCTCACCAGCCAGGTGCACCAGTGGGCCTCTCAGTGAGGCAAACAGGTTCTGGAGTCTCTCCTTAGGCTGTTGTGCTAAAAGAGTCACTGTATACTATTAATTAACTGTTTACTATTATTTTGTCTTTTTATTTATTTACTTATTTATTAAAACATGTTTATGCCGCCCCATTCGCCGAAGCCTCTTCTTCTTTCTTTCTACTTATTGTTCAAAATGTTCTTTATTAGTTTCTTGGTTCTTTACTCCCACCACACACACACTTTGTTGAGGTCTACAAATGATTGCTAGTATTTATTTCATTTCTTTATTTCTATATTGCTTAACAAAAGAGTATCACAAAGTGGTGTGCAATATAAAGATGACAATGATGGAACAAAACATCTAAAAGTGACAAACAACCATTTCAATAAATGCATATCTTAAAAAGTAACCACCAGAATACTCACCTGGCAAATCATCATCACCATTATCATTTCTCAAAAGTTGCATAAATCCATGTTTGTGGGGTGGGTGGAGAACATGAAAAATTTCACAGTCATTAATTTTGCAGCTCAGCATGGTAAGGGTCATGGTAAGGCTACATTCGCCAGTCTTTAGCCCAACATACCCACCCTCACATTTTCAGCAATGTTGGTTCAACAGAGAATTCTATCCTCATTCAAGCTGAAGGCCATTTAAACCTCCATCTTTCACATAAGAAGGCAGGAACTGGCCTTCTCTTTCCCTTGTGAATGGTTCTGTTTCCCTTATATGCATTGATATAACCCACTGGAGCATAAAACCTACCTGACAGGGCCATGGTGTCTGATGTCAGAAGATCAGCTCTGGCCAGCTCTGTTTCATTCCCAAATACGTTTATTTGAAATTGTGGGTTTAGGGTTATTGTAAGCTTGATTATGCATTTAATTGTACACTGGAGTCTGTGTGTGGCAAGTTAGAAGTGCATTAAAAGATTATTATATGAAGTGCTTCTGAAACCCTGACCTCATGATCTGACCTGCAGGCATTTCCAATACTTTGCAGGTGCATTAATAATTTCTGCTGCATGAGGCGTTGATTTTTGTTCACCAGCCCAAGAGAAGAAATGACAATCAGAGAAGTGGCCTAACTGATCAAGTGAAAGAGCGCTGCCTTATAATGCTCCCATTAAGGATCATGAAACACCCATTACCTTTCTCTGAAGAAAGGATCACTTCAACACAGAAGGACAACAAGAAGGCGCATGTCAGATGTTGTTAGAAAGGTGCTGAAACTCCTGAGTTATTTAGTCTTTGCCCAGCCTAAGTTAGCCCAGATTTGGGGACACTTTTCAAAGAATGTCAACTCTGCTTCTAACCTTTCAAAGGCCTTTTGCCTTCCCCAATACACACTTTTTTTAAAAAAAAGGGCAGGTGGAGGAACCCTTGAGCTTGACTTTTCAGGGTTCCCCCAATGGGTCACAGCTGCTTTCCCTTTCCTCCATCCTCCAGTCAGTGATTTTTCAGCTTTTGTGCAATCTTTAAGACTGAACTGCTTTCCAGTGAGAGCTTCAGGGCACAATCCTATGGATGCTTAGATAGGGGAAAAAAGGCTGCAACTCCAAGCATGCCCCACCTAGCCATGCTGGTGAAGGCATGCTGGAGAATGTCTGGTTTTTAGTGTCTAAACATGCATAGAATTGCCCACTTGAACTTTAGTATCCTATAGATACCCCAAGATGGTGGGGGTATTTCAGCCCTACCACTTGTGCAGCTACCACTGGGAGGAGGTCCTTGAGACTTTCTCTAAAATAAAATCCTTCCCTTGGGCTGAAACAGCAGAGACATTCTGCAGGTAGAGCAATAAGGCAACTTCCACAAGGCTGCAGCCATCACAGTTTTCTTTTCACACTGGCCATGTGTCTGGTACAAGACAGTCCCCTCTTTGAAGATCTGCTCCATTAGAAAGTCTGCCTAGCCCAAGCAGGGTTTCAAAGCAAGGAGCATATAGAGGGAGTCTGGGGCCCTTGAAACTGTGCAGAATCTGTGAATGCCTGGATAGCAGATTTGTACTGCAACACAGCCTATGCATTTCCTTCTAAATTGTAGGGACTATATGTCTCCTTCACGTGTGTTTGTGTGTGTGTGCATGTGCACGCACATGAATGCATATATGTGTGTTGAGATAAATAGAAATGTTACACAGTGCTGTGTCTTATGTTTGGGTTTGATGACACCATCTCTTTTCTTTGTCTGTTTTGGGTGATGAGTAAATGCAACCCCTCCTGTTCAGTTTTAAATGCATGTTGTGAGATCTCAGGCAGCAGTTTTTAAGATGTTGACAAAGCATCAAAAGAAGATGATGCTACCAGTATAGTAAATGGGAGCAACTCCTTGAACCGGGATAAACCAGTTTGTCACCCTTGTGCCCTTGGAAAATAATGGAAATACCTCTGTCCCCATTCATCACCTATGAAGGGGCTGGCATATTTGGAAGGGCATTTTATCTTCAGCCTTCTTGACACATATTTATCTATTCTCTTGCAAGGGGCTGCATAGTGGCTATGAGCTGAGTGATCCTGGGTTCAACATTTTATTTATTTATTTATATATGTAAAGTTTTTCTACACCATACAACTACTAAAGTCTTGGGACAGTCTTACAATAAAAACAGAATAAAATGAAATGAAGCACAGCATCCAAATAATTACAGTAAAATAAAACCCACATTAAAACCTAGCCAAACCTTAAAATAATGTGAAAAGAAAATAAGTTGTAGCCTGGGACCAAAAGGAATCAAAGTGTTGGAGGTAGGCAAACCACTCTGGGGAGCGCATTTCATAACCAGGCAGCACCGCAGAAAAGGCTGTTTGCTGGGTAGCTGCCTTCCTAATCTTCTTCAAGGAGGACTCCTGAAGCAGGACCTCTGCCCCAGATCTTAAGGGATGGGTAGCAAATAAGGAAGGATATCAGAGATCAGATTCAGATCACATGAAATGATGAAGCAGTATGAGGCCAGAATTTGACTGTTGGCAGTTGAAAAGTGGCAGTAGAAAGGAGGAGGAGGAGGAAGATTTTAGAGACAGTGGCTGTGTGTCTCTGTTTCAACAATGACATAAAAATACCTTATGGGACGTTATGGCAGTATAAGGTTTATTGAGGCCAAACTTCTACAGTCTACAATGCAAAACTGAGACCTCTGCTCTTGAGTGTTTTCCAAATGAATAAGAGCAGACTTTGGTGATTAGTTATAGCAATTTTAAACTTGAGTTCTTTGGATAGGTCATTTGGTGAGAGCATCAGAGAGAGTGTCTTTGGCAGAGATCCTACACTTTTGGAATCAGCTTCCATGAGAAGTTTCTCAGAACCTTACTTTGCAGGTCTTTAGAAAGGGTCTGAAAATCTACCTTTTCCTGCTGACCTGCCCACATTTGGTGGGCTGAAGTTTTTATTGGCAAATTCTCTTTTGTTAGATTTGACTGAACATGTATCATTTTTATTGCTCTGTTTTATTTTTGTCCTTTTCCTCTGGGTACAAGATCTTGAGAGGTGACACCCGTAAAGGCATGTCATATTATTAAAGAATTATTACTTTTAGGATTTTCAGTCATTCCAACAAGCCATTTCACCTTAAAAATAGAAAAACCCCAGAATAGTATAGATCCTGAGAGAGATTTTCTACCTGAGTAAAGTTTTAACTTATTCCAGAGTCTTCAAAAATCTTCATGTCAGCAGAAGCAGTATTAATGAAACATGAAGAGTCAACATTAATTAGTGGTAATGGAAAATTAAAACTTGATTATAATTACCATGAATCTGTGACACTCTGCCCTCACTAGAAATATATAAGGAAACTAATTAATTAGTGTTGTGTTACATTACTTTTACAATAGTTTCATTAAACATAAAAGTCTAAAGAAATAGTAAGGATGGCATTAATCCTTTATAATTTAGAGGAGGAAATGTTGTAGATGCATTCACTTCATTCTTTTATTGGTTTCTTGGCTAGCAAAATCCTGGGCCACATGTTTCATTATCATATTCATATCTTGTTAGTCTTCCAAAGCACTGGTAGGTGTTTGTTAGAGGGAACTTCCAGAAAGCAGTGTGTAGCTATCAACTGAACTGAATTCCTTAATCTAGGTATGTTGCACCTCAGGCCCATGCTCAAACACTGCCTCCTTTGAGTCTGGTCAACCTGTTTTCTGATATGATGATGCCTACTTTTCTCCAACCACTGATAATGTTTTGCTTCTTCATGTCACAGTGGTCTGAGGAACCTCTCATAGAAGCTGATTCCAAAAGGCCATCTTCTTCAGACTACCCACTAATAGAATGAAAATTGAGACCTCTCTAACCCTGAATTTTGTCCTTGGACTGAAACAGGTTTGACACACAGTAATAGAGACCAAGAGGGCCAGATCTTGGTGGCAGACACTTCCTCTTGCTTCTAGGTATTTAAAGCAGCCTCTGTCAGACTGAGAACCCAAAGATATTTGGGACCCTGCCCACTGGCTTTTCTAGCTGTGGCTGATGAGAACTTCAATCTAATGCATCTGGTGAGAGATAAAATGTCACCTCTCCTGATGATAAAGACTGAAGAGTTTTAAAATAGTTTAGCAATTCCTGAACTCTTTGCTTTTTGAAAATGTTCAGGGTTATTTGGAGATGATGAAGCAGGTAACTTGTTTTTCAGTATCCAAAAAGGATATAACTAAAACTCTACTTGCATTACTGCTTGAATTACTGCAATCCTGCAAATTCACCATAGATATTTTAACATTCCCATTCCAAATCAGACTATTTTTGCACTCACCAGGGACACATTTCAATTGCATTAAATTACTTACAATTAACCAAACAGCTCTAATAGTTGAAAACAAACAAACAAACAAACCTTCCCCAGGGTGGTATCAAGTATATCTCTCTTTGAACATCATCAGACCACATTCTCTAACTCACCAAACATTCTAAGGTATCCTGGGATTTATCCAAGTGAGTCATTCCTAGAATGCCCTGCTGCTGATGCCCAGCTTGAAGAAGTGGGTACTTTTGGGCTTGCCATGGGAGCAAAATATACTGCTGCTTTTGCTAAATTGAAGACTCCAAGTACTGTGACAAATAGCTCAGGATAATATACCAAGTCTGTACTTATCCTCCTATTAATACTTTTAAACAGCCTAGGCTGAAAAATGGATTCGCTTCCCTAAGCAAGATGTTGCCCCTTTCCCTTTCCCTGATCTCACCTGCTTAACAGCCCATCAGGTCCAACCATGTGCCCAATACAGCACTTTACAGGCTAGACCAATGCACTGCCCAGTGGTTTAGGGCATGGTTGACAGACCAAAAGCAGAAAGTAACTATTAGTGGGGAATCATTGGGATGGTGGTCAGTGACAAGCAGGGCCTCCCAGGTTGAAGAAATGTGGACTATAACAGCAGCAGCAACATGATGTCAAACATCCCTAATGCAGATTCTCCCTTCATGCCGCAAAGTAAATATAACTGCACTGAGCAATCTTCTTCCTCTAATGATAGTGTGTTCTTGTATGGGGTTGCCCTTCTGAGAACCAGACTGATGGCCTGAGGGGTCATAGATGTTATCTCCACCAGTGAGCCCCACTGGGTCCTGGCAACTCTGAGCAGCCAATGCCAAGTCTGGTTTCAAGCAAGCCATTGCAGCCAACGTAGAAAGAAATGAGCGCTCAAAGCTCAGGAAGTTGGACACTTCCTTTGGTAAGATACTCTGCACATTTTTGTTGCTCTCATAAAATCTGCAGCACACTCCAACTTATTTTTGAGCAGCCATATACTGCCTTTGTATAGTTGTGAAAGCCGGGACAAAATCCTATAGATAATTCCTAGCTTGATAAGTGCACTGCTGTCGGACCACACAAAGGTGGTCAACGGAATGAATAAAACAGTAGACTGGAAATCTATCAGGCGTCTAGGGATATTAATGTCACCGTCAGACTCAAATAAAATTCCACACTCCAGCATGTCTCCTCCAAGCAAGAATGCACAATAGAAAATTGAGGTGGGGGGAGTGAGAAGAAAGGGAAAGGTTTGTTCATTACAACCTTCATTCACATTGAGTCTCGCATAATTGCTTTCTATTGCAGTTGCAGCATTTCTTAAAAAGAAAAGCTGAGTATCCTGGCATTTGAACACACACATCATCCATGAAATATGGATATCCATGGCTAACTGCCATCTGTTACTCTAGAGGTGATCTCTGCAAGGCCACTGATTTAGTGATGACCACTCACTTTTTCAATGATTCATTCTTCAATGTTAGAAAAGATGATACCACTTAGATAGGACTCAATACCATTCCCTGGGGAGGCAGAAGCTTGCCAGGACTTTACAGTTTTGGTCAACCAGCCCCTGGTGAAACCAGTATTCATTTTATGTGCAATTTCCCCTGATATATGTAATATCTGACTTTTGTGTTTGTTTTTAAAATTTACATTTTTTGGAAAGCTACTACAAATTTTGTGGAAGTGGTTAAGGAGTCCAACATTTAATGGGTTCATATTAAACAGAACAAATGTATCCCTTATTCCAAACCATCAACAGGTTCACAATGTGCTCCCTGATTGGTTAGAATGATGTTACAAAAAAATGAATAAATGGCATCAAAGAAGCAGTGGATTATACAAAGAATTATGTGAAAGGAATAGTCGCCCTCATATCCTGTGTATTTGCTTTCCAGGAGTATGACTGCTAGAAACAGGATCTTGGACATGATGGATCTTGATGTGATTCAGTGAGGCAATTTTCATGTTCCAATTCTTGTTGCAGAAGTGCAGACAGCAGGCAGATCACAATCAAAGACTTTCTGAGAACAAGTGGAAAACATCAAAGATCCATCTAGTACGACATCCTATTTTCCACAGTTGCT